>NC_134361.1:33371961-33721961 GCF_048569485.1 Anomaloglossus baeobatrachus
GGGCATGGATGCAGGGGAATGGTCTTCACCCGCACGTGTTTCTAGAGATCTGTTGCTGTTGGGGAACGCCGGACGTCGATCTAATGGCGTCTCAGCACTACAACAAAGTCCCGGCATTCATGGCTCGGTCCAAGGATCACAGAGCTCTGGCAGCAGACGCGCTAGTTCACGACTGGTCCCAGTTTCGACTGCCTTATGTATTTCCTCCTCTGGCACTACTGCCCAGAGTGTTACGCAAGATCAGGTCAGACTGTCGCCGCGCCATCCTCGTTGCTCCAGACTGGCCGAGGTGATCGTGGTACCCGGATCTGTGGCACCTCACGGTGGGTCAACCGTGGACTCTCCCAGACCGACCAGACTTGCTGCCTTAAGGGCCATATTTCCTTCTGAATTCTACGGCTCTAATCCTCACTGTGTGGCCATTGAGTCCTGGCTCCTAGCGTCATCAGGGATATCTCCAGATGTCATTGCCACCATGAGACAGGCCAGGAAACCAACGTCCGCCAAGATCTATCACAGGACTTGGAGGATCTTCTTATCCTGGTGCTCTGATCAGGGTTTTACTCCCTGGCCATTTGCCTTGCAAAGGGTGGCCTTCCTAGTGGCAGTCACATCACTCAGAAGAGTATCTCAGCTGGCAGCGCTGTCATGCAAAGCCCCCTTCCTGGTGTTTCACCAGGATAGGGTGGTTCGACGTCCGGTCCCGGACTTTCTCCCTAAGGTATCCCCGTTTCGTCTTACCCTCTTTGGGTCCGCATCCAGTTCACCAATGTGAAAAGGATTTGCATTTATTAGATCTGGTGAGAGCACTCCGGCTCTACATTTCTCGCACGGCGCCCCTGCGCCGGTCTGATGCGCTCTTGTCCTTATCGCGGACCAGAGTAAGGGATTTCAGGTTTTCAAGTCAACCTTGGCTCGGTGAATCAAGGAACCGATTCTTGAAGCCTACCGTTCTTTCTTTTTCGCTCCTAATTGGGAGACCCAGACAATTGGGTGTATAGCTACTGCCTCCGGAGGCCGCACAAAGTACTACACTTAAAAGTGTAAGGCCCCTCCCCTTCTGGCTATACATCCCCCCGTGGGAGCACGGGTCCCTCAGTTTTTGCTTTGTGCGAAGGAGGTCAGACACGCACGCATAGCTCCACTATTTAGTCAGCAGCAGCTGCTGACTATGTCGGATGGAAGAAAAGAGGGCCCATACAGGGCCCCCAGCATGCTCCCTTCTCACCCCACTTTCTGTCGGTGGTGCTTGTTAAGGTTGAGGTACCCATTGCGGGTACGGAGGCTGGAGCCCACATGCTGATTCCTTCCCCATCCCCATTAGGGCTCTGGGCGAAGTGGGATTTTACCGGTCTCCAGGCACTGAGACCGTGCTCCATCCGCAGCCCCTGGAGAAGCCGCTGGATATGGAGCTGAGTATCGTCAGGGACATGGCCCTGCTCCGTCAAGGTACTCTGTGTCCCCGTGCATACGCGCGCACACCGCAGCATTGCTGGGTGTGTTAGTGCGCCGGGGACAACAGCGCTGCTGCGCTTGTGCCATTTCCTCACTTCAGCTTAGCTGAGTGGGTAGACTCAGGGAGAACGGTCGCGCCGGCCGCTGGGACTGCGACGCGGCTGGGACTTGTGGTGCGCCGGGGACTTTCGCGCTGACCGTGCATATATCACGGCCGCGCTTATTACTACAGTCCCCGGCTTTTGCGGCCTAGTTCGTTCGTTTCCCGCCTCCGCACCTGCCAGTCAGGAGGAGGGCGGGACGCTGTACAGAGCATCAGCGCTGAGGGCTGGAGTCTTTTTTTAATACTCCAGCCCTCACACCAGGCACAGTAGGACGCAGTTTCCCGCACTTTGTTTGTGGCACGCCCACGGTCCGCCCCTCTTCACAGAACGCCGTCAGCCATTCCTGCCTGCACGCTGAGCTGCAGAGGGGAGACGGGGAGACCCAGACACGGGATTCTACGGCCTCATACCCGCTGTTCAGCGGGCGGTAAGCAGCCCTCAAGGGCTCACCCCCACTTGTGCTGTTTGTATACTGAGTATTTTGTGTTTGCAAATACTTTGTACTGTACGGTCACTGGTGATTCTCGGCTATATACCCTCCTAGATTACAAGGAGGCAACAGCATGTCGTCCGCAAAACGCAAGGGTGCCAAGGCACAGACATTATATGCTGCCTGTACCGCATGTGGGGCTGCTCTACCGACAGGTTCCACTGACCCCCATTGTGTGCAGTGCTCGGCCCCTGTGCAACTTGCACAGCCGGGGCCTCTGCTGGACGTGACCCAGAGTGTACCACCTGGGAATGCTGTCCAGGTGACAGGAACGGAGTTTGCAGCTTTTGCTGACAGATTGTCTATGACCATGTCAAAGATTCTTGAAACATTGCAGTCTAGACCAGTAACTCAGACCATGGACACTGTGGCATCATTGCTCCCTGGTCCCCCTCAGCTGGAACACTTCCAAGCTCCGGGGGTGTCACATGCACCCCAGGGTGACGATTCTGACTCAGACAACAGTCCCAGACAACCTAAGCGGGCTCGTTATGAGGGGCCCTCAACTTCGTCTCACTGGTCAGGATCCCAGCGGGACGAATCTATGGGTGATGAGGCGGATGTAACTGATCAAGATTCTGATCCTGGGACCGCTCTCAATCTGGATACACCGGATGGTGACGCCATAGTGAATGATCTTATAGCGTCCATCAATAGGATGTTAGATATTTCCCCGCCAACTCCTCCTGCGGAGGAGGCAGCTTCACAGCAGGAGAAATTCCATTTCAGATATCCCAAGCGTAAATTAAGCACTTTTCTGGACCACTCTGACTTTAGAGATGCAATCCAGAAACACCACGCTTATCCTGAGAAGCGGTTTTCTAAACGGCTTAAAGATACACGCTATCCTTTTCCCCCTGACGTGGTCAAGGGTTGGACCCAGTGTCCCAAGGTGGACCCTCCAATCTCCAGGCTTGCAGCTAGATCTTTAGTTGCAGTAGAAGATGGAGCGGCACTTAAAGATGCCACTGACAGGCAGATGGCGCTCTGGCTGAAATCCATCTATGAAGCTATTGGAGCGTCGTTGGCGCCAGCTTTTGCAGCCGTATGGGCACTCCAAGCCATTTCAGCTGGGCTTATACAAGTCGACTCGGTCACACGTACATCTGCCCCGCAGGTGGCACCATTGACCTCTCAAATGTCTGCATTCGCGTCTTACGCGATTAATGCTGTCCTGGACTCTACGAGCCGTACGGCGGTGGCGTCGGCCAACTCCGTGGTTTTGCGCAGAGCCCTGTGGTTGAGAGAATGGAAGGCAGATTCTGCTTCCAAGAAGTGCTTAACCAGTTTGCCTTTTTCTCGTGACCGATTGTTTGGGGAGCGTTTGGATGAAATCATTAAACACTCCAAGGGTAAGGACTCATCCTTACCTCAACACAGACAAAACAAGCCCCAACAAAGGAGGGGTCAGTCTGGTTTTCGGTCCTTTCGAGGCTCAGGCAGGTCCCAATTCTCCTCGTCCAAGAGGACTCAAAAGGATCAGAGAGGCTCAGATTCTTGGCGGACTCAGTCACGCCCAAAAAAGACAGCAGGAAGAACCGTTACCAAGACGGCTTCCTCATGACTTTCAGCCTCCTCTCTCCGCATCCTCGGTCGGTGGCAGGCTCTCCCGCTTTGGCGACATTTGGCTGTCACAGGTCAAAGACCGTTGGGTGAGGGACATTCTGTCTCACGGGTACAGGATAGAGTTCAGCTCTCGTCCTCCAACTCGTTTCTTCAGAACTTCCCCACCGCCCGACCGAGCCGATGCTCTGCTGCAGGCGGTGGCCGCTCTAAAGGCGGAAGGAGTGGTGACTTCCGTTCCTCTTCAGGAACAAGGTCACGGTTTTTACTCCAATCTGTTTGTGGTGCCAAAGAAGGACGGGTCCTTTCGGCCCGTCCTGGATCTAAAGTTGCTCAACAAACACGTAAAAACCAGGAGGTTCCGGATGGAATCTCTCCGCTCCGTCATAGCCTCAATGTCTCAAGGAGATTTCTTGGCATCAATAGACATCAAAGATGCTTATCTTCACGTGCCGATTGCGCCAGAGCATCAGCGTTTTCTACGCTTCGTTATAGAAAGCGAACACCTGCAGTTCGTAGCGTTACCTTTCGGGCTGGCAACAGCCCCTCGGGTCTTCACCAAGGTCATGGCAGCAGTAGTAGCTGTCCTGCACTCGCAGGGTCACTCCGTGATCCCGTATTGGGACGATCTACTTATAAAGGCACCCTCTCGAGGCATGCCAACACAGTCTGGACGTGGCACTGAAGACTCTCCAGAGTTTCGGGTGGATTATCAACTTTTCAAAGTCAAATCTAACCCCGACCCAATCACTAACATATCTTGGCATGGAGTTTCATACTCTCTCAGCGATAGTGAAGCTTCCACTGGACAAGCAGTGCTCTCTGCAGACAGGGGTGCAATCAACCAGTCCCACTCCTTGAGGCGCCTCATGCATTTCCTAGGGAAGATGGTGGCAGCAATGGAAGCAGTCCCTTTCGCGCAGTTTCATCTGCGCCCTCTACAATGGGACATTCTCCGCCAATGGGACGGGAAGTCGACGTCCCTCGACAGGGATGTCTCCCTCTCTCAGGCAGCCAAGGACTCTCTCCGATGGTGGCTTCTTCCCACCTCATTGTCAAAAGGAAAGTCGTTCCTACCCCCATCCTGGGCGGTGGTCACGACAGATGCGAGCCTATCAGGGTGGGGAGCAGTGTTTCTTCACCACAGGGCTCAGGGTACGTGGACTCAGAGAGAGTCCACCCTTCAGATCAATGTTCTGGAAATCAGAGCAGTCTATCTTGCTCTGCGAGCCTTCCAACAGTGGCTGGAGGGCAAGCAGATCCGGATTCAGTCGGACAATTCCACAGCGGTGGCGTACATCAACCACCAAGGGGGAACACGCAGTCGGCAAGCCTTTCAAGAAGTCCGGCGGATTCTGACGTGGGTGGAAAACACAGCATCCACCATATCCGCAGTTCACATCCCAGGCGTGGAAAACTGGGAAGCAGACTTTCTCAGTCGCCAGGGCATGGACGCAGGGGAATGGTCCCTTCACCCGGACGTGTTTCAGGAGATCTGTCGCCGCTGGGGGATGCCGGACGTCGACCTGATGGCGTCACGGCACAACAACAAGGTCCCGGTTTTCATGGCACGGTCTCACGATCACCGAGCTCTGGCGGCAGACGCCTTAGTTCAGGATTGGTCGCAGTTCCGACTACCTTATGTGTTCCCACCTCTGGCATTGTTGCCCAGAGTGCTCCGCAAAATCAGGTCCGACTGCCGTTGCGCCATTCTCGTCGCTCCAGACTGGCCAAGGAGGTCGTGGTACCCGGATCTGTGGCATCTCACGGTAGGACAACCGTGGACGCTACCAGGCCGTCCAGACTTGCTGTCTCAAGGGCCGTTTTTCCATCTGAATTCTGCGGCCCTGAACCTGACTGTGTGGCCATTGAGTCCTGGATCCTAGGGACCTCAGGTTTATCTCATGATGTTGTTGCCACCATGAGACAGGCTAGGAAACCATCCTCCGCCAAGATCTACCACAGAACGTGGAAGATATTCTTATCTTGGTGCTCTGCTCAGGGAGTTTCTCCCTGGCCATTTGCATTGCCTATTTTTCTTTCCTTCCTGCAGTCTGGGTTGGAAAAAGGTTTGTCGCTTAGCTCCCTTAAAGGACAAGTCTCTGCGCTATCCGTATTCTTTCAGAAGCGCCTGGCGCGACTTCCTAAGGTACGCACGTTCCTGCAAGGGGTTTGTCATATCATTCCCCCTTACAAGCGGCCATTGGAACCCTGGGATCTGAACAAGGTTCTAATTGCTCTCCAGAAGCCACCTTTCGAGCCTATGAAGGAGATTTCCTTTTCTCGGCTTTCACAGAAAGTGGCTTTTCTGGTGGCGGTCACGTCTCTTCGGAGAGTGTCAGAGCTGGCGGCGTTATCTTGCAAATCTCCCTTCCTGGTGTTTCACCAAGACAAGGTAGTACTGCGTCCAATTCCAGAGTTTCTTCCCAAGGTGGTATCTTCCTTTCATCTCAATCAGGATATCACTTTACCATCTTTGTGTCCACATCCAGTTCACCAATTTGAAAAGGGTTTGCATCTGTTGGACCTGGTGAGAGCACTCAGGATCTACATTTCCCGCACTGCGCCTCTGCGCCGTTCGGATGCACTCTTTATCCTGGTCGCTGGTCAGCATAAAGGGTCGCAAGCTTCCAAATCCACCCTTGCGCGGTGGATCAAGGAACCAATTCTTCACGCCTACCGTTCTGCTGGGCTTCCGACTCCTTCTGGACTGAAGGCCCATTCTACCAGAGCCGTGGGTGCGTCCTGGGCATTACGGCATCAGGCTACGGCTCAGCAGGTGTGCCAGGCGGCTACCTGGTCGAGTCTGCACACTTTCACCAAGCATTATCAGGTGCATACCTACGCTTCGGCGGATGCCAGCCTAGGTAGACAAGTCCTGCAGGCGGCGGTGGCCCACCTGTAAGAAAGGGCTGCCTGACAGCCCGATCACGAGGTATTCTTTTACCCACCCAGGGACTGCTTTTGGACGTCCCAATTGTCTGGGTCTCCCAATTAGGAGCGAAAAAGAAGAAGGGAATTTTGTTTACTTACCGTAAATTCCTTTTCTTCTAGCTCCAATTGGGAGACCCAGCACCCGCCCTGTTTTTTCTTAGGGTATTTGTTTTTCGGGTGCACATGTTGTTCATGTTGATAAGTTACGTTCTCCGATATTGTTTATCGGATTGAATTTGTTTTTGAAACAGTTATTGGCTTTCCTCCTTCTTGCTTTTGCACTAAAACTGAGGGACCCGTGCTCCCACGGGGGGGTGTATAGCCAGAAGGGGAGGGGCCTTACACTTTTAAGTGTAGTACTTTGTGCGGCCTCCGGAGGCAGTAGCTATACACCCAATTGTCTGGGTCTCCCAATTGGAGCTAGAAGAAAAGGAATTTACGGTAAGTAAACAAAATTCCCTTCTTTGGGCTTCCGATTCCTGCAGGGCTGAAGGCCCATTCTACCAGAGCCGTCGGTGTCCTGGGCATTGCGACACCAGGCTACGGCTCGGCAGGTGTGTCAGGCGGCTACATGGTCGAGTCTGCACACTTTCACGAAACACTATCAGGTGCATGCCGATGATTCGGCAGATACCAGCCTAGGTAGGCGAGTCCTTCAGGCGGCAGTTGCCCACCTGTAAGAGGGGGCCGTTTTTCGGCTCTTTTATCGAGGTATTCTTTTACCCACCCAGGGATTGCTTTTGGACATCCCAATTGTCTGGGTCTCCCAATGGAGCGACAAAGAAGGGAATTTTGTTTACTTACCGTAAATTCCTTTTCTTCTAGCTCCTATTGGGAGACCCAGCACCCGCCCCTGTTCCCTTCGGGCTGGTTGTTCTTTTGTGTACACATGTTGTTCATGTTGAATTGTTCTTTTGGTTCATGGTTTCAGTTCTCCGAACATCCTTCGGATTGAATTTACCTTAGACCAATTTATAAGTTTCCTCCTTCCTGCTTTTGCACCAAACTGAGGAGCCCGTGATGCACGGGAGGGTGTATAGCAGAGGGGAGGGGTTACACTTTTTAAAGTGTAATACTTTGTGTGGCCTCCGGAGGCAGAAGCTATACACCCAATTGTCTGGGTCTCCCAATAGGAGCTAGAAGAAAAGGAATTTACGGTAAGTAAACAAAATTCCCTTCTTTGATCGGACATTTTGTGAACTCGACGATGCCAAATGTGTAAATTTTTATTTTTTTTTTTTTAAATAGTTTCGGGGTGATTTTAATTTTTTTTTTCTTCATATATTTTAATTTTTTTTTATTTTTACTGTTCCCATGAAAGGACTTTATGACTGCTCTTTCCTTCGCTTCTTCTGATCAGAGTGATGCTTCAGCCTTATCAGCATCGCACTAATCAGCAGAAATGCTCTTCTCCTGTGGATGGCGGTGATCGGTCGGCTCTCATGGGAAGTGAGTCAGGACAGCGACAGCTGTCCTCATCTAATCCCGAACTGTCATGACAACTCATCGGCACCCCATGCTCGTGTGATGGGAGCGCGAATGGCGTAATCCTTGCCGGAGCCTGTTAGATCGCTCTGTCAGAGTTTGACAGTGTGATCTAACTAGTTAACAGGCGTGAATGAAGCGGAGCTGCACCCGCGCCTGTTACCTGCACAGAACAGCAGACATGTGCAAGGAACAATGCAGGTTCGTGCGGGACAGGTACGGCCTAGGACGTATAGGTATGTCCTAGGTTGTAAATGGGTTAATATATAACTCATAATATGAACTGATGTCAATAATTGCATCCAATCCCTACCATTATGTTTCTATGCACAGGACGTATGTCACAGAAGAGCGACGATGGAGGAGTCTTCATCGCGGCCGCCCTCATTTATACGAAGCTTAGTAAAAAGTAAAAAAGAAAAAAAAAGTATTAATTTTTTTTTCTCCCAGGTCTGAGATATTTCTGGTCTGATAAAGGGATCAGGAAACCCCTCCAATTAGAAAAAGGGGAAAGAAGAGAGATGTATTCTATAGTGGAGATCCCTACAGATTCCCCCCGGCCAAGAGCCAATCCCTAGCCTTTATGTGAGACAGAGGGGATTAAATAAATAAAATAAAGTCCATATATGAGTATATTATCTGTATGAATGTACTACGGCAATATTACTAACCAGAACTACCTCTTAGGGTGCATTCACACGAGCGTATGACCCGCATGATTATCAGATCGCATCACCCGGCACGGCCGCACACTCTTCGGACAGGAGCCTGTCGGCTGCATGTATTTCTATGCAGCTGACATGCTCCTGTCCGAAGTGTGTGCGGCCGCGCCGGGTGATGCGATCCGATTATCGTGCGGGTCATACGCTCGTGTGAATGCACCCTTATGCACAAATCCAGGGTCACACTAAGGATACGAGCCCATGATCAGGATCCACTGCTTCCTGGATGCAGCGGGACCACAAGTCTCTTCCGCAGGAGACCACAGCTGCTCGTGCCCACAATCTCAGGCTTAGGCAGTTGCGGTCTCTCGCTTGTGCTCTTCCTGAGGAGGACGCTTATGTCTCTGCAACAAACAATTGACATACTGCGGCTCGGAAAGTTGCACCACAGCTCAGATTTTTGCTATGGGTAAAATGGGCACAGCGGGCAAGAGATTTCTATAAATCAATCCACTGTGCTTGTACTGTACAGAGCAGCGATTTACATGCTCCAGGTCCCGAAATGAAGGCCAGGACAATGAAGGGCAGGCGAGGATCCACAGGGATGAACTTCTCTACAAAAATACTGTGTATGATTTATACAGTGTGTCCACCCATATCCTGTCCACCGCCATTAACTTGAGAACAGCGGCAGCTATAGGCATAGAAGTGGTGTCTAGGTATAGTAAAGTAGCCATGCGCTACGCAATGAAACCACCTATAGCTCCACCTGGTGGAAAACAGCAGAGTTAGCATTTTTATCTCGAAAATGGAACGAAATAGAGAAAAAAAGTTGCAGGGCATCATCAATTCAGTACGAATCAACACCTTGCATACAGAAATGCTATGATATGAAACCCATGACCTCCCCCCAAAAACATTAAATGCTGGTCACGCATATGGCGCTCATTTACCTTTGATGCTCAGTGGCCCCCGTCAGCTGCAATGCACATCTGGCCTCTGCACAGCATGCTGTATCTTGCTGCACGTTGTGCAATATAGTAGGTGACACGTTTGCACAAGCATCTGTGATACGTCGTCGTAGGTCCTGCAATGTTGGTGGAGGGGTCTCATACACCTGCTGTGTGATGTGCCCTCACAGAAAGAAGTCCAATGAGGTCAGGTCAGGTGAGCGGAGGCCACTCCACACAGCCACCATACCCAATGACTTGTAGGAAGGTCTCCATGAGGTATCGCTTCACGTCCGCAGCCTTGTGAGGTTTACACGTTCTTATCATAGCATTTCTGTATGCAAGGTGTTGATTCGTATTGAATTGATGATGCCCTACAACTTTGTAATTCACTTTTTTTCTCTATCTTGTTCCGTTTTCGAGATAAAAATGCTAACTCCGTTATTTTCCACCAGGTGGCGCTATAGGTGGTCTCATTGCGTAGTGCATGGCTACTTTACTATACCTAGACACCACTTCTATGCCTATAGCTGCCGCCGTTCTCAAGTTAATGGCGGAGGACAGGATATGGGTGGACACACTGTATAACAATGTATAGCCAGGTGTGACCAAAGGATATTTTATTTATAATATGGAATAATATTTCTACTTTTCTAAACTGAATTTATGTAAATAAATCAAATTTTACAATTAAAACTCAAAGTTTGTGTGCTCCAAGTTAATAACATTACCGACATCGCTCATTTACCACTACACGGACATATAGTAACCTCGGCCTTCCTACATCAGGTCAGTGACCATCACCGGAATTGTAAATACAGCTCTGGAGGATAATACAGGAGGTAACTCAGGATAAGTAATCTATGTACTCCGGGTCAGTACAGGATCAGTAATGTATGTGCACAGTGACTACTGCAGCAGAATAGTGAGCGCAGCTCTGGAGTATAATACAGGAGGTAACTCAGGATCAGTACAGGATTACTAATGTCTGTACACAGTAACTCCACCAGCAGAATAGTGAGCGCAGCTCTGGAGTATAATACAGGAGGTAACTCCGAATCCGTACAGGATTACTAATGACTGTACACAGTGACTCCACCAGCAGAATAGCGAGTGCCGCTCTGGAGTATAATACAGGATGTAATTCAAGATCAGTAATATCTGTACACAGTAACTCCACCAGCAGAATAGTGAGTGCCGCTCTGGAGTATAATACAGGAGGTAACTCAGGATCAGTAATATCTGTACACAGTAACTCCACCAGCAGAATAGTGAGTGCCGCTCTGGCGTATAATACAGGAAGTAACTGAGGGTCAGTAATGTCTGTACACAATAACTCCACCAGTAGAATAGTGAGTGCAGCTCTGGAGTATAAGGTTGAGGCCACACAGGGATTACTGCGAGTGCTCGCATGACACTCGGCTCGCGCTCGCAGCACAGCGGGAGCCGAGTGTCATGCAACTGTGGTCCGATCATGCGATCAGACCACAGTTGCAGAGGGGCAGGCCGGCGCTGAGGAGGGGAGGGATGGATTTATCTCACGATCTCCACCGTTGCCGGCTGATGCGAGAATCGCGCCGCTCTCACGTTACACCGGTGTAATGCGAGTGCAGTGCGATGTTTCTCTCGCCCCATAGACTTGAATGGGTGCAAGTCAAACAGGATCGCATTGCACCTGCAGCATGCTGCCACTGTTTTCTCGTTCCGATTAGGGCTGAGAAAACATTGCTTATGGGAGCGGCTCCATAGAGTAATATTGGTCCAAGTGGAATATGATTATTTATTTTTTTTATTCAAACGCATTCCACTTGCTCCGTATAACTCGCCGTGTGTGCTGACCCTAATACAGGATGCGACTAAGGGCGGCTTTGCACGTTGCGACATTGCACGTGCGATGTCGATGGGGTCAAATCGAAAGTGACGCACATCCGGCGTCGTAGTCGATATCGCAACGTGCAAATCCTTTTTGATACGATGAACGAGTTCAAAAGCGTCGTTATCGTATCATCGCTGCAGCCTCCGACATTTCCATAATGCCGGTGCAGCGACAGGTGCGATGTTCTTCCTCGCTCCTGCGGCACCACACATCGCTGTGTGTAAAGCCGCAGGAGCGAGGAACTTCACCTTACCTGCCGCCGGCTGCAATGAGAAGGACGGAGGTGGGTGGGATGTTTACATCCTGCTCATCTCCGCCCCTCCACTTCAATTGGCCGCCTGCCGTGTGACGTCGCTGTGATGCCGCACGACCCGCCCCCTTAGGAAGGAGGCGGGTCGCCGGCCAGAGGGACGTCGCACGGCAGGGATGTGCGTGTGAAACTGCCGTAGCGATAATAATCGCTACGGCAGCTTTCACTAGATATTGCACGTGCGACGGGGGCGGGACTATCGCTGCAGCATCGGTAACACATTGTTACCGATGTCGCAGCGTGCAAAGCCCACCTAAGGATCAGTACAAGATCAGTAATGTATGTACAGCGTGACTGCACCAGCAGAATAGTGAGTGCAGCTCTGGAATATAATAGAGGAGGTAACTCAGGATCAGTAATGTAATGTATGTACACAGTGACTGCACCAGCAGAATGAGTGCAGCTCTGGCGTATAATACAGGAGGTAACTCAGGATTAGTACAGGATTAGTAATGTATGTACACAGTGACTGCACCAGCAGAATAGTGAGCGCAGCTCTGGAGTATAATACAGGAGGTAACTCAGGATCAGTACAGGATTAGTAATGTATGTACACAGTGACTGCACCAGCAGAATAGTGAGTGCAGCTCTGGAGGATAATACAGGAGGTAACTCAGGATCAGTAATGTAATGTATGTGAATACAAGATCAATTAATGAGCGGCCGGCATTTTCAAAAAAGGAAAAGCCGCCAGAGCTTTGTTACACCCGTGCAGCGCCGCACCAGTGATCGGTGAGTATGAGAGAGAGAGGGGGGGGGGCGGAGAGAGACCAGGAGGGATTTTAAACTATTTAGATCGTTCTGCTGGACATGCTGAGCATGCTCAGTAGAATGTGACTGGAACCGTCAGCAGATTCCGACGCTTAGCGCATTGTGGCGGAATCCGCCGCCATAGACAATCATTACACACCTTGGCGGATACTAATGGAATCCGTCAAGGTGCGATATTTTAATGACACAAAAAGCGCTACATGCAGCGTTCCTTCCTCCCGACACTTGTGTTACAGTGCGTCGTCCATACAAGTCTATGGAGAATAGCGCAGTGCGTTAACGGACTGCGCTATTCTCCATAGCGGCGGATTGCGCTGAACGCAAGTGTGAAACTGGCCTTAATCGCATAATAAATTTCAGGGTTCACTTACAATTGGTATTAAACCGTCCTCATCAGGTTGTTCACATTTTGACATCATGAGACCAAGACGACGCCTAACAATTGATCAGCAGCACCGCGCCATTGTGAGGATTTAAGCATGATGTTCTCAGATGGAAGTGGCCACTGTGCTTGGAGAGTCACAGAGTGTCACCAGCAGGTTGTCAGAGACACAGAGAGACTGGAAGAGTCATAGAAAGGCAGAGAAGTGGACGTCCTCTGGCCACATCCCACGCTGATGACTGCTTCATTGTGAATAATGCCCTTCAGAACCAGATGATGAATGCCACACAACTCCAGGCACGTTTATAGGAGGTGAGAGGCCCCAAGTGTCACGTCAGGCCATTCAAAGCCATTTACATCAGTGTGGTCTGCGTGCTAGCCAACTTGCAAGGGTACCTGACCACACCACCAGCCACAGGCATCATCTACACTGGAAGAGGGACCAGTGGTGATGAAAGTCGAAGCATGCTGAAAATGATGGCCTCCAACGATATTTGAAACACCAAGGAGAATACTATGCTTCAGCCACTGTTGCCAGCAGACGAGCCTTTGGTGGTGGTGGTGGTGTTACAGTGTGGGCTGGAGTGTCTAGTCAGTACAGATCGGCCATACACTTTGTGATTGTACAGTGATAGCCCCTACTACTGGAATAACATCAATACTCCAGTCATTGTGCCTCTACATGAACAACACCAGCCTAATCTCATCTTCATGGAGAACAATGCTCCAGCTCATCGAAGTCACATCATTAGGGACTGGCTGCCGGAGACTGGGGAACCTGAAATGGAGCGGCTGCACTCTCTCCAGACCTGAATCCCATAGAAAACCTATGGCATCAGCTGAGTCGCCGTGTAGAGGCCGTAACTCTGTACCCCAGAACCTCAATGATCTCAGGTCCACAATTCAAGAAGAATATTAACAAGTAATTTCCTTTATAACAACCTGTACTGAGTGCCAAAATGATAGTCCACTACTAACAATATATATATATATATATATATATATATATATATATATATATATAAAAAATAGTCTGATGGCAGCGCTAAAAATTCACCAACCGAGCCGCTGGTGCTCCCCCATACTGCAGCCAGTCTCCAGCCTCCTTTTCCAGTGGGGGTAAAAAAAATCAGCTGCCACTGATTGACTGCAGTGGTCACATGAGCTGGAAGAAATGGTCTTGCGAGATGAAAAATTGCACTGCAGCCAATTAGTAACCACTAATTGGCTGCAGTGGTCACTTGACACCTCCTCCCCTGTACCTTTGTACTGGAAGAGGAAACCGGAAGGCCAGTGGGAAAACTGCCAAAAGTATTGAGAAGCCGCAGCTGTTTAGATAGGGGAATATGTTGTTTTATTTTACCAATATTATAGGACAGTTATATAATGTTTGGAAGTAATGTACAAATCCTTTAAGCAGCCTCTGGGGACACTACACATTAAGGAGACGGTGAGGTCAGCCTTGATCAATAAGTAAGCGTACCAAGATGGCGTCACTCAAACAGGAACAAAAAACACTTTTAGGCTATGTTCGCACGTTGCGTTTTTTTCCGCGTTTCTGCAGCGTTTTTAGCAGCAGCGTTTTTGCGCTAAAACGCATGCGTTTTTGATTGCCAGCAAAGTCTATGGGAAAAGCAGAACTCCTGTCTGCACTTTGCTTTTTTTTTCTGCAGCGTTTAATTTGCATATTTGTGGTCAAAAACCATGCTGAAAAAGAAGCAGCATGTCAGTTGTTTTTGCCATTTCTGCAGCATTTCCTTAACATTGGAGTCAATGAGAAATGGCAAAACGCAACCAAAATCACAATTCCTGCGTTTTTCATGCTTTTTACCTGCTTTTCCTCTGCGTTTTTGGCTCCAAAAACGCATGCTTTTCTGGGCAAAATTTAATGGGTTCTAATGTTCCTTTACACACACACAATAACCGAAAATTTAAATGTTAAAAAATTAGAAACTTCACCTATTTTTCTGATAAAATGTGCATAACCACTATTTTCTCATTAAAAATGATAATTTTCCATATAGTTTTATTAAAAGTTAATTTTATAATTTTGTTATCTTTTTTCATTCTTTTTGACTAATTCAACTTTATTTCTCAGTGTCTTGATCTCATAAACGCATCTGCAGAAACGCAGGTGAAAACGCAGGTAAAAAGCGCTGAAAACGCGGTAAAAACGCATGCGTTTTTAGCGCTAAAAAATGGTCAAAAGCCAAGGGAAGGAAAACATGCAGAATAAACTGCAGGTACTCCGACGCAACGTGCGCACATAGCCTTACACCTTCCTGACATAAGACTGCATAGTACTGGTACCTCCTCGTCGGGTCAGCATGTCCGGAGCGGCTTCTATAGCAATCACTGCTAACAGCAGCAACCAGACCCAGCTCCGATCGCTGATGTTTAACTCTTTAAATCCCGCTGTCATCCACAGAGAGCAGAATCTGAACGGCCTAATTGCACAGTGCAATCTGATCCTCATGAAATCGCGGCTGGTGTACCTGTGACGGGGCCACCTAGGAGATTAGTTGTTTTTCCTGTCCTCTGGTACCATGGTAAATAGAACAAGAAGGCAAATGGCCGCAGGTTCAAGTCTACAGGAACTAAAAAAAAAATATGAAAAAAAATAAGTATTAACAAATAATAAAAGTTTGTAACCATCTCTTATTTTCTTATTTCCCAATTCAAACATAACAAAAATAAACATATTTGGTATTGTGTCCAAATAAAAAGTATCCAAATATACATATATATATATGTACATATATATATACAGTATATATATATATATATATATATATATATATATATATACACAGTATATATATATATATATATATATATATATATAAATAATAATATAAAATAATATAAAAGCCTCACATTGCCTCAAAAAAAGTGATCAAAACACCTCCTGTAGCCCAAAATAGTGGTAAATAAATCTACAGCTCAAGGCTAAAACAAGTCCTCAACTAAGGTGAAAGTCTCAGAATAGGGGAAACAAAGCAATTTATTTATTGTTACAGACTTTTTTTTTTTTTGTTTAACCACCAGCACAACCTATATATATATATATATATATATATATATATATATATATACCTTTATATGTCTGGTATTGCCATAATCATAGTGACGTGAAAAATTATGTTACCCGATTTTTTAAACATTATGTAAACTAAAGGCGCCATCTTGGCTCACGCTCTCCCCCTTGGCATCCAGCACCTTCATGGCACCCCTGGCACCTTACACTGACCACTTCTCGTTTTTTGCACCAGTTTTAGGCTAGTTTCACACTTGCACTATTTTGACGCAAACGGAATCCGTCACTAATGTAGTACAGTTCATTTATTTACATTGGAAGCGCGTTACTATGGCGCGTGTGTGTCATGCAGTACCCGCTTGTGTCCACACGATGTCGCGCTTCCACTGTAAATAAATGACTGTACTACATTAGTGACGGATTCAGTTTGCGTCAAAATAGCGCAAGTGTGAGTGAGCCCTTAATCAATCGTCTTAGATGTTGCAGCTGCAATCACTAATTATGGGAGGCCTGATCCCTGCCCAGATTCCCAGCTCTCACTCCTAGCGGAGGGCAGTGACGGGGGAGGATGTCACGTCAATGGGCAGATCTGCCATCGGTCCACGACAGACCTCATATCGGGACGCTGTGGTGCTGGTGTTGTGGTAAGGCCTTGTGCGCCACACTGCAGGTTTTTTTGTTTGTTTTTTGGGTGCTATTTGTTGCTAAAATCTGCATGCCTTATGCCAGTTAAGTATATGAGAATTCAGGAGTACTGTGCGCACGTTGCTTCTTTTTTTCCTTGCAGTTTTGGGTGCAGAAGAAAAAAAAAAGCACCAAATACTCCTGTGTTTTGATTATTTTTATATATATATATATATATATATATATATATATATATATATATATATATATATTTTTTTTTTTATGCATTTTTCTGCCACAAGGTGCAACTTTTGGTGCAGAAAATCTCAGCAACAAAAAACTCCCGCATTTGCACATAGCCTAGGCGTATTGAAGGTTGGTTACATTTTCATCCAGGAAAGTAGTACAATTTTTTTTTTTTTTTTCTCACTTCTCATCCCTGTGCAATTTGCTCTGTTTTTATCCACCAATCATTATTCATTTACAGTGTTCTATGCAAAATAAATTGTAATCTAACCCAAAAAAATGCACATCACTAGTAAGATCCGTGTGGCGTACGTGTTTTTTTTTTTTTTCTTGCACCCGTTCATTTGTATTGGCGAGTATCGCACGATTTCAGCATCCGCTCGCAGCAATCTGAGCAGTCGGAGTTGTTGGGCACCGTTCACACAAGCATATAAAATATCTGACTTTGTTCAGATGCAAATGGTTTTTAATACATCAGCAGTTATTAAACTCTCCAGGACCAAATACAGCAAAAAGCTTCCAAAAGTCAAGAATTGCAATGTAATAAAAATACATTTTTTATATATATATATATATATATATATATATATATTTATTTATTATATTATATTATTTTTATTTATTTATTTATTTATTTTTTCCGCATAGACCTGAAAAGGTAAGTGTGATATATAGAATAAACTAGAAAATGATGCAATTATTTTTATTTATTACCTGGGCATGTAGTCCTCTAGTCTAGGTAAACAAAACAAATACACAAAGTCTGTTTAGAAAAATACAGTGGTGTGAACATGGCTTTAGAAGAAGGTGCTCCCTCTGCAGTCAGTAACCAGGAGGATTCAGTATGGAGCCGGCTAATAAATAGTGCGGCACGAGTAATCTGACATCTAGTCTGCTTTATCAGGGTATGTTCACACATTGTGGCTTGCCTTAAATACATTTGAAATTCCATGCATATGCTAATTAATTTTTCCCTTGCAGATTTGAATCTTTCATATCTGCAGGGTTTTTTTCACCATTGCAAATAAATGAGAAAGATGCATGCAAAAAAAAATAAAAAAAATACCCTGAGGCCGTGTGCACACAATGCATTATGATTTTGGGTCAAATCCTGATGCCAGCAAAGTTGATGAGAATCCTGAAGTCTCGTGCACACTGAGTATTTTTCCCCTGCACGTTAGCTGCAGAAAACGATCGGCAGCATGTCAATTCTTTCACCGTTTTTTTTTTTTTTTTTCCCCCCATTGAATTTAATTGAAAACAAAGCATTGTTTTTTCCTGCCAAGAGATGCAGAAATGGTGCAAAAATTTCTGCAACCAAATACTAAACATGAGGTCTTTTATTTAAATCGGTGAACTATTTTACGTGTTTTTTGTTTTTTTTGGTTTTTTTTTTAGTTTTTGTTTTCTAAATACTTAGAATATAAAAAGCAAATCTAAAGTGTTGTAATCTTGAAGGTGTGTGTCACCCGGATGCACTACTTCTGGAACGGCTGCGGCCTGCTAATTTTAGACTGGGGAGGGCCCAATAACCATGGGCCTCCCCAGCCAGAGTATCCCAGACAACATGTTTTTTGTCTTAATTTTTTTTTTTTAAATAAAAAAATAAACAGAGTGGGATGTCCTTTGTTTAGGATCACCAGCAAAGGTAGAGCTGCCAGCTGCGATTTGCAGGCTGTAGCTTTCTGCTTCACCTTAACAAAAATAGGGGTGGGCCCACATGTTATTGTTTTTCAGGGGAAAATATTGTATTTGGGGTCTAAAAAAACAAGGCTGAACACCTTCTTGTGCTACTTGAAAGGCACTAAAGGGTGTAAGTTTACAAAATGCAGGGGGTGGTCCATTATATATGTGGTTCACATCTAGCTTTCTATCTAGCTTTTGACTGTATGTAAAACTTCATGTTAAAATCACACATCCGTGTGCATTGTATGTTTTTCGCGCACCCATTGACTTTTATTGCCAAGGTACAGAGCCACTCTCGGCATGCTGCAATTTTCGACGCGCGCAGAAATTTTCAGAGTAAAAACTAGCCGATGTGCTCTGCTCTATTGCTAAATATTGGTGCGACTGCAATGCGATTTTAAATACATTTTTTTTTTTAGACGAGGAATAATATACTGCAAGCTGTATATAGAGGGGCTGAAAGGAGTGATATACTGCAGGATGGGGATGTATATAGAGGGGCTGAAAGGAGTGATATACTGCAGGATGGGGATGTGTATAGAGGGGCTGAAAGGAGTGATATACTGCAGGATGGGGATGTGTATAGAAGGGCTGAAAGCAGTGCTATACTGAAGGACAGGGCTGTCCAGAAGGTCTGACTGATTGTATATTGGGAGGGGCTAAAAAATGGGGGAATGATGTTTCTTGATGGTAGAAGGTAGGGGATCTGCTATTTTATTTATTTATTTATTTATTTTTTCTTTCTTTTTTTTCTACTAAACCGTGCATCGGATTCCATCCTGCACCTCTCCTCAACTCTGCTCCAGTCTGGAAAATGCCGCCACCAACATATTTTCCAGTCTAGCAAACTGTCCTCTTGAGACACAAGTCTGAGAAGTCCAGTCTTGGTCTGAACAAGGTTCTACCACCCATTTAGGAATTGTGGATTGACCATATAGCACCCATCAAGTGATCACCAGGGCCAAGGTCTCTGTAAGATCCTCTTTGGGGTTGCCAGAGACCCAACTCTAAGCAGTGTGCCATGTAATGCCCAAATGTGGTGGTAGGTTTTATTATGCAGTTGATTGATATTCGTTTCCTCTGTCTTGTAGGCTTTGGTTTCTTTCCCATGGGCCGTGGTTTCTTCCCATTACTACAGCCAGCTGGGCCTATGATAACTTGTATGCCGATGCCCTCCCTACAATATGTGGCCTTTTTCATGGACCTGGAGCCTTTCCCGGAGGAGATCCTCCTCTTGATCCTCAGCTTCGTACCGGCGCAGGACCTGGTCCTCCGCTGTAGACTCGTGAGCAAACGCTGGAAACGTCTGGTGGACGCGCCCTCCCTGTGGAGGATAAAGTGTGAACGAGAACGTAGGAAAGAGATTCTCCTTTTGGCTGGAAAATGTCGTTCCTTCTCATGGCAGAAAATGTGTGTGAAGACGCCACTCTCAAGGAACCTGCTGCGAAATCCATTTGGTGTAGGTAAGCCGTGGCCATTTCTTTGCCCAAGCAATCCATAACATTGAAACCCTCGCCATGGGTTGAGCAAAATGTCACTGGCATCAATTGGCTGGTCCGTGTCTCAGTGACAGTGCGCATGCGCAGGTTTGCCTTTGCAATGCATGCTCCATCCACTCCTCCTCCAACCCATGCGCCGTTCTCCCATCCTGCACAATTGGCACCAGCGCCATGAGAAGCTTTCTTCTAATCTTCACCGGAGCCCAGTCATTGCATGCGCAGTAAAGATTAGAAGTCGCTCTCAGTGGGCTCTGACCGCGCATGTGCCGGAGATGTGATTTGGTCTAGGGTGGTGCCATTTCTTCTTGAGGGGACCAACATGGGAGAGGAAGCTGAGTTAAAGATTTGTGCCTACAGACAACTGACCATGGGACGGCTGAAGGATTGGTTCATGGTCTCCGTACGCCGCATGTCATACAAATCTGATTTTCTATTTTCTGCAGAAATACTGAATCACTGGAACGTCACACATGGAGCACTTGGATGGGGCGTGGAGACCAACATATCAATTTTAGTTGGTGCAGAGCAACAAATCTGCTTCGTCACCTCGTTCATGTGAGTAATCAATTGACCTTCTGCTGACTGTCCGTTATGTATCTAAAGAACCAAATAATCAGGAGCCATAACAGTGCCTGATCCCAGTCACCGGCCCATGTACACATGCTGCTGATCATGGCAGCTATTAAACTGTCAAAAAGACAGTTGCACTCTGAAATGCTAAAGCATGCAAACCACAAATGTAATAATATAGACCTACATTGCTGCTCAAGGAAATCTAGGAAAAATTGAGATATTTAGCATACAAAAATGGCCATTTCTATATCTGCCCAGTAGCCGCGTCAAGGCAGATCTCGTTACTGGGAACCTACTCGAACGCCTTTCTCTGGGTTAGGGTATGGTTCCACTTGTGCATATGACGCGGGCGGAGGGGAACGCGCTCGCCATGCTCGGGTCCGGGGCTTCTGCTGCTCGGTGGCTCGAGCGGTGGGCCGGACTCGAGTGGCGCTCCTCGCCCGTGAGTGAAAAGGGGTGGTATGTTTAGGGAGATTGTTCGCGACGCCACCCACGGGACGTGGTGATGATGGTACCACCGCTGCTAGTAACGGGGTTCCAAGGAGAGGTGGTAGTGTGCAGCTGGGATGTTGTCCCCTCCGTGGGTAGGGGAGTTGGGGCTCCCAGGGCCCGGTGATGTAACAGGGAGGCTGGATGGCTGGGGTGCAGGGACTGCGCGGCGCGGAGCCGGACGGCACTGGTGTACTCAGTCAGACAATCACTGACAGAGTCGTTGGTAAACAAAAACGGCCGGATGGACGGGTCCCGCAGCTGGCTGCAGTGTTGTTGTTGTGCTCTCCCCGGACGGCTGATGGTGGCTGTCTTTCCCTGCACCTTTTTAGAATGTTCTGACTCCTGTGGTTGCCCACCGGTAGTCCGCTCCCCGGCGTATAGGTTCCGTAGGAGCCCGTTTTGCACGCAGGCGCTGGCCCTTGGATCTCTAGCCTGTGGCGGTGGCTGTATATCCTCACGGTGTGAGCGGTTGCTGTTGTGAATGTTAGTTATGTTTTGGCTGCTGGGAGGCTCCCTCTGGTGGCCAGGAATGGTTTGGACTTGGACCAGGTGGGTTGTGCAGTGGGTGTTTCCTTTCCTAACTCTCTGCTTATTTAAGTCCTGGTCTGATTGCAGGCTGTTGCCGGATGTCAGTTGTTCTTTGTATCTCCAGCCTGCTTATTCCTGCTCTACACCACATCTTCTCCAGATAAGTGCTTGCTCTTTATTTATGGTCTGGTTCTTTTGTTTATCTGGGTTTGTCATTTGTTGTGGTTGGTTTCAGTTTATTTGCTTGCAGGGATTTCCCCCCTCAATGGATTGTTGAGGAACTCCCTGCAGTTCTGTGTGGAGTATAGCTCCTTTGGGTCCATGTGTTTGTGGCTTGTTGACTGTTATGATTCTTGTTTTTTGTTCATTGGTATGACAAGGGCACCTGGTATAGGACGGAGTTCAGATCGAGCGATCTGAGGACCTTTTTGTACTATCAGGAAGTTGGTATTTTGCAGGGTTTTTCTCTGGCCACCATCAGTCCCTTTCCTGTCCTTTCCTATTTTAGTCAGCGGGGGCCTCACCTTTTGCTAATCCTGTCATCTATCTGTGTATTGTGTTTTTCCTATATCAACGCAGTCTTTGAATGTGGGGGGCTTGCTATTCTTGTCTATTTTCTGAGGCAGAGAGTTATTCATCTTTCCTACCTTTAGGATAGTTCTCCGGCTGGGTTCGCGGTGCACAGGATGTTCGTTCACCCCTCAGCTACTTCTAGTTGTGATGGTTAGTAAGGGGATGGCGGCCAGATTAGTTGCCAATGCTCTTGTCACCTTTTGCCAATGATTTGTGGTGGTCTTCCATGGTTCCGGATCATAACAGGTTGCCTTCTGTCAGGACTTGGTTGTTGGGAAACCCCTGGGGTTCCTGTCACACTCGGATTTGACTATTGACGGCAGCTCCAAGCCTGGTCTGGGTCCGATGGCCCTGCCTGTGTGCTTAGCTTCACTCCGCTCCCCGGTTCGGTACCGGCGGGCCAATGCCCGACCCCGGTCCTTACGGCTTTGCAGAGTTCCACCAACTCCTGCAGACGGCCACCACAGTCTGCCAACCTTGCTGTCAGTGCCTGGGCTCCTACCCAGACACCTGAAGTGTTTTTCTCTTCTCACTTCCACCTCTAAAACTGATCTCCCCCTTTTCCCGCCTCCAGGCCTGTGAACTCCTCGGTGGGTGGGGCCAACCGCCTGGCTCCACCCCACCTGGTGTGGACATCAGACCCTGGAGGGAGGCAACAAAGGTTTTTGATTTACTGTTGTTACTGTCTAGGCTGGGGGGGTGTAAGTTGGTATGTATGTGACTACCTGGCTAGTCCAGGGCGTCACACATAGCGATATGCTAATGACCCTCTGGTGCGACTGTGATGCAATCACAAGATTGCATCACAGGTGCGTAGAAGAGGGAGGGAGCACTTTCTCCCCATCTTCTCCACTGTCTGAGTACATCGCACTGCAGTCGAATGACATGCGAGTGCAGTGCGATGTTTCACGCGCTCCCATAGACTTGTATGGGGGTACGTGAGCTGAGACTCGCTGCCAAACACAGCATGCTGCAATACGTTCCGCATGCCGCGATAATTTTGGTCTTTGTGCCTCTGCTGGTGGTTTCTACTTTCTTGTTGTTTTTCTGTTTAGGTACTAAGGTTTATTTTCTGTATTTGCCTCTGTGGAGTTCTGGGTGGAGTTGGATCATTCCCTGCTGGGAATGTCTGTGAACCTTGCTCCATATTCTGCTATGTATCTTGCATTGTCATGCTTGGTACTAATTTTAGTCCCTCCACTATGTTAGTGTTTGTTTGGATCCCAGTTACACCAGAGTCCTGATATAGTGGGGGAGAGCCCGTGTGGGCTTTGTATTTTTCCAATTCAGGCATGTTGGTTCTTTTTCTAGGGTATTGCACGGCTGCAGACAGTGCTCTTTTCTGTCCTGTCCTATTTAGATAGTTTGGGCCTAATCTTTGCTAAATCTGTCTTCTACCTGTGTATTGTGTTTTCCGACATCACTGTAATCTTTACATGTGGGGGGCTATCTATATCTTTGGGGACTGCTTCGAGGCAGATTAGTCTTTCCTGCATTTCTCTCAGTAAGAATACTTAGTTCTCAGGCTGTCGAGGCGACCAGGTCATCGTAGGCACGTCCCACGACTAATTCTAGTTGTGTGTTAGTGTTAGGTCTGCAGTTCATTGAGATTCCAAGCACTCTGGTAAACATTCTGGATTTCCTAGTTTTTTGTCATTTTTCTGATCCTCCTTGGTTACCGAATCATAACACGTACCCTTAAAAAGCTCCTCGGTCTGTGCAAGTAGGAACCTGCTACTAGAGAATAAAATCACCTGTAGCTAGTGGCGTTAAGTAGGTACCCAGTATATTATGTACGCCTTGACATGGCTACTGGGCAGATAAAGAAATGCCCATTTTTGTATGCTAAATATCTCAATTTTTCCTAAATTTCCTTTAGCAGTAATGCATATCTATATTCTATATATTCTAACATTTATAATTTGCATGCTTTAGCATTTCAGAGTGCAACTTTTTTTTTGTTTCCCATGTTCAGTTTTGCACCTGTTCAGACTGCATGTTGGGAGTGCCGTCAGTCTTTTTGTCTAGCTATTAACCTGTTGGTAGCATATTGCCTCATGTTAACTGGGGAGGCGCAGCAGATGATATACACACCGTATGGGGGCTGAAAGAGCCTTCTAAGCATATACAGTTGGTACAGGTTCCTTGTGGATGGGTCATAAATGTAGAAAATTACTAGTTTAGGGGCAGAAACCTGAGCGTCTTGGTGCACATTAGCTGTATACCTCTTTCTACAGGTGGTGTGAGAAGAGTCAGATCATAGACCTGTTACAGGAAGGACTAGAGGAGCATCTTCTGGACGTGCACCAGCCCAGCATCTGCATATCTGACTGGTGGGTCATTAGTCACTTGTCACAAAAGATATGAACTGGCAAATGTTCAGGAAATTTGATTTTCGGGTGAAATTTTATTTTAAACCTAAAAAGTTCCCGGTACAGTGATATTTTATCATGATAGTTGTGCATTAAGTTGAAGCAGCGATGGTGATTTCCTCCTCATCTCAAGCTATTTATTGAAACAAAATCCAACAGTGGTGGTGTAGTGCCTCTGAACACCTCAGGGTGCTACAAGGCTCTGCATCTCCACCAGGATGCAGGGCCTACCCCCTTAGGGACCCAGAACCCCAGTGCCGGTAACACCAAGAACCCAGGTAATCCCAGTTACCCCAACAAATCCCCCATACAATGGTACCCAGCTAGGGTGGGACCAATGAATGGCCACCTAGAGGTGGGGCCACTCCAGTCCACTAGTTGACCAGGTTGGAGGGTCAGACTGTGGAGAGAAGTCAGAAGTCAGCCTTTGTCTAGTGAAGGTGGAGGGAGTGACTGAGGAGCATTCTGACTTGGGTTAACGGTGACCTGGTACCCAGGAGAGGTAGTTGCCGGTGGAGTACTCCCAGAACTACACACCGACTGGGTACAGGATCCTAGGACAGGAAAGAGCTTCAAGCGGACCTGTTAACACCTGCACAGCAAGGGGACCATCAAGGACCTTGCTGACCCTAAAGAATCCAAAGACTCAGTAGCAAAGGGAGAACTGGGGACAGGACCAAAGACTCCATCCCCACAGGGTTCACGCTACCGTCAGGCGGACAGAGGTGGACAAACCACAGACCGGGGACCCCCAGTGTTCCATACCACAGGGACCCACTTACCAGACTGGTGCAGGGGAAGAAGGTACCAGAGAACCAGACTGGCACTGGGACGGAACCGGGTAACGGCCACCACCATGACATTCCCCGTAGAGACACTGCCTGCAACAGAGTACCCCAAATCCTTGGGTGCTACAGTGGGTTTCCCTCACATCCCAAAATGTCAATGTCTCAATAAGGCTACTTTCGCACCTCAGTCGTTTCAAGTTCGTCGTTGCGACGGAATGACTGATCCATCGTTTTTTTTTTTTGTTTTTTATTTATAGCTGTCAACGGATGTTATTTCACAGGAATCCTGTGAAATAACGATCCGTTGTGTTCGTTACATCCATTGTGCGTCCGTTATTGTTACTGATCCGTTTGTTTTTGGGACAGCCCAGTGGGAATGCCAGACATTTTGGTGACCTATTACTGTGTTTTCTTAGGCCATCTGTGACCATTTGTAGAGAAAGGGACAGAATAAATGTTATAGCTAAAATTGTGTGTGGAATATTCCAATGAAGCCACTCTGGAGCCTTGCAATGTGATTATGTACATACTGGGCATGCTCAGTAGCAAATAACGGAATCCAGCACTGAATTCCGTCGTGTGACGGATTACGGCAGAATCCAGCACCATAGATAACTATTATACCTCTTGACGGATTGTGACAGAATCCTGCGCAGTGCGTTTTTTTGACGCTCCAAAAAACGTTAGTCTCAGTTCCTTCCGGCGGTCAGTCACTCCACGACTGATCCATCGCGCAGCGGATGCAACGCAAGGCCATCAGCCGCAATCTGTCGTTAATACAAGTCTGAGGAAAACAGAATCCTGCAAAATATTTTGCAGGATACCGTATTTTCTCAAGGCAATGGATTGTGACTGATGCAAAAAAAAAAAAACCCTGAAATGTGAAAGTAGCCTATAATTTGTCATGTGGTCTTTAGCTTCAATTACAGCTGACAATGATGCCTCCTGCTGGTCATACGTGGAGTTATTGTGGCATTCCACTCTTCTTGAAGGGCGTCCCTTCAGTTATTGAGGTTCTAGGATAGAGTTACGGCCTCTACACGGTGACTCAGCTGATCCCATAGGTTTTCTATGGGATTCAGGTCTGGAGAAAGTGCAGCCGCTCCATTTGAAGTTCCCTAATGATTCAACCTCAATGAGCTTGAGCATTGTCCTCCATGAAGGTAAAATTAGGCTGGTGTTGTTCATGTAGAGGCACAATGACTGGATTAATGAGGTTATTCCAGTAGTAGGGGCTATCACTGTGCCATTCACAGTGTAGGGTCGTTCTGTACTGACTAGACAATTAAGAAATAATGGAACACCATTTTAAGTCTGAACTGGGTGCAAAAACCTAAAATAAATTCACTATATAAAGAGAAGGGATGCACACCAGTGACTATGTAAGGGGAATACATGTAAAGCAGAAACTGCTGTGTGAATACTGGCCTGAAAAATACAATAGCTATATGTGAAAATGAAAATATTTTTCATGTCAGTATTCACACAGCAGTTTGTGCTTTACATGTATTCCCCTTACATAGTCACTGGTGTGCATACCTTCTCTCTATGTACTGACTAGACATACCGGTCCACACTGTCACACCACCACCAAAGGCTCGTCTGGTGATAGCAATGGCTGATGCATGGCGCTCTCCTTGATTTCTCCTACATCGTTGGCGGCCATCATTTCTGCTCAGCATGAATAGACTTTCATCAGTGAACAGCACTGAGGCTACTGGTTCCTCATTCAGCGTAAATTATGCCTGTGCCTGGTGGTGTGGTACGTAGATGATGCCTGTGCGTGGTGGTGTGGTCAGGTACGTAGATGATGCCTGTGCGTGGTGGTGTGGTCAGGTACGTAGATGGTGCCTGTGCGTGGTGGTGTGGTCAGGTACGTAGATGATGCCTGTGCGTGGTGGTGTGGTCAGGTACGTAGATGGTGCCTGTGCGTGGTGGTGTCGTCTGGTACGTAGATGGTGCCTGTGCGTGGTGGTGTCGTCTGGTACGTAGATGGTGCCTGTGCGTGGTGGTGTCGTCTGGTACGTAGATGGTGCCTGTGCGTGGTGGTGTCGTCAGGTACGTAGATGGTGCCTGTGCGTGGTGGTGTCGTCAGGTACGTAGATTGTGCCTGGTGGTGTCGTCAGGTACGTAGATGGTGCCTGTGCCTGGTGGTGTCGTCAGGTACGTAGATGGTGCCTGTGCCTGGTGGTGTCGGCAGGTACGTAGATGGTGCCTGTGCGTGGTGGTGTCGTCAGGTACGTAGATGGTGCCTGTGCGTGGTGGTGTCGTCAGGTACGTAGATGGTGCCTGTGCGTGGTGGTGTGGTCAGGTACCTTGACTCTCGCCTCCCTCAAATGTGCCTGGAGTTCTGCGACATTTATCTGATTCCGCAGGGCATTGTCCACAATGAAGCAGTTCTCAGTGTGGGATGTGGCCATAGGACGTCCACTTCTCTGCCTTTCTGCAAGTCTTCCAGTCTCTCTGTATATCTGTACTACCAGCTGATGACACTCTGTGATGTTCTAAACTCCGTTTCCATTCTGTCTGAGAACCTCCTGCTTCAGGCCTCACCATGGCGTGGACTGCTGATCAATTAGGCTGCTTTCACACTTGCATTGTTTTAAATCCATCAGGTCCGTCGTTGCGACACAATGACTGATCCGTCGTTTTGTAGATGTCAACTGAGGGCGCTCTCACACATCCGGCTTTTCGCCGGATTGACTGATGCGGCGCAAACCAGTACAGTGTATACAGTGGCAAAGCAACAAGCGTCTGTCACATGCTGTCATGTGACCGGAGCATGTGACCCGGAAGTTGCGGCGCTGCCATTGTACTGTATCATACTGTACTGGCATGCACCGCATCTGTCAAACCGGTGAAAAGCCTGATGTGTGAGCGCGCCCTGACGCAACGGATTTGTTATTACACAGGAGTCCTGGGAAAAAACTGATCCGTTGCGTCCGTTACCTCCATTGTGCGTCCATTTTTTGATGTATCAGTCGTGATCAGTTTGTGCTTGGGACAGCCCAATGGGTGTGCCAAACATGCTCAATAGAGCATGACTGAATCCAGCACCATAGACATCCATTATAGCTTGTGACGGATGGCGACTGAATCCTGTGGAGTGCATTTTTTTTTTTTTTTTTTTTTTTTGCGGCTCCAAGAAACGTTACATTCAGCGTTGCTCCCGCCTGACGGTCAGTCACTAAACGACTGATCCGTCACACGGCGGATACAGCGCAGGGCCATCAGTCACAATCCATCGCTAATAGAAGTCTATGGGGAAAAAAACTGCTTCCTGCAAAATATTTTGCAGGATACCGTAATTCCTCAAGGTGATGGAAGCAAAACAACGGAAATGTGAAAGCAGCCTTAGGTGTCGTCTTGGTCCCATTTTATTATTATTATTATTATTTATTTATAGAGCACAATTAATTCCATGGTGCTGTACATGAGAAGGGGTCACATACAGAATACATATACAAGTTACAGTAGACAGACTAGTACAGAGGGAAGTGGGCCCTGGCCTTGCGGGCTTACAATCTATAGGATTTTGGGGAGGAGACAGTAGGTGGGGTGTAGGTCAGGCGGCGGCTCCGCACGGTGGTCGGGCAGCGAGTTCCAGAAGACTGGGGATGCTCGGGAGAAGTCTTTGAGTCGGTTGCATGAGGAGAGAGGAGGAGAGGAGATCTTGGGAGGATCGGAGATTGCGTTTTGGAGAGTAGTGAGAAATTAGTTCCGAGGTATACGGAGGAGATAGATTATGGATGGCTTTATAGGTCAGTGTTAGTAATTTGAATTGGATATGGTGGAAGATTGGGAGCCAATGGAGGGGTTTGCAGAGGGGAGAAGCGGGGTGGTAGTGAGGAGGTGGATCATTCGGGCAGCAGAATTAAGGATGGACTGGAGAGTGTGTTGGCAGGGAGACCACAGAGGATGTTGCAGTAGTCGAGGCGGGAGATTATGAGGGCATGCACTAGCATTTTTGTAGATTGAGAATTGAGGAAAGGGCGGATTCTGGAAATATTTTTGAGTTGAAGTCGGCAGGAGGTGGTGAGGGATTGGATGTGTGGTATGAAGGACAAGGCAGAGTCAAAGGTCACTCCGAGGCACCAAACTGTGTGCTGGGGAGAGCGTGATGTTTATTGTAATAGATCAGGTGGAAAGTGTAGGTGAGATGGAGGAAAGATGATCAGTTCAGTTTTGGCCACATTGAGCTTTAGGAAGCGAGAGGAGAAGGAAGATGTCAAAATGTGAACAGTAGATAAGGAGGACTGTGTGATACCAATTCTAACTGAACCCTGAAATGTATTGGGCGATTCATGGATCACACACTTGTTGTGAATTTCGTCATTTAAGCTCCTTGTTAGAGAACAGCAAGTTGTACAAAAAGCACTGATACATTGAACAATTGGACATAAGAATCCAAAGATAAGAGAAGGTCACCTGAAAAAGTTAGAGGGATTTTAGGATCCTCCTGAAACGTCATCCAAAAGCCAAATATCCCTAACTTTTTTTGTTTTGTGTGTGTGTGTGTGTAATCTTGAAAGCTTTAAGGGTTTGGTATTCCTGTAACTGTAGGGTAGTTAAATATTACACAGTTCTCATTGAATATTTCTCACCTGTGTGTGACGGGACAGGTTAGATCCCTCTATACATATACTGAAATGTGTGAATCCACCATAGAAAACGTGTCAGCCGATGCCCGGTTTCTCCTTTCCTGTAGGTACGCCGGACGACATGAATGTGGATGTGAATACAAAATAAAAGTGCAACTCTTGGCTGCAAATAAGCAAACAGTACTAAAGGCGTTTTCTTTGGCCCCCGATCCCATCCCCCAGTGGAACGACACGCGGTATCACCAGGTAGGATACCGGAACGTCACATATACTGAAGCGGATACTGACTGCTCATGTGACCCTGACCCCTTTTCTCTGATAATGGACCATCAGAAGGGGACTTGTAATGGACCGGTCTTCGCCAATTTCAATACTGGAATTGCTGGGTCATCTTCGAAGTATCTTCCTTATGTCTTGTAATATCCGGTGACTTGTGTCTCCACAGGTTTCTTATGAATTCCGCGACTATGGACCCGGCGTCCGGTATGTGAAATTTCGTCACAAAGGTAGAGACACAAAACTCTGGAGCGGCTGGTACGGAGCTCGGATCACAAACTCCTCCGTCACGGTGAAGTGTGACGACCTCACGTGCTGTGGATGAAGCCCCCAACGTGGCGGCCAGTGACTTATCACCCTGTGAAGGTTTTATACTGTGACGTGTACTGTATATGGTATTACTGTATACGTATAAAATTTTTTAGATTTTTACAATTTTAGATTTCTGCAGACTCGTGGGAATAAAGCAAATTTTAATGACCAAAACCAAAGCTCAATTCTGTTTGTCTAAAGATCCGAACTACTCCTGTATAGAGTAACCTCCAAACTGCGGCCGTGTGACAGGGCGGTGTCAACAAGCAACCATCCGAGGAACGAAGTGCAGCTCTGGAGGATAATACAGGCGGTAACACAGGATCAGTAATGTATGTACACAGTGACTGCAGTGGCAGCAGAATAGTGAGTGCAGTTCTGGAGGACAATACAATTGGTAACACAGGATCAGTAATGTATGTGCACAGTGACTGCATCAGCAGAATAGTGAGTGCAGCTCTGGAGGACAATACAATTGGTAACACAGGATCAGTAATGTATGTACACTGTGACTGCACCAGTAGAATAGTGAGTGCAGCTCTGGAGTATAATACAGGAGCTAATTCATAATCAGTAATGTATGTACACAGTGACTGAATAGTGTGTGCAGCTCTGAAGTATAATACAGGATGTTACTGAGTATTATAGATGGGTGAACCCACATATGTTTGGATTCGGCAAGTCTGGCCTGGACTTGGACCTCGAACACCATCTAAGTCTATAGGAAACTGAACATTGGCTATAAAATAATGGTAAAAAGGGGTAGAGTTTTGCAAAGCAGGAAAGCTATACTTATCCTCCCGTGCAGCTCTCCAACTGCTTCCGGGTCTGATAATTTAACTCTCATACATATTCGTATTGACATCGCACCCAGGCCATCGAGATGAGCAGGATAAAGTGCTGGAATTGTCGCATCTAATAGATGCAACAATTCTGGGAGGCCTTGGGCTGATATTTCTAGCCTGGGGGGGGGCCAATAACCATGGGCCTCTCCAGCCTGAAAATAGCAGCCCCCAGCTGTTTGCTTTATCTTGGTTGGGTATCAAAATTTGGAAGACTGCATTGTTTTTTTTTTTTCTTTCTTTATATTTAAATATAATGTAGCTGCATGCAGTTTCTCATTTTGTTACACAGCCAAGATAACCACACATCTGAGGGCTGCAGCCTGTAGCCAATATGCTTTATGTAATGGGTAACAATAGGGGGGGGGGGGGAGATCCTACGTCGTCTTATATATTTTTACACCACTATAGGGATAGCATTTAATTCCATGCAGGGTGTCCAAATTTATGCAGCTACATTTTCTTTTCCATACAAAGGTGCTTTTCAATGGATTTGTACAGATTATATGGTAGAAAAAGTTCTGAAATTATTCTTGGTAGGATTGTTTTACATGGCAAGAAGGTGGCATTTTAACAGACCTTTCATATCCACTATGTACACCAGGCCTACCAGCAGAATAGTGAGTGCAGCTCTGGAGTATAATACAAAATGCTCATTTGTTGTAGGAACATAGTTTTCATAGGTACAGAACACTGAATTCCCTGCAAGGAGATAAATATGAATGCACATGCAGGAGACCCAATGAAGCCCCCACTAGGAGGCGCTCACTGCATACAGATTATACATTCTGGTTTCCCGTATACAAATTTTATTTTTACATGGCAAATAGGAGACACAAAATACATCAGGTACGGTCTTCAGTAGCACAGTCTTGAAAATGCAAGTGTAAGTCTGGCCCGTGTGGCTATAATCAGCCTCTGCAGTGTACAGTTACTGCTGACTGTCAGGGCCCATGATGATCTCGGTGGTAGCCGCCATTACTTCTTCACATGGGCACAGTCATATTTTCCGCGGACTACTTTCAGTTTGACCCCGGGTAGATCCTGTGTGCGGCCGCCCTCCACCAGGACGATGTTATGTTCCTGCAGATTGTGTCCCTCTCCTGGTATAAAGCAGATCACCTCCTTGCCGTTGCTGAGACGTACGCGGGCGCACTTGCGGTTGGCGGAGTTGGGTTTTTTAGGCTTGCGGATCATAGTCTTCAAAACAACGCCCTTAAGCTGAGGGTTTCCACCCAAAGGTCCCACTTTGGGAGGCTGTTTCTTGGGACGGCCGGCTCTGTGCATCTGATTCAATGTGGCCATGCTACGCGAGTCCACCAGCGAAGGGACGGAGGTGCGGAAAAGCGAAGAACCTAAATAAAAACAAAAAGGATCACTTAAGACTACAATTCACTCGCTATGTCTAGGATCTGCCACCAGTGACTGAAGGGCAGAGGTCTGACTGATGTGATGAGCGGGCACTACCATGCTCGGGTGCTCAATACTAGTAACTAGTGATGAGCGGGCACTACCATGCTCAGGTGCTCAGTACTGGTAACTAGTGATGAGTGGGCACTACCATGCTCGGGTGCTGAGTACTGGTAACTACTGATGAGCGGGCACTACCATGCTCAGGTGCTCTGTACTTTTAACTAGTGATGAGCGGGCACTACCATGCTCAGTACTTGTAATGAGCAGTTGGACGCTGACTGTCATCACTCGAGTATCGATATAACGAAAATCAATGGGGAATGTGAACATTTTTCTGAAAGAGCTCCCCATTGACTTCCATTATACTCTGTACTCAAAACGCACTTGAGTGTCCAACTGCAGGTTACGAGTACTGAGCATGGTAGTGCCCGCTCATCACTAGTTACAAGTACCGAGCCCCCGAGCATGGTAGTGCCCGCTCATCACTAAATATGACCACTGCTGATTCCTAAAATAATGCAGCAGGAACGTGCTGTCAGTTTTCTGCAGATAGTTGCATGTCTCAGACTGTACTTATAGTGAAGCTGGAGAGGAGAAGCAAGATTCTTCCTCATCAATGAGGACCGTATTGGACTACACCTCCCACCATCCTGGTATATTATCTGCCCCTCTCCTTTCCCCTCTGGTGCGGTGGGACAGACAAGTTAAAGGACAAATGAATGGATCCAGTGCTGAGACAGGGAGGACCATATGGGAGACAAAGAAATTATCCCATTGGGAAGGTGATGGCAGATAGATCCGGTCCTAGAAACTAAAGACTTGTTACTAATTTGTGAAAGACCACGCGGGTTGGGGGGGGGGGAATTACAAAAAAAAAAAAATCAACCTACCCCATCTCCAAGGCACGGAGACGAGGCTCCGAAAACCTGCAAAGGACATGTTCAATCAGAGAGACATCACCTGCAAGAGAAAAGCTCACGTCAGTGCAAATAATCACACAGTGTACAGGTGGACCCCTGAACAGGACTCCTCATTACACCCCCACAATACCACAGTAAGATCACGTCTCCTGCACAGTGCTGCCTGCGGCCGGGCTTCATAGGAGATCAATTGGTTCCCTATATATTGTACAATCTGCGCTCAATAATGATTTTGCATCAACAAGAATTCAGGAAATCCCAGGATGGATAGATGTAACTGATCTGCAAATGATGGAAACGTTTTTTGACCTATTCTATACGGAGTATGAGCCATGTACAGAAACCTCAGACCTACAGCCTGGGCTGGCAGAATGTTCTGCTGTGCTGATTGCACGTGGGCCTGAAAATCATCAAGATCCTCTGCTGGCAGCTGCCTTTGTTATTGCTGACCAATGATGTCTCAGATGTGCTCGATGGGAGACAAGTCCCCGGAGGAGGAGGTCTTCCCTCTTCAGTGATGAGGTCCACTTAGGTCTAGGGTGCAATAGTAGCCAGAGATCTGGAGATCACATGAGCAGGGCCGTGATGGGGCATTCACCAGGGAACGTGAAAGTGTCGCAGGAGCTGTTTTTCAATATAACAGCACCAGGCCGCATGTTACTCACGCTACTCTGAGCACCCTGCGTGGCCTTAACCTGCTACCAGGTCCTGCAGCGTCTCCAGACATATCTCCATTGACAACAGCTGGGACAATATTGTCCGGCTACCACACGGGGAGCTGCCAGCAGAGGATCTTGATGATTTATGTGACCAAGAGCATTCAGTGTGGCAGAATATTCCTCAAACATCCATTATGAACCTTATTCATAGCAACCGAGGCTGTAAGTGTCGGGATTTCTGCATGTGGAGCTCATACTCCAGACTAAAAAAAAAAAGAAATGAATTTTTGTTTTTATAATTTGCAGATCAGTAACGCTTCCATCCTGTGATTTCCATCATCCCACCACCTTTCCTTCTTGGTTTTGTAGTTGTAATATTGAGAACTGCAGAACAAGCAAACGATAACGCAGATTGAAGCCGTCTAAGGGGACTGAAAAAAATAACGAGAAACGAAGAAAAAAATTTAACACAAAATAATATATATAAAAAGTTGAATCACCGCATCATTCCTGGTTTAAAATTAAAGAAAAAAAAAAAGAAAAATAATTATTTATTTGTTATTGTTGGGTCCATAAATTGAATTAAAGGGATCCTGTCAAATGCAATATGCACCCAGGACCACAAGCAGTTCTGGGTGGATATTGCTAATCCCTGCCTAACTGTCCCTGTATACACTAGCAGAGATAAAGAGATCTTTAGAAAGTATTTGTAAAGATCTTTTATCTTATGCTAATGAGGCCAGGACTAGTCCCAAGGGCATTATATCCCCCGACTAGTCCGCCCTCTTAGCATGGCAGCACAGGGGTGTACTAACATGCTATTCAATTTAACATCACCAGCGGTGACGCCCCCGTACCTGTGTGTGTGCTGTGACTACACTTCTGAAGGCCGAGCACTTCCGTAGACCTCTCTGAAGATGGGACTCATAAACCCAGCTTCATAGTGCACATGACCGGAAGTGCCCGGCATTCAGAAGCACGGTCACAGTAAACACAGGTACGGGGGCGTCACCGCTGGTGATGCTGAATTGAATGGCATGTTAGTACGCCCCTTTGAGCGCAATGCCATGCTAAGAGGGCGGCTAGTCGGGGGATATAATGCCCTTGGGACTAGTCCCTGCGCTCATTAGCATAAGATAAAAGATCTTTAGAAAAAGTATTTGTAAAGATCTCTTTATCTCTACTAGTGTAGACAGGGACGATTAGGCGGGGATTAGCAATATGCACCCAGAACTGCTCGTGGCTCTAGATACATATTGCACCCGACAGGTTCCCTTTAATGAATGAAGTAATCCAAATAAAAAAAAAAAATATTTAAACTGCACATTGAACGCAGAGATAAAAACCTGACGAGTTGCTGTTTCTTTGTCACTTCACTTTCTATAAAAACATATTTGCAATAGAAAGTGATAAAAATGTTATATGTGCCCCAAAATGGTATCTATCAAGGCACCTGCTCGCCTCTTGGCGTGCAGAGCCACCTCCAGAATACAGGGCCGCCCACTGGAGTGCGGGATCACCTCCTTAGGAGTGCAAGGCCACCCCCCTAGGAATGCAGGGCCACCCCTACAGTACAGGGCAAGGAGTGCAGGGCCGCCCCTCTAAGACTGTAGGGCCGCGCTTCTAAAAGTGCAGGGCCACCCCTCTAGGAGCGCTGGGCAGGGAGTGCGGGGCCTCCCCTCTAGGAGCGCTGGGCAGGGAGCGCGGGGCCGCCCCCTCTAGGAGCGCTGGGCAGGGAGCGCGGGGCCGCCCCCTCTAGGAGCGCTGGGCAGGGAGCGCGGGGCCGCCCCCTCTAGGAGCGCGGGGCCGCCCCCTCTAGGAGCGCGGGGCCGCCCCCTCTAGGAGCGCGGGGCCGCCCCCTCTAGGAGCGCGGGGCCGCCCCCTCTAGGAGCGCGGGGCCGCCCCCTCTAGGAGCGCTGGGCAGGGAGCGCGGGGCCGCCCCCTCTAGGAGCGCGGGGCCGCCCCCTCTAGGAGCGCTGGGCAGGGAGCGCGGGGCCGCCCCCTCTAGGAGCGCGGGGCCGCCCCCTCTAGGAGCGCTGGGCAGGGAGCGCGGGGCCGCCCCCTCTAGGAGCGCTGGGCAGGGAGCGCGGGGCCGCCCCCTCTAGGAGCGCTGGGCAGGGAGCGCGGGGTAGCCCCCTCTAGGAGCGCTGGGCAGGGAGCGCGGGGCCGCCCCCTACAGGAGCGCGGGGCCTCCCACTCTAGGAGCGCGGTGCCGCCCCCTCTAGGAGCGCCGGGCCTCCCACTCTAGGAGCGCAGGGCCGCCCCCTCTAGGAGCGCCGGGCCTCACCCACGGTACAGGGCGCCCCCGCTCCGTCCACGATATATTACCGGCCTCTCATTACTGAAATATGAAATTGTTTATACATTTTTTGACACATTTCTGATGTTTAATCCCTACATTACACAATCCCATGCTCGCTATCGCTGTAATCCTCGGCCCTCTACAATTACCTCCTCCAGCTCATCTTTACTGCATAATGAAAGCTGCAAAAACAAACCTCCAAAACAATGGCGGAATTGCATTTTTTTCACAGCACTTGGATTTTCTTTCCCTCATTTATAGCGCATTATATGACAATGTGAACGGTGTCATCTCTTCCTGCAAAAAGAAGAAAAAAAAATCCCGCAGCGCCGCACTCACCTTGAGCAGCGGATCACACTGCAGCGTGTGCAGCCACTTCCGGGTCACAGGGCCACTATAACCCCGCCCTGAGATCTGATTGGACAATTCCAGCGACAGCGATATTTTCATTGGTTTATTCTAATGAGAAGGACTTATGGTTGGCTATATTTATTTATATTACCATCAAATCGTACGATTGGTCGGCGTTATGAATGAGACGCCTCCGTTCTCCTCATTGGTCAATTCTATCCTATCCTGCGTCCTGATTGGATGGCTCGATTTACACTTTGAAAGATGGCGGCCCGCATGCTGCTCCGGTTATGTGTCCGGTCTACGTGCCTCGGCCTTTCAGGGACGCGGGCTCTGAGCACCGGAGAGTCTGTGCTTCCCAGCCGGCTGTACGAGTACGTGCGGGAAGGTTACTGCAGCCGGCCGCAGCTGGATATGGAGACCCTGAGCCGGGACATAGATGCTGCGGAGCGTGAACTGTCAGAGAGGAGACCGGGGAGACCGGCGGAGGGAGAGCTGCGGGCTCTGGTGAGAGAGCAGCGACCGGAGCGCAAGAGGGCGCCCAGCTCCGCCCCTGGTGAAAAGTGTGACTTCATGTAGTACCGCAGTGTGACCAGCAGGGGCCGCTGGTGTGACTAGTTAACCCCTTCCTGTCAAGGCTAATTTATTTTTATTTTCCTCCCCTTCTTCCAAGTGTCATAACTTTTTTTTTTTTTTTTTCCGTCCACACAGCCGTATTGTTGTTTTTTGGGGGGTTTTTTTGCAGGACCAGTTGTAGTTGTGAATGGCGCCGCTCGTTTTACCAACTGTCAGTTTTTATTTTATTTATTTTCAAATATTTGATTTTCAAAAAGTAACAGAAAAAGAAAGGAGGCGGATGATGGCGGCAGCTGCTGGCTGTATAGTGCGACCGTCACCCGCCGTGTAGGGAGCGAGTTCAGCCCCTGTGGCCCCTGCATGAGCCCTTTAAAGGCAGGCAAAATCTGCTAGCGGGGTGGCCTCACCACTCGGACCCCCATGGTCATTAAAACTGGTTTCCAGAGCCCCCCACTCCTCACAGATCAGCATGTACAGGGCTGAGGTGAGGAGCCCGAGGCCGCTCCTATAGAACTATAGAAGTGAATAGACGAGAAATCCTACAGGTACGGCCGACCCTGACCCCCCCCCAACATCTCTGTACGTAAAGTGCTGGGGGGCTGTCTGTGACCTACACTCTCACTGTCCTCACAGGTGGAGATCTGGGAAGAGCTGCAGACATTAAGACAAGACATTCACAGCCTGGAAGAGGAGAAGTCACAAGTGGCCAACGAAGTCAAGGAAATGACGGTGAGGAGGGGGTGTTATTAGACATCAATGACCTGTTAGAGCACATGATTTATAGGGGTCAGAACTCCAAATCCTCCAATTCCCCACAGTAACATGGAGCTAGAATAGAATTCTAACTATCTATAACAACCACTAGGGGGAGCTCACTACATACAGATTCATACAGTCACCATTACAGAGAGTACAGCCACCACTAGAGGGAGCTCACTACATACATATTTATACAGCCACCACTAGGGGAGCTCACTGCATACATATTTATACAGCCACCACTAGAGGGAGCTCATTACATACAGATTTATACAGCCACCACTAGAGGGAGCTCACTACATACATATTTATACAGCCACCACTAGGGGAGCTCACTGCATACAGATTTATACAGCCACCACTAGAGGGAGCTCATTACATACAGATGTATACAGCCACCACTAGGGGGAGCTCACTACATGAAGATTTATACAGCCACCACTAGAGGGAGCTCACTACATACAGATGTATACAGCCACCACTAGAGGGAGCTCACTACATACAGCTTTATACAGCCACCACTAGAGGGAGCTCATTACATACAGATGTATACAGCCACCACTAGGGGGAGCTCACTACATGAAGATTTATACAGCCACCACTAGAGGGAGCTCACTACATACAGATGTATACAGCCACCACTAGGGGGAGCTCACTACATGAAGATTTATACAGCCACCACTAGAGGGAGCTCACTACATACAGATGTATACAGCCACCACTAGAGGGAGCTCACTACATACAGATGTATACAGCCACCACTAGAGGGAGCTCAATACATACAGATGTATACAGCCACCACTAGAGGGAGCTCACTACATACAGATGTATACAGCCACCACTAGGGGAGCTCACTACATACACTACATACAGATGTATACAGCCACCACTAGGGGAGCTCACTGTATACAGATATACAGATTTATACAGCCACCACTAGCAGGAGCACAATACATATAATTTTGTAATGTATGGGATGAGTACTACACTAGTATGATGAGGGGTATTTGAGGATGTAATTTACTGCTTTGGTAGAAATCGGCTTGTTAGTAATATAATATGGAGATGGATAAACATATACTTCTTGATTCTCAGGCATTTGTAATTCTTCCTCTTTCCCCTTCAGCTGACACACGATCGTCAGGCTCTGCCCTTGGTGAGTATATAAAGGTTCCTCTGAAGGGGCGGGGCTTTGCAGATTGGAGGCGGAGTTTTGTGCCCTGTCCATAGCAGACACAGTGTAGAGGGGGAGAGCTCCTGCTGCAGCTGGAAGCCTAACAGCCAGGCACAAGTGTGATCTTATGCATTTAAGGGGAACGACTGATCTCTGGGGTCACACGTGTTGTTCTCGCGAAGCTGTAATGATAAATCCCCCTCCGTTCTCAGATTACCATTGTGATTTAGATCCCCAGATTCCTGACAATCAGAACTAGGGGAAAGGAGATCCGACACCAGCTGACCGCTCTCTACCGGCAGGAGAACGATCTGGAGGAGTCATTCTACACTCGGGCCCTTAAACTGCCTAATAGGACCCATCCGGGCACTGTGAGTAGCAAAAAAAACCCGGGGGTTTGAATAATTCATATATAAAAGTACACACCATTGACTGTAACAGGGTCACTGTCCACGGTTAGTGTCTGGTACTGTGGTGTTCAGGTGACTGACACTGAGCTGCAGTACCCGACACAGCCATGCACAAGAGTGGCGCTGTTTCTGGCGAGCATGGGGGCATCAGCCACAGATGTCTTCAGTATACAGGGCCATATTATTGTAGCTCACGTCATCTCATTTCTTCTACAGCCCGTTGGGGATGAAAGCAACGCGCGAGTGCTGGAGGTTGTTGGACAGAAACCGGGTAAGAATGGACAGTGAGGGACTTACAACAATCCCAATGGTCAGGAAGCGGTTAAAATCTGCTCATAGGTTGTGTGTATTGCAGATATACTAGACAGAACCCATGGTGTGTAGTGCAGCAGAATATATGTATATGTGTGTGTATATATAATTATATATATATATATATATATATATATACCATTTTTACCATTATCTATGGCAAAAACCGCAGGTATCTGCAGAAAAGGAGTGACATGCACATCAATTCTGCAGCGGAACATCCGCATGTAAAAAAAACGCATTGTGCGCACAGCATTTTTTTAAAACCATAGGTTTTGCAGGGGAATGGCTGCAGCAATGTTAGACACATTTTCTGTAGCAAATCCACGGCATATCCGCAGTGTGCGTACAGGGCCTTACATAGTCATGGCAGGTTTTTGGGTTGTTTTTTTTTTGTTTTTCATGATGAGCTTTATTTTTTATATAATAAATATATATATATATATATATATATATATATATATATATATATATATATATATATTTCTTTTTCGCTCCTAATTGGGAGACCCAGACAATTGGGTGTATAGCTACTGCCTCCGGAGGCCGCACAAAGTACTACACTTAAAAGTGTAAGGCCCCTCCCCTTCTGGCTATACACCCTCCCGTAGGAGTACGGATTCCTCAGTTTTAGCTTTGTGCGAAGGAGGTCACACACGCACGCATAGCTCCATTGTTTTTAGTCAGCAGCAGCTGCTGACTATGTCGGATGGAAGAAAAGAGGGCCCATACAGGGCCCCCAGCATGCTCCCTTCTCACCCCACTGTATGTCGGAGGTGTTTGTAAGGTTGAGGTACCCATTGCGGGTACGGAGGCTGGAGCCCACATGCTGATTCCTTCCCCATCCCTTTTTACAGGGCTCTGGGTGAAGTGGGATTTACCGGTCTCCAGGCACTGAGACCGTGCTCCATCTACAGCCCCTGGAGAAGATGCTGGATTGGAGCAGAGTACATCAGGGACATGGCCCTGCTTCCTCAAGGTACTCTGTGTCCCCGTGCATTTCGCGCTCACACCGCAGCATGCTGGGTGTTGTAGTGCGCCGGGGACATCAGCGCTGCGGCACTTGTGCCATGGCCTCATTTCAGCTTCGCTGAAGCGGGCACACTTTTGGGGAACGGTCGCGCCGGCCGCTGGGACTGCGGCGCGGCTGGCACTTGTGGTGCGCCGGGGACTTCAGCGCGGGCCGCGCTTTTACGGCGGCCGCGCTGATAACTCGAGTCCCCGGCTTTTGCGGCCTGGTTCCGTTCGTTCCCGCCCCCAGACCTGCCAGTCAGGAGAGGGGCGGGACGCTGGTCAGTGCATCAGCGCTGAGGGCTGGAGTCGTTTTTACATACTCCAGCCCTCACAATAGGCACAGAGGGGACACTGTTTCCCGCACTTTTGTTTGGGAACTCCCACGGGCCGCCCCTCTCCACAGACGCCGGCAGCCATTCCTGCTGACACGCTGAGCTGCAGAGGGGAGCCGGGGAGACCCAGACAAGGAATTCTGCGCCTCTTACCCGCTATTCAGCGGGCGGTAAGCAGCCCTCCGGGCTCACCCCCTCTTGTGCCAGTAGTAATCTTAGTATTTTGTTCCTGCAAATACTTTGTACTGCATAGCGCTGGTCGCCTTTTGGCTATAGACTCTCTCACATTGCAGAGAGCCAACAGCATGTCGTCCACAAAACGCAAGGGTCAGACATTATATGCTTCCTGTACCGCATGTGGGACTTTTCTACCGGCAGGCTCCAATGACCCCCATTGTGTGCAGTGCTCGGCCCCTGTGGCACTTGCACAGCCGGGACCTCCGCTGGACGTGACCCAGGGTGTACCACCTGTGAATGCTGTCCAAGTGACAGGAACTGAGTTTACAGCTTTTGCTGACAGAATGTCTCTCACTATGTCACAAATTCTTGACACATTGCGGGCTAGACCTGTACTTCAGGCCACGGACACTGTGCAATCATTGCCCCCTGGTCCCCCTCAGCTGAATTACTTCCAAGCTCCGGGACGGGCACATACACCTCAGGGTGAAGACTCTGACTCGGACGATGGTCCCAGGCAACCTAAGCGGGCTCGCTATGAGAGGCCTTCACATTCATCTCAATGGTCAGGATCCCAGCGAGATAAATCTATGGGTGATGAGGCGGACGTAACTGATCAGGATTCTGATCCTGGGACCGCTCTCAATCTAGATACACCAGATGGTGACGCCATAGTTAATGATCTTATAGCGTCCATCAATAAGATGTTAAATATTTCCCCACCAGCTCCTCTTGTAGAGGAGTCAGCTTCGCAGCACGAGAGAATCCATTTCAGATATCCCAAGCGTACATTAAGCACTTTTCTGGACCACGCTGACTTTAGAGACGCAATCCAGAAACCCCACGCTTATCCGGAAAGGCGTTTTTCTAAACGGCTTAAAGATACACGCTATCCTTTTCCCCCTGAGGTGGTCAAGGGTTGGACCCAGTGTCCAAAAGTGGATCCTCCAATTTCCAGGCTTGCAGCTAGATCCTTGGTTGCAGTTGAAGATGGAGCGGCACTTAAAGATGCCACTGACAGGCAGATGGAGCTCTGGCTGAAATCCATCTATGAAGCTATTGGAGCGTCGTTAGCGCCATCTTTTGCTGCCGTATGGGCACTCCAAGCTATCTCAGCCGGGCTTGTGCAAGTCGACTCAGTCACACGTGCATTTGCCCCGCAGGTAGCACCATTGACCTCGCAAATGGCGGCATTCGCGTCGTACGCGATTAATGCTGTTCTTGACGCTACAAGCCGTACGGCAGTGGCGTCAGCCAACTCCGTTGTCTTGCGTAGGGCCCTGTGGTTGAGACATTGGAAGGCAGATTCTCATTCCAAGAAGTGCTTAACCAATTTGCCTTTTTCTCGTGACCGATTGTTTGGAGAGCGTTTGGATGAAATCATCAAACACTCCAAGGGTAAGGACTCATCCTTACCGCAACACAGACAAAACAAACCCCAACAGAGGAGGGGTCAGTCTGGTTATCGGTCCTTTCGAGGACCGGGCAGGTCCCAATTTTCCTCGTCAAAAAAGACTCAAAAAGATCAGAGACGCTCAGATTCTTGGAGGTCTCAGTCACGCCCAAAAAAGACAGCCGGAGGAACCGTTGCCAAGACGGCGTCCTCATGACTTGCAGTCCCCGATTCCCACACCCTCGGTCGGTGGGAGGCTTTCCCACTTTGGCGACATTTGGCTGTCACACGTCAAAGACCGTTGGGTGAGGGATATTCTGTCTCACGGGTACAGGATAGAGTTCAGTTCTCGTCCGCCAACTCGTTTCTTCAGAACTTCTCCACCACCAGACCGAGCCGATGCTCTGTTGCAGGCGGTGGCCGCTCTAAAGGCGGAAGGAGTGGTGACCTCCGTCCCTCTTCAGGAACAAGGTCACGGTTTTTACTCCAATCTGTTTGTGGTCCCAAAAAAGGACGGATCGTATCGACCCGTCCTGGATCTAAAGTTGCTCAACAGACACGTAAAAGTCAGGAGGTTCCGGATGGAATCCCTACGCTCCGTCATAGCCTCAATGTCTCAAGGAGATTTTCTAGCATCAATAGACATCAAAGATGCGTATCTCCACGTGCCGATTGCGCCAGAGCATCAGCGTTTCCTACGCTTCGTCATACACGACGAACACCTGCAGTTCGTAGCGTTACCTTTCGGTCTGGCAACAGCCCCCCGGGTCTTCACCAAGGTCATGGCAGCAGTAGTAGCTGTCCTGCACTCGCAAGGTCACTCGGTCATCCCGTATCTAGACGACCTGCTTATAAAGGCACCCTCTCAAGAGGCATGCCAACACAGTCTGAAAGTGGCACTAGACACTCTCCAGAGTTTCGGGTGGATTATCAACTTTCCAAAGTCTCATCTAACCCCGACCCAATCACTGACTTATCTTGGCATGGAGTTTCATACTCTCTCAGCGATAGTGAAGCTTCCACTGGACAAGCAGTGTTCGCTGCGGACAGGAGTGCAATCTCTCCTTCAGAGCCAGTCACACTCACTGAGGCGCCTCATGCATTTCCTAGGAAAGATGGTAGCAGCAATGGAGGCGGTCCCGTTCGCGCAGTTTCATCTGCGCCCTCTACAATGGGACATTCTACGCCAATGGGATGGGAAGTCGACGTCCCTCGACAGGACTGTCTCCCTCTCTCAGACTGCCAAGGACTCTCTGCGTTGGTGGCTTCTCCCCACCTCATTGTCACAGGGAAAGTCGTTCCTACCCCCATCCTGGGCAGTGGTCACGACGGATGCGAGCCTATCAGGGTGGGGAGCGGTGTTTCTCCACCACAGGGCTCAGGGGACGTGGACTCAGGAAGAGTCCACCCTGCAGATCAATGTTCTGGAAATCAGAGCAGTCTATCTTGCTCTGCGAGCCTTCCAACAATGGCTGGAAGGCAAGCAGATTCGGATTCAGTCGGACAATTCCACGGCGGTGGCGTACATCAACCACCAAGGGGGAACACGCAGTCGCCAAGCCTTTCAAGAAGTCCGGCGGATTTTGACGTGGGTGGAAAGCAAAGCGTCCACCATATCCGCAGTTCACATCCCAGGCGTGGAAAACTGGGAAGCAGACTTTCTCAGTCGCCAGGGCATGGACGCAGGGGAATGGTCCCTTCACCCGGACGTGTTTCAGCAGATCTGTTGCCGCTGGGGGACGCCGGACGTCGATCTGATGGCGTCACGGCACAACAACAAGGTCCCAGTTTTCATGGCACGGTCTCACGATCACCGAGCGCTGGCGGCAGACGCCTTGGTTCAGGATTGGTCGCAATTCCGACTACCCTATGTGTTCCCACCTCTAGCATTGTTGCCCAGAGTTCTCCGGAAAATCAGGTCCGACTGCCATCGAGCCATTCTCGTCGCTCCAGACTGGCCAAGAAGGTCGTGGTACCCGGATCTGTGGCATCTCACGGTAGGCCAACCATGGGCACTACCAGACCGTCCAGATTTGCTGTCTCAAGGGCCGTTTTTCCATCTGAGTTCTGCGGCCCTGAACCTGACTGTGTGGCCATTGAGTCCTGGATCCTAGCGGCCTCAGGTTTATCTCATGAAGTAGTTGCCACAATGAGACAGGCTAGAAAACCATCCTCAGCTAAGATCTATCACAGGACGTGGAAGATATTCTTAGCTTGGTGCTCGGCTCAGAGGGTTTCTCCCTGGCCATTTGCATTGCCAATTTTTCTTTCCTTCCTGCAGTCTGGGTTGGAAAAAGGTTTGTCGCTTAGCTCTCTTAAGGGTCAAGTCTCCGCGCTATCCGTATTCTTTCAGAAGCGCTTGGCACGGCTTTCTAAAGTACGCACGTTTCTCCAAGGAGTTTCTCATATCGTTCCTCCTTACAGACGGCCATTGGAACCCTGGGATCTAAACAAGGTTCTCATTGCTCTCCAGAAGCCGCCTTTCGAGCCTTTGAAAGAGGTTTCCCTTTCTCGGCTTTCACAAAAAGTGGTTTTTCTTGTGGCGGTCACGTCTCTTCGTAGAGTGTCCGAGCTAGCGGCGTTATCTTGCAAATCTCCCTTCCTGGTGTTTCACCAAGACAAGGTAGTACTGCGTCCAATTCCAGAGTTTTCTCCCAAGGTGGTTTCTTCCTTTCATCTCAATCAGGATATCACTTTGCCATCTTTGTGTCCGCATCCAGTTCACCAATTTGAAAAAGGTTTACATCTGTTGGACCTGGTGAGAGCACTCAGGATTTACATTTCTCGCACGGCGCCTATGCGCCGTTCTGATGCGCTCTTTGTCCTAGTCGCTGGTCAGCATAAGGGATCGCAAGCTTCCAAATCCACCCTGGCGCGGTGGATCAAGGAACCAATTCTTCACACATACCGTTCTGCTGGGCTTCCGATTCCATCTGGACTGAAGGCCCATTCTACCAGAGCCGTGGGTGCGTCCTGGGCATTGCGGCATCAGGCTACGGCTCAGCAGGTGTGCCAGGCGGCTACCTGGTCGAGTCTGCACACGTTTACCAAACACTATCAAGTGCATACCTACGCTTCGGCAGATGCCAGCCTAGGTAGACAGGTCCTTCAGGCGGCGGTGGCCCACCTGTAGGAAAGGGCTGCCTGACAGCCCGATCACGAGGTATCTTTTTACCCACCCAGGGACTGCTTTTGGACGTCCCAATTGTCTGGGTCTCCCAATTAGGAGCGAAAAAGAAGAAGGGAATTTTGTTTACTTACCGTAAATTCCTTTTCTTCTAGCTCCAATTGGGAGACCCAGCACCCGCCCTATTGTTCTTAGGGTTTCGTTTTTCGGGTGCACATGTTGTTCATGTTGTTTCTTAAGTTCTCCGATCTTGTTATCGGATTGAATTTGTTTTTTGAAACTGTTATTGGCTTTCCTCCTTCTTGCTTTGGTACTAAAACTGAGGAATCCGTACTCCTACGGGAGGGTGTATAGCCAGAAGGGGAGGGGCCTTACACTTTTAAGTGTAGTACTTTGTGCGGCCTCCGGAGGCAGTAGCTATACACCCAATTGTCTGGGTCTCCCAATTGGAGCTAGAAGAAAAGGAATTTACGGTAAGTAAACAAAATTCCCTTCATATATATATATATATATATATATATATATATATATATATATATATATATATATATATATATATATATATATATATATATATTTTACTATTTCAGGGTTCGAGTTGTTTTGATCACTTGGTGTATTTTTTTTTTTTGGTGGAGGGGCAGAAAGCAAAAATGCAGTTCTTGCATTTTTTATTTTTTTTCACAATGCTTAATGTTGTGGATTAATTTAATTTTTCCATGGTCATATTAAATATTAAAGAATTTTAGGGATGCAGCAATTCCAAATGTGTTATTTATTTTATTTTCTAAATTTTTTAATTTTTGGTTTTGAATCATGAATAGGGGAAAGGAAGTTAATAAGAATAAAAAATTTTTAAAATAATTGTTGTTTTTTTTTTTTTCTTTCTTTATACACGTGTGTGTATATTATATTATATTACATTATATATTATTATTACTAATAAGATATTTTTTTTAAATATATAATTTATATTAGTTTTATTATTATTATTATTATTATTATTATTATTATTATTATTATTATTATTTTTTAATCTGACTATTTATACATCTGGCTTTGGAGGAGGTTGTATATTAATTTATTGCTTTTTTTTTTCGTGCAGAATTTGATTTTCCTGTTCGGGGTCACCTTGAAATTGGGGAGGATTTGGACATCATCAGGCAGAGGTGCGCTGTCCCCGCAGTCATGCTGCTCTTGTGACGGCAGAATTATATAATCAGTGGGTAATTTCCCATAATGGGCTTTGCCCGGAGGCGTTTTCCATCCTGCGCTCCTGCGTCTGTGTGTGATGTGACAGGGTCGTGCACACGTCGCCTTTATATCACTTGCGGAGCCCGTGAATGGGACAATTACAGATAATTAGCCCTGCGCCCTCCGGGTCCGGCTTTGTCACATCGGGGACACGTTGTACTGTGTGCATGGAAAGCGCCAGGTCTCCGGGCTGTAATGATGGCGGCTGTGACGTGTGTCTGTCCTGTTCTTCCAGGCGTCTCTCGCACATATCTGGGAACCGCTGTTATTACCTGCGTGGGGCCGGATCCCTGTTACAGCACGCGCTGGTGAACTTTGCCTTCACCAAACTGGTAAAGAAGGTAAACTTAGTTCTTTTTTTTAGTGGCTAAGCCAGCCCCCTTCTTTATCCATACACTGGAGGGGCCCGGCCGCTGGGACCTGCACAAATTGGAAACTTCTCTCACCGTTCCTTGATGTCTGCTCCATTCATTCTCCATGGTGCTGCCGGAAAGCTGAGCGCAGCATTCGGTGGCCCCATAGGGAATGACTGCAGCGGCAGTTGTGTATGCTAAAAGGGGTTGTTTTCTTCCCAACAGTCGGACCCCTGCCAATTTTTATTTTTTTATAAATGTTTTCCTCTTTCTCTCTGTGTTGCAGGGCTTTATCCCCCTCTCCGTGCCGGACATGCTGAGAGGAGCCGTATTTGTGAGTCTAATTCATTTTGCATCTTTTTGGGTTGCCGGAGGCGGCTCACCACAGCCATGCTGCTTTTATATCTGGCACCATCATAGCAAAGTCCTGAAAATTGGGGTTTTGTGTATTCCTATTAGTCTCCGATCAGATATCCATCTAAAGTCGGATAATTTGCCTCTGATTAATGCCTCCTTAAAGGGCCGGTTCTTGCTCCTGTCACTAGCAGTCATGGATTCCCCCCCCCTCCCTTTGGCTGCTGATCAGCATAGGGAGACCACATCACTCTATTGTTTTGTGTTTTGGTGCTTGTCTGCCCCCTCCTGACCTTACACTCCCCCCATGACCCAGGAAGGTTGCGGCATGCAGCCGACCGCCCACAGCTCGCAGGTCTACAGCCTGGATCCATCCACACACCCCGACCTGCACCTAGCGGGGACCTCGGAGGTCGGAATCGCAGGTAATTACATGTTCAGGCCTCGCTGTACAGAGTAGTCGGTGCATCCCTGATCACGGGCGATTTGCCGGTAGGTTGGGGAAGATTCTGTTCTGGTCACATCTCATTTTTGGTCATTTTCAGGTTATTTTATGGATCATGCAGTAGAGCTGTCAGAGCTGCCCATCCGGTGAGTTACTTTCTGAGATCTAAGGGTTCCCCGGTGCCGCTCACCTTGGGATGTGATTGGCATTGATGGCCTTGTTTCGGCACATACCTGCCCGGATGCGTGCACAATTGTCAGGTCATGCTCACCGGTCCTGGATAAGGATAGGAGCGCCATATCTGTGGATTGTGCACACATCCTAGCAGGTATGAGTCGACCATTCCTGATGCAGAAATTGGTGGCAGCAAATCATTCCTTTAGTTTGTGAAGAACATCTGCAAGACCCTGACAATACGATGATCCACACCCATCTGAGGTGTTTCTGCCTCCTCCATATTCTTCTGTTTTCTTCGGCAGGACCGTTTGCTGCAGCACATGTTACCGAGCAGAGACTGATACCGGCCGAGAAACGTGGGGTCTCTACCGAGTTCACCATTTCACCAAGGTCACTGTCTTTCTTCGGGGGGGTCTTGCAGTACAATCTTTTCTCTCAGGAGCTGTGGGGTTTCTTTGGGCACAGTCCTTTCTCTCTGGAGCTATAGGGTGTCTTGGGGCACAGTCTTCTCTCTCCGGAGCTGTGGGGTCTCTTTGGGCACAATCCTTTCTCTCCAGAGCTGTCGAGCCTCTTTGGGCACAGTCTTCTCTCTCCGGAGCTGTGGGGTCTCTTTGGGCACAATCCTTTCTCTCCGGAGCTGTGGGGTCTCTTTGGGCACAATCCTTTCTCTCCGGAGCTGTGGGGTCTCTTTGGGCACAATCCTTTCTCTCCGGAGCTGTGGGGTCTCTTTGGGCACAGTCCTTTCTCTCCGGAGCTGTGGGGTCTCTTTGGGCACAGTCCTTTCTCTCTGGAGCTGTGGGGTCTCTTTGGGCACAATCCTTTCTCTCTGGAGCTGTGGGGTCTCTTTGGGCACAATCCTTTCTCTCCGGAGCTGTGGGGTCTCTTTGGGCACAGTCCTTTCTCTCCGGAGCTGTGGGGTCTCTTTGGGCACAGTCCTTTCTCTCTGGAGCTGTGGGGTCTCTTTGGGCACAATCCTTTCTCTCTGGAGCTGTGGGGTCTCTTTGGGCACAATCCTTTCTCTCCGGAGCTGTGGGGTCTCTTTGGGCACAATCCTTTCTCTCCGGAGCTGTGGGGTCTCTTTGGGCACAGTCCTTTCTCTCCGGAGCTGTGGGGTCTCTTTGGGCACAGTCCTTTCTCTCTGGAGCTGTGGGGTCTCTTTGGGCACAATCCTTTCTCTCTGGAGCTGTGGGGTCTCTTTGGGCACAATCCTTTCTCTCCGGAGCTGTGGGGTCTCTTTGGGCACAGTCCTTTCTCTCCGGAGCTGTGGGGTCTCTTTGGGCACAATCCTTTCTCTCTGGAGCTGTGGGGTCTCTTTGGGCACAGTTCTTTCTCTCCGGAGAGGTGCTCACCATTTTTCGCATCCCTTTGCAGGTGGAGATGTTTGGCGTCACCGCTGATGAGACTGGTACCGAGAGTCAGGAGTTACTGGATGAATTCCTTGATCTGCAGAAAGAGATTTTCTCCGATCTGGGGTTGCACTTTCAGTAAGTAAAATATGGTCGGAGGCTTGAGGCAGCAATGGTGGTCGTGTGAATTAGTTACTGGATTTCCATTACTTCATTTTACACTATGCCTGCTGCCATTAGTGCTGACAACCCCTATGGAGCCCATGATGGAAGGTGTGAACGAGGCCAGAGACGTCACCAGTTTTCTTTCACATTGGGTGACCAGAGATCAAAAAATTGCTGATATTTCCATGAAGTGTTTAAAAGACGCTCCTTGGGTAGACAGTAGAGTCTGAAGAAGGCGTCTCTTTGGTTTTCCTGTTGTGTTTCTGTACTTGTAATGGAATCCAGCTCACCCACGCCTGACCTCACCGCACCTCAGACACGGATCCGGCCCTGCCCCGGCCGCAGCAATGAGAAATGAAGGAAAGCGATCCAGCTGAGTGACCAGGTGATTTATTCAGTGCAATACAGACATGGCATAATCGTGGTTAACGCGTTTCTGGCTTAACGCCCTTAATCATAACCTTATGATTAAGGGCGTTAAGCCAGAAACGCGTTAACCACGATTATGCCATGTCTGTATTGCACTGAATAAATCACCTGGTCACTCAGCTGGATCGCTTTCCTTCATTTCGTGTTTCTGTACTCTTGGTTCGCACCGGTCATAGGTAGCCATATTGCTTATTTATGGGAACCCTTTGCACCCTATATGGCGGTATTGTCTGCACTTCACTTTATCCTTTCAGATGGCTGCAGCATTTTTGGCATTGTAGACTAGTACCGAACATGTCAAAGTGTGCAGACCCCCGACTGTGTCCAGTTATTCGCCTTTTTTTTTTTTCTTTTCCTTATGTCTCCAGTGTTTTGGAAATGCCAAGTGAGGAACTTGGGCTCCCCGCTTACAGAAAATGTGACATCGAGGCCTGGATGCCGGGGCGAAGGAATTACGGAGAGGTGCATACTCCATAATATTCCCTACTCGTGCGGCAAAGAGAGCAGCTCCTGTCCTTGTAGTACCAGAGCTGTCAGCAGAGGGCGCTACCCGGGGGTCATTATTTATACACATTTACCTCCATATAGAGCTTATAATGAAATTATTCTTATTATTTCCCTTACCCCCAAGATTTCCAGTGCATCAAACTGCACCGATTTCCAGAGCCGGAGGCTGAACATCATGTACCGGAGACCGGATGGAGCGCTGCGGCATGCCCACACGGTGAGATTACTAAACCCCACCCAGAAAGTCGCCATTGCCCAAATCGGCCGTCAGTGCTGTGCGCTAAAGTGTCATCTGAAGCTGCAAAAACATTTGGCACATGGCTGATATATTGATGATCTATTCTTTCGGTGGCTCATCAATATGTATCAGTAATCCGGCACCCCCACGATCAGCTGTTCGCAGGTCCCGTGGCTGCCACATGTGCATGGTAAAGGTCCTATAGACCCTTATAGGGCTGCAGATCGCTGTGCCCTGATGAAATGTAGCCAGGATGCTAACTAAGATTTTAATTATTATCATTTTACCAATTTTTCAGCATTTTGTAATGCCCGATAGTCCAGCACCACAGCTCCAGCATGGTCTCGTCTGTGTCCCATTAAATGCTGGTAATGCCACAGCCTGGCACCAGTATTGAGTCTTTATCTTGTATAATTACAGATTAACGGCACGGCCTGCGCGGTCCCCCGGCTTATCATTGCCATTCTGGAATCCAACCAGTTAAAGGTGAGTCCTAAAGTGTTTTCATAACTGGTCTAATTTTAATGCGACCCCTCCGCTACCCCCTATTGTCAGGACATTTATGCAATCGATTGACGATTATCTACGAGGCTGTGGCTGTTTCTACTACTAGGCTGATTATTAGGAAGCACACAGTGAGGGTATTGTATGTACATGACCAGATTCCAGCACATTGAATATATATATTATATACAGTGTATGTAATATATATATTATATAATTTCTCCCCAAAACCATCACTGTCAATTTTCACAATAACCCAAGAAAAACTACTCGCTGCCACCACCAATCGTTTATACGGGTGGATTGGACACCCATTAGAGGTAACGTTTGATTTCGGGGTTGCATATTATAGAACTAGAGGAACGCAGCTATTAAATTTTATATATTTAATCCAAAAGAGTACACAGGGTTTATAAAATATAATGAAGATTTTACAAAAGGGAACAGTACCATATAATATAGACCATTACATCAAATAAGAAGGCTAAATAAAAGAAAATGACTACACCTGGGTCACTGAAATGAGTTATACATGGGGGAGGTACTCCTTAATAAAACGTAGAACAACCCTATACGTTGATCTATCCTCCTGGCGTTGTACAAAGCAAAAAATGTGCTGCATACCTTTTTATTAACACCAGTCACCTCCTCTCTAGACATGGGATGTGTCTTCAGTTTCCAGAAAATTATGGAACCTCAATCTCCGGGGTATTTTGGCCCCTGAGGGTTCACAGGCGGAAGAAATTACTGTCATCTTTCCTATAATGAATTTACCTGTTCATAGATAGGAAACATGACGTTGTTAATTTCATCTCGTTGGCTGATATTAATTTGGGGATGATGCTCTGACCTCCAAAATTATGAGAAAATATTCATGTTCTTCCTCTGATGATCGATGTGCCTCCCATAACTGTAGGACGTCTGCACACCCTGATATTTAGAACTATGCTGGTGCCTGATCAGTGAGGGCCCTGGTTTGCTGGTTTCTAATGGCTATTTTCTCCGCACTTATGTACACAAAACTCAGACTGGCTGTCTATCTTACCAGTTTTAATTATTTATCCACGCTGGGGGGTCCTAGCTTCACTCAAGAGCCCTTTCTCTAGTTAATTAATTTTTCTCACTTCACCATTTATAATTGATGCTATGTTTTCAGTGTGTTGCTGGGATTTATATCCATGACACCCCCTCCCCATCCTAACCTTTCCTGCTTCTGCCATGAACCCCTCACTACCAATCAATCCCTAATGGGGCTTGTGCATTATAATAAAACATGGCCGCCTCCTTCTAAAATCTGGATTACATTCAGATTTTGCTGTTATGTTCTATTGACTTTAATGAGGCTGTAATACCAGATGTAACCTGTGGACAGATGTGGTGCTGTTTTTGAAGGGAAGTGGACATGTTCTTCTAATCCTGGACTGTCCCTTTTACTGTAAGTCTGATTGGATGAAGATGGCTGTAGATGGAACGTACTTCTGATATCTCTTAAAGGGATCATCTAGTACTTTGACACTAATAGCCCATCCAGTATCTGATTGGTTGTGGGTCTGCCACCTGGTACCTCCATTTATCAGCTGGTGTGCTCGCCATAGCCATGAGTAGAGGGAGTCGGTGTAGGTGTGACCACCTCTCCTGTCACCGCTGGTCGGGCAGTAGGCAGATTGGGGGACTATTGTTCTGGACGGGGAGGTCGGACCCTCCTCTATTATTGTGTGCCCTCTGTCCTCTCCATGTCATTGTCCTCCTGTGGCACCGCTCTTACACTCTGATGTCTCGTCTTTTCTTCTCCAGGATGGCCGGGTTCGTGTCCCTGAGGTCCTCCAGCCGTTCATGGGCGCTGACGTCATAGACAAACCGTCGTACACTCCACAGAAATACATCGGACCGAACCAGAGAAAGAAGCCTAACAAGATGTGACCTCGTGTCTGGGGCGGAGAGGTCGGAGCCGGATGAAAGGACGGACGTGCCAAGAGCCTTCCCTAGTTACATGTTATTTTATGTCTGGTCTCCATTTGTGTTGTATCCTTTAGAGTTGGGCAAAAATACTCTCAGGACCCTGGTCCAGCAGCCACATTGCTAGTCCATGGCCGCCAGACCAGACGTCTGTGAACCCCTCTACCTGCCGGCATCCTCGGTGCCTATCTTTAATTAGCCGCTCCTGTGCAATGTTATAGTTTTGGCTTAAGGCATGTATGATGTCCCACCTGGCCGGCTACTGGCAATAGGCTTCAGGGATAGCAGGACTACCAACACGGCCATTGGACCAGCATCCTGCCACTCTTTTTGCACAGCTCTAGCTCTTACTATAGAGGCAATGATAATGGGGAAGGCGTCTGCTTCTGTTACATAGTGATGACCTGCAGCTGCCACTAGGGGGAGCCCCATGCATACAAATTTATATAACTCCCATTGCACTTGCTGTGTGACTCTGCAGTAGACTCCCCCTAGTGGTGGCTGCGTATATGCAAGATTTTATCATTTATCAAGTCAGAAAAATGGATATTAACTTATGTGAATTAATCAGAACAGAATCCTGGAGCCTGATATGGAGTGGTGGATATTACCTTTAATAAAGGTGCCGTGTACAGTCCATTCTGAGCCTTGTTATTTGCCTCCATGATTTTACTGCACTACTTTTTCCCTCTGTTGTTCCTCATGGAAATTTATCCACATGCTTACGTATAGCACAATGTGTTCAATCAGAAGGTAAGGCCCCGTTGTCAATCCATTTATACATTTATAGGGGGAGTAATCGGACAGCTGAAAACTGCAACGTAACAACAAATGCAAAGGGTGAAATAAGTGTCAAAGCGCGGAGTATTACGGGTGGGGGAGGAGTTATCCAATCCTCCTCTCCGGCTGCTTCCGCTACAAACCGTCCTGTCCTCTTTCCATCATCACTCACCACCTCTCCATAGGCCGGGACGTCCGGCTGTATCCACACTGAAGCTCGCTGCACGTCATAAGGATGCAACCTTACAATGCTCAGTGAGCTCCGGCCCGTAATGAAGACAGTGGACAAAAAGGACCTGTGGGCAGCCGACTAGTTCAGCAGTGAGGTAAGTAGTGTTTTGGGGTTTGTATTATTTATTTATTTATTTTTAGAACATCTGATGTTTGTAAATAGAATTTGTACATAAGTTGAATGTTCCGAAATCAGGGACTGCCCATATACTGCAATGTAAGGCCTTGAATATTTGCAAATGAGGGGACTAAAGGAAAAATGGGAAGAAATAAATAAAGTTTTACATTAAAACAGGGCTGGGGAGTCGGAGTCGGAGTTCATTTTGGTGGTTGGAGTCTGTATAAAATGGACTGACTCCGACTCCTAAAATATATAATAAATTGGGTCCAGCGTGCAATGCAGAATGTGCTGAATATTTTTTCATAGGAATTTGGGAAAGTTATGAAATGTCCTATAAATGGCTGCTCTATTCCTGATCTAAGGCTAGATTCACACACAGCGTTTTTGCAGGATACGTTTTTCAGCTGCAAAATCAGATCAGCTTTTTAAAAAACTGCATCACCTGAAAGGTTTTTGAGCTCATAAATAATGCTTTCAATAGCAAAAGCAGATTAGAAAAATAACGGGCAATGCTTCAAACATAAGTACAATTAAACTGATGAATGAGAGTAATGAACAACAGCTAAAAGAAAATTTAGGATTCAGAATGTGTGAGATGGAGCCATAGCGCTGCTCGTGTAACTGAGGAACAAACAGATATTACAACAGAAGAACAGCAAAATGATACTTTAGGATGAGATGATCTTGTTAAAGCTGCTTCACAACACTTTCACATTCATCACATGCGCTGTGTTGTACACACGCTGCAGCTGGCAATAAGAGATAGTCTGCAAGAGGGACATGCTGGAAATCTGATTAGAAAAGTGAGGAAATTGGTTATTGCTGCCAGAACCCCTAAAATTGATTCCATCTTGAAGCGACATGCTGGGAAAGGGGCAATTGTCGATCAAGCCACTCGGTGAGGCAGCACTTATTTAATGATTTAGCGATTGCTTGAACTTAAACCGGTTCTTATAGATATGGCGAACCTTCAGGTAACCCTAGATAAAGGTCAATGGACACAGGTGGCTGAATTGAAGGAATTGCTTAATCACCTATTTACCGTGACTAAAAAATTACAAGCTGAGGATTTAACTCCTGGCATTTTCATAAGGGAATGGAAGAACTTGCTATTTTGCCTGTCCCAAAGAGGAGATTTAATCGCAGATGGGATTTCTGCTTCAATGAAATGGAGAGAGACACAGCTATTGGAAAATAACATTCTTCTGGCAGCTGTTTATGTAGACCCAAGTCATCGTATACTGCTTGATGATCAACAGCTTACTAAAGGAAAAGAAGCTTGGTTCTTGGATTAAAGAGTAAAAAAAAATCCAAAAGCACAAAAACAATAGTGTAGTATTTTTGAGGTTAATGATTATTGTGTAGGGGTGGCTTCTGCAGACAGTATGACTCTGTTGCTACCTTTCACTAAAATGGAGGGGCTGAGATCACCAATTTTCTAGATAATGCTCCGTTTTGGGGTCTCTCCACCCAGATCCATTCAAAACCTCGGATTTGTTTCTACAAGATGTTACAAGTTTTGCGAAAGTGCAGCTGTAGTTTTGCAATATTTCTGATCTGCTTTAACTCCACTCCCTTGTTTCCATACATTGCTCCCATTGACGAAAGGGAGCTGTATCATGCCATCTCTGGTTGGAGCACCCATCCAGGACTTGCTCTAAGCCATTGTTGAACAATTTGCGCCTCTCCAGCTGTTGAAAAATTGCAACTCCCATCATGCCTTGACAGTCATAGTATGTGAGGGGAATTTTAAAAATCAAGTCTTGGACTTGAAAATGAAAGTAGTGTGTGCAGAATCTCCAGTATTTGCAGGGATGCAGCTTCAAATGAAAGCATACAGGGGGAACTTATCACAAGCAGGAGGCGGAGGAGACAAACTGAAGCAACGTCATGTAGGATACACTCAGGCTCAGATCCGGGCTAACACTGAATGGGGATCATAAATCTGAGCGTTTTATCAGCTGTACACATTGGGGAAGTGTTTGTCTAAATGCAGCTAGGTGTAATGACCGCTCCACATTCATGCCTGGACCCGGTGCTGTCACTTACTGCTGTGATAAAGGCAGGGAGAGCTGCTGTTCTTTACATTTTCTTGTATAAATATAATTATGAGAGATCACAAAATGCAAACAAGGTTCTGCAAAAAAAAAAAGGCTCCTAATGTAAATATTGGCCTCCATTGCTGCACGTGCCCCGTCCCCTGGTTGGGGTAACCTGGATTGAATGGTCATGTCTGGTCTTTGTGGAGGCCATATGTGCAGGGACAGTAAGTAGCCAGCAGCCATGACTGAACAACAAAGAATGAGTGGTAAATGTCATTTCGCTGGAATTGGGCGGGTTTGTTCCTTAGTAATAGGTTTTCTGACTCCATCGTCCCATTATGCGGGGAGACAGCGCAGTAATCAGGTCTGGATGGTGCAGGCTCCAGGCTTGTTTCCATCTCCATCCAGGTGGCAGGCAGGAGCCCCTGCAGCCAGAAGCCTCCAAACAAAGGCGAAGACAATGGAGAGGAGGACACCTGCCGGGGATCTGCCGGGAACAATAGGAAGAGGCGGATGGAGCAGCCACTATTTATACAATAGCTGCAGCTCTGCCACAAGCACCCCACATTAATTCCCTCTGTATTATTCCCTGTGCGTGATCCTCGGCACATCGGCGCGGTGTACACTGGGCAAAGGGAAATGTGAATATGATCTTATATAACCTGTCTCATCACTGTACATCCACACTGGATGGAAAGGCTGCAGATTTACTGCCGGGATTTATAGATACAAAATCCATAGATGCAAAGTGCAAGAGATCTGAGCAAATCCCATCATATGCAGAGGAAAATTCAGACATCTTGTAATTTTTATTTTGGGCTCAAAAGGCCGCTTTACACGCAACGACATCGCTAACGAGATGTCGTTGGGGTCACGGAATTCGTGACGCACATCCGGCCTCGTTATCGACATCATTGCGTGTGACACCTACGAGCGACCGTTAACGATCAAATTTACTCACCTAATCGTTGATCGTTGACACGTCGTTCCTTTCCCAAATATCGTTGCTGGTGCAGGACGCAGGTTGTTCGTCGTTCCTGCGGCAGAACACATCGCTACGTGTGACACCCCAGGAACGAGGAACTACATCGTACCTGTGGACGCCGCCAATGAGCAAGGAAGGAGGTGGCCGCATATTCTGCCCACTCATCTCCGCTCCTATTGGACGGCTGCCGTGTGACGCCAAACAAACCGCCCCCTTAGAAAGGAGGCGGTTCGCCGGCCACAGCGACGTCGCAGGGAAGGTAAGTATGTGTGACGGGTGTAAGCGATGTTGTGCGCCACGGGCAGCGATTTGCCCGTGACGCACAACCGACGGGGGAGGGTATGCTCGCTAGTGATAACGGTACCGATATCGCAGTGTGTAAAATGCCCTTAAGACTAACCCTAAACTCATATTACCTGTTTGGTGCAGAAGACTTTCCAGCTATTTCAGTATCTGCAAAGACAGATTAACAGTGACTGATAACACCTCAATACAGTAGATAATACATAATCCACCATTCACAATAGGTGATGTCACAGCTCACCTCATCCTCCTCCTGTACAATGCCTGATAACACCTGTATATATAGTAGATAACATAGTATCTACTATTCACAATAGGTGATGTCACAGCTCACCTCCTCCCCTCATATACAATAACTGATAACACCTCTATATACAGTAGATAATACAGGATCCACCATTCATAATAGATGTCACAGCTCACCTCCTCATCCTGTACAATAACACCTCTATATACAGTAGATAATACAGTATCCACTATTTACAAAAGCTGATATCACAGCTCACCTCCTCCCCTCATATACAATAACTGATAACACCTCTATATACAGTAGATAACACAAGATCCATCATCCACAATAGGTTATGTCACAGCTCACCTCCTCCTGTACAATGACTGATAACACCTCTATATACAGTAGATAACACAGGATCCACTATACACAATAGGTGATATTACAGCTCACCTCCTCCTCCTGTACAATGGCTGATAACATCTATACAGTTAGGTCCAGAAATATTTGGACAGTGACACACGTTTTGTTATTTTAGCTGTTTACAAAAACATGTTCAGAAATACAATTATATATATAATATGGGCTGAAAGTGCACACTCCCAGCTGCAATATGAGAGTTTTCACATCCAAATCGGAGAAAGGGTTTAGGAATCATAGCTCTGTAATGCATAGCCTCCTCTTTTTCAAGGGACCAAAAGTAATTGGACAAGGGACTCTAAGGGCTGCAATTAACTCTGAAGGCGTCTCCCTCGTTAACCTGTAATCAATGAAGTAGTTAAAAGGTCTGGGGTTGATTACAGGTGTGTGGTTTTGCATTTGGAAGTTGTTGCTGTGACCAGACAACATGCGGTCTAAGGAACTCTCAATTGAGGTGAAGCAGAACATCCTGAGGCTGAAAAAAAGAAAAAATCCATCAGAGAGATAGCAGACATGCTTGGAGTAGCAAAATCAACAGTCGGGTACATTCTGAGAAAAAAGGAATTGACTGGTGAGCTTGGGAACTCAAAAAGGCCTGGGCGTCCACGGATGACAACAGTGGTGGATGATTGCCGCATACTTTCTGTGGTGAAGAAGAACCCGTTCACAACATCAACTGAAGTCCAGAACACTCTCAGTGAAGTAGGTGTATCTGTCTCTAAGTCAACAGTAAAGAGAAGACTCCATGAAAGTAAATACAAAGGGTTCACATCTAGATGCAAACCATTCATCAATTCCAAAAATAGACAGGCCAGAGTTAAATTTGCTGAAAAACACCTCATGAAGCCAGCTCAGTTCTGGAAAAGTATTCTATGGACAGATGAGACAAAGATCAACCTGTACCAGAATGATGGGAAGAAAAAAGTTTGGAGAAGAAAGGGAACGGCACATGATCCAAGGCACACCACATCCTCTGTAAAACATGGTGGAGGCAACGTGATGGCATGGGCATGCATGGCTTTCAATGGCACTGGGTCACTTGTGTGTATTGATGACATAACAGCAGACAAGAGTAGCCGGATGAATTCTGAAGTGTACCGGGATATACTTTCAGCCCAGATTCAGCCAAATGCCGCAAAGTTGATCAGACGGCGCTTCATAGTACAGATGGACAATGACCCCAAGCATACAGCCAAAGCTACCCAGGAGTTCATGAGTGCAAAAAAGTGGAACATTCTGCAATGGCCAAGTCAATCACCAGATCTTAACCCAATTGAGCATGCATTTCACTTGCTCAAATCCAGACTTAAGACGGAAAGACCCACAAACAAGCAAGACCTGAAGGCTGCCGCTGTAAAGGCCTGGCAAAGCATTAAGAAGGAGGAAACCCAGCGTTTGGTGATGTCCATGGGTTCCAGACTTAAGGCAGTGATTGCCTCCAAAGGATTCGCAACAAAATATTGAAAATAAAAATATTTTGTTTGGGTTTGGTTTATTTGTCCAATTACTTTTGACCTCCTAAAATGTGGAGTGTTTGTAAAGAAATGTGTACAATTCCTACAATTTCTATCAGATATTTTTGTTCAAACCTTCAAATTAAACGTTACAATCTGCACTTGAATTCTGTTGTAGAGGTTTCATTTCAAATCCAATGTGGTGGCATGCAGAGCCCAACTCGCGAGAATTGTGTCACTGTCCAAATATTTCTGGACCTAACTGTATACAGTAGATAAAAGGAGCCACCATTCACAATAGGTGATGTCACAGCTCATCTCCTCCTCCTGTACAATGACTGCTCACACCTCAATATACAGTAGATAACAGGATCCACCATTCTCAATACGTGATATCACAGATCACCTCTTCCTCTGTACAATGACTGATAACACCTCTATATACAGTAGATAAGACAAGATCTACCATTCACAGATCATCAGATGATCTCACAGCTCACATCTTCCCACTCCCTTCAGAATGACGTTTGCCAAGATCAACTTGTACAGAAAACTCCGTAAAACTCAATGCGTCAGAGCCTGTTTGTTGCTACCTATGTCCATGTGGCTGCTGTATTCCCAAAAAGGTAGAGCAGAAAGCAGGTTTCAAAATCTGCGCCAGACCACAAAGAATCCAGATGCTTGTCAGTAAATTCTTTCTTTCTTTATTTATTCACAGGTCTACGCGTTTCGAGGACATATCCATCCTCATCATCAGGACAAAGTACAAAGAAAGACTATAGCCTTTCTTTTGCGCCTTTTTTTCCACAGTTATCCTTATCATGTGGCTGCTGAAAAGAGCAGGAAGTATGAGTCAAATGTTAGGTCAAGTTTGAAAATTGCAAGATTCTGTAAATTGAATTTGTACACCACAGCATTTACTTAAAGGGAATCTGTCAGCAGGTTTTTGCTATGTAATTTAAAATCTAAAGACAGCATGCTGCAAGGGTTAACAAAGATACATATCTTATCAAGATCCATTCTGTTGTTTACCTGCAATGTTTTAGCATCAGGAGATTATCATTGCTGGACTACATCACCTTGTGCTTGGTAGTCTGACACAACCCCTGCTGTGATTAGCAGCTCACAATCTATAAACATTGTAAGTAGAGAGCCTAGTGCTGCACTTAGTAAACTAAGTGATACATCGTTGGATTCAGGGTCTCGGCCCCTACATCATGCTGCTCTCAGAAAAAAGCAAAAACCTGCTGACAGATTCCCTTTAATCTCAGTACAGTCATCTGAAAGTGTAATCGGAAATTCTGCTATTTCTGCTATCGGAGTTTCCCTTTATTTTTTTTTCTGCATTCTTCCATACAGGAACAGGGTATTGATATATACAGATATATCTCTATCGCCCGCACAATACAGATAAAAACTAGTCTGAGATTAATTCCATAAATTTACTAATTAATAAAGGTGCAATTGTGAAGTTTACAAAAAAATGAAAAAAGTTCTGGCAACGACAGAGAAAAGGTGAAAGCGAAAAGAATCCTCCCCGAGTGCATCGTCAAGACAGACTCCGGGGCCTTCGCTGCCTCAATCATTCTTTCAGTGTTTACACACAATGTTTATTTTTGTCCTTTGATACAAAAATAAAAATAACAGGAAACAATGTTTATGCCAAGTTCTATATATGTGACCAAAGCTCTGTTATCATAACAGATATAGAAAGGAAAACGGAAATGTGGTGCCGCACCGATCCCACTGACTGTAATGGGGTCCGGCTGGATTCTGTCATATGGGTCTGCGCTTTACTGGTGCCGGGAAATGGTGGGCAGTATTTTTTGCTGGGTCTTTGAACTAATACTAGCTAGGTAACCCAGCAATAATTCACGCCTAAAATATAACTTTTAATGTGATAAGTATAAAAAAGACCAACAACAAGTACAGCGCAAGAAGCGCCTAAAAATGTCACTACCTGTGATATCCTACATATATTTGTTGGTAGGAATAATCTTTCACAGAAAGACAATCATTTAATTAAACAGCAGCAGACAGTCCCTAGTAACAAATTGCTAGATAGGGAGTGTAAAAAAAGGAACGATCTCACCAATCTTCAGATCACTGTGAATAGGTGTTCCTCAGTCAAACGGATTTGTGAGATTGGAACCATACAAAAAAAGGATCCCCTGGTTCCACCAGGTATTCACAAGGATCCACTCAATAACGGCTCCAAAATGCAGACATATAGGATTTCTCTCTCAACGCGTTTCATCATATCCTCAGGAGAGTAGAATATAAATCCAAAAAGATATTCAGTGTCCCTCACAGGACCGGCATATCAGCCACAGGGTCCGGACACAAATCCAAAGAATGCTTAGTGTCCCTCACAGGACCGGCACATCAGCCACTGTATAAATCAAAAATCATCGAATCACCATCAAAGTCAGATAAGCCTTATGTCCTATAACCCAGCTATCAACAGCGTACTCACCAGGGTCCCGACACATGGCATAAACGTGTGCTGCGCGACTATGCCTCATACTCTTTAATTTTCTCCTGTACCGGAACTATACAGCTATATTTAATCTGGACTTGCTGTACTTGGGATAGTTTTCGTGCCCTGGTACAGCATCATTTGGAATGATTGCTGTGTCAACATTCCCTTCTGATGGTGATCGCAGACCTTAGAAGTTAATTACGTTGTTTGCTTATGATGTAAAAGAACTCTTCTGCGCTTGCGCAGTAGGCCTGCGTTCCAAGACTCCGTCCCTAATGCTATGCGTGCGCTTCAGCACGGGGCGGCCCACAGGAAGTGGGCGGGCACTCGTGATGCCGATGTGACGTCACACGCAAGAGCGGCAATACTTTGCCGTTTAAAAATGAGCAGTGCCAGCGACTGACATAGTTGCATAGCACACGTTTATGCCATGTGTCGGGACCCTGGTGAGTACGCTGTTGATAGCTGGGTTATAGGACATAAGGCTTATCTGACTTTGATGGTGATTCGATGATTTTTGATTTATACAGTGGCTGATGTGCCGGTCCTGTGAGGGACACTAAGCATTCTTTGGATTTGTGTCCGGACCCTGTGGCTGATATGCCGGTCCTGTGAGGGACACTGAATATCTTTTTGGATTTATATTCTACTCTCCTGAGGATATGATGAAACGCGTTGAGAGAGAAATCCTATATGTCTGCATTTTGGAGCCGTTATTGAGTGGATCCTTGTGAATACCTGGTGGAACCAGGGGATCCTTTTTTTGTATGGTTCCAATCTGACAAATCCGTTTGACTGAGGAACACCTATTCACAGTGATCTGAAGACTGGTGAGATCGTTCCTTTTTTTACACTCCCTATCTAGCAATTTGTTACTAGGGACTGTCTGCTGCTGTTTAATTAAATGATTGTCTTTCTGTGAAAGATTATTCCTACCAACAAATATATGTAGGATATCACAGGTAGTGACATTTTTAGGCGCTTCTTGCGCTGTACTTGTTGTTGGTCTTTTTTATACTTATCACATTAAAAGTTATATTTTAGGCGTGAATTATTGCTGGGTTACCTAGCTAGTATTATTATCATTAACTGTGTATCCCTATCCAGTAGCTTTAATTGTCTTTGAACTAACAGAGCTCATTGTACAGTGGGATAGATAGATAGATAGATAGATAGATAGATAGATAGATAGATAGAGGGATAGATAGATAGAGGGATAGATAGATAGATAGAGGGATAGATAGATAGATAGATAGATAGATAGATAGAGGGATAGATAGATAATAGATAGAGGGATGGATAGATAGAGGGATGGATAGATAGAGGGATAGATAGATAGATAGATAGAGGGATAGATAGATAGAGGGATAGAGGGATAGATAGATAGAGGGATAGATAGATAGATAGATAGAGGGATAGATAGATAGAGGGATAGATAGAAGGATAGATAGAGGGATAGATAGATAGAGGGATAGATAGAAGGATAGATAGAGGGATAGATAGATGGAGGGATAGATAGATAGATAGATAGATAGAGGGATAGATAGATAGATAGATAGATAGATAGAGGGATAGATAGATAATAGATAGAGGGATGGATAGATAGAGGGATGGATAGATAGAGGGATAGATAGATAGATAGATAGAGGGATAGATAGATAGAGGGATAGATAGATAGAGGGATAGATAGATAGAGGGATAGATAGATAGAGGGATAGATAGAAGGATAGATAGAGGGATAGATAGATAGAGGGATAGATAGAAGGATAGATAGAGGGATAGATAGATAGATAGATAGAGGGATAGATAGATAGAGGGATAGATAGATAGATAGAGGGATAGATAGATAGATAGAGGGATAGATAGATAGAGGGATAGATAGATAGATAGAGGGATAGATAGAGGGATAGATAGATAGATAGATAGATAGAGGGATAGATAGATAGATAGAGGGATAGATAGATAGATAGATAGAGGGATAGATAGAGGGATAGATAGAGGGATAGATAGATAGAGGGATAGATAGAGGGATAGATAGATAGAGGGATAGATAGATAGAGGGATAGATAGATAGAGGGATAGATAGATAGAGGGATAGAGAGATAGAGGGATAGATAGATAGATAGAGAGATAGAGGGATAGAGAGATAGAGGGATAGAGAGATAGATAGCTAGAGGGATGGATAGAGGGATAGATAGAGGGATAGATAGATAGATAGAGGGATAGATAGAGGGATAGAGAGATGTCCATAATGTATATATGCATTATTAATTTTTCAGCACAAGACATTGTGGACAATTGTAGCTTTCAGCTTTGTGGGATCAGTTCGGAGAAGGCTCGTCTCTGTTTCCCATGACTATGCTCCATGTACAAGCTCCAGACTTGACTTTTGGGATGAACTAGAAAAGAGATTGTAAACCCAACTCTCTTGTTGAGATGGCACAATGCAGTCAGGGGGTAACATTCTTTTGTATTTAACAAACCCAGACTTGTCCATCAGACACAGATAGAGCAGTGTGATCCGTCACTGCACAGAACATGTCTCCTCCAGAGTCCAGTGGTGGCAGCTCTACACTGCCCTATCCGAAGCTTGGCATTGTGCTTGGTGATGTACGGCTCGGCATTGTGCTTGGTGATGTACGGCTCGGCATTGTGCTTGGTGATGTACGGCTCGGCATTGTGCTTGGTGATGTACGGCTCGGCATTGTGCTTGGTGATGTACGGCTCGGCATTGTGCTTGGTGATGTATGGCTCGGCATTGTGCTTGGTGATGTATGGCTCGGCATTGTGCTTGGTGATGTACGGCTCGGCATTGTGCTTGGTGATGTACGGCTCGGCATTGTGCTTGGTGATGTATGGCTCGGCATTGTGCTTGGTGATGTATGGCTCGGCATTGTGCTTGGTGATGTACAGCTCGGCATTGTGCTTGGTGATGTACGGCTCGGCATTGTGCTTGGTGATGTACGGCTCGGCATTGTGCTTGGTGATGTACGGCTCGGCATTGTGCTTGGTGATGTACGGCTCGGCATTGTGCTTGGTGATGTACGGCTCGGCATTGTGCTTGGTGATGTACGGCTCGGCATTGTGCTTGGTGATGTACGGCTCGGCATTGTGCTTGGTGATGTATGGCTCGGCATTGTGCTTGGTGATGTATGGCTCGGCATTGTGCTTGGTGATGTACGGCTCGGCATTGTACTTGGTGATGTACGGCTCGGCATTGTGCTTGGTGATGTACGGCTCGGCATTGTGCTTGGTGATGTACGGCTCGGCATTGTGCTTGGTGATGTACGGCTCGGCATTGTGCTTGGTTATGTACGGCTTCTGGGCCATGAAGCTTTCGGCAGGCGCAATGTTTGTGCTGATGTTACCAGAAAAGGTCTGGACTCTGCAGTTATGGGGTCAATAGAGTGCTAGTAAAGGCAGACAGCATGCTGAGGGTCAGATGTTATACCCTAGGGGCAACGTTACCAAATGAAATACCTGAATTGACTGATTAAGATGTGTGTCCAATACTTTTGTCCATATGGTGTGTAATGTATATAATGTACATATTTTATATGTGTGTATAATTGTGTGATGTGTACAGTATACATTTCATACATGGATGTGTATATATGAGAGGGCCCATATAGAGGCACGTATTGCATTGGAAAAAATCTTTTGTTGTCAGTGTTGGCCCCTGATATTTGTGGGTTTTTTTTCCATATTGATTATTAAAATGCCATAATACACAATACCTGATATATATATATATATATATATAATTAGTACAGACCAAACGTTTGGACACACTTCTCATCTCTAGAGCAACTGTTAAGAGGAGCCTTTGTGCAGCAGCCTTCATGGTAAAATAGCTGCTAGGAAACCACTGCTAAGGACAGGCAACAAGCAGAAGAGACTTGTTTGGGCTAAAGAACACAAGGAATGGACATTAGACCAGTGGAAATCTGTGCTTTGGTCTGATGAGTCCAAATTTGAGATCTTTGGATCCAACCACCGTGTCTTTGTAGAAAAGGTGAACGGATGGACCCTACATGGCTGGTTCCCACCGTGAAGCATGGAGGAGGAGGTGTGATGGTGTGGGGGGGCTTTGCTGGTGATACTGTTGGGGATTTAGTCAAAATTGAAGACATACAGAACCAGCATGGCTACCACAGCATCTTGCAGCGGCGTGCTATTCCATCCGGTTTGCGTTTAGTTGGACCATCATTTATTTTTCAACAGGACAATGACCCCAAACACCTCCAGGCTGTGTAAGGGCTATTTGACTAAGAAGGAGAGTGATGGGGTGCTACGCCAGATGACCTGGTCTCCACAGTCACCAGACCTGAACCCAATCGAGATGGTTTGGGATGAGCTGGACCGCAGAGTGAAGGCAAAAGGGCCAACAAGTGCTAAGCATCTCTGGGAACTCCTTCAAGACTGTTGGAAAACCATTTCCGGTGACTACCTCTTGAAGCTCATCAAGAGAATGCCAAGAGTGTGCAAAGCAGTAATCAAAGCAAAAGGTGGCTACTCTGAAGAACCTAGAATATAAGACATATTTTCAGTTGTTTCACACTTTTTTAAGTATTTCATTCTACATGTTTTTTTTTTTTTGTTTTTTTTTTTTTTTTTTCCAAAACTTTTTATTAATTTTCCAATTTTTTATAAACATAACAAGATATTCAAGGTTACGCAAGGAAAAACATTTGTCTGACAATATGTGACATAATAGGGTGCAATGCCCCAACTTGATATTTTAAACTGATTATCTGATTAATATGGTCTCTATTAAACCAAGGCAAAAGTACTAAGAAATAACAGACGCGATACAAGTCAATTAGAGTCATTAAGCCCCTAAGCCAACCCCGAATGCTTCCAAATTTTCTGGCACGTCTTGTGGCTACCTTAGCGTCTCGTCTCCCTTTCCTCCGGAACCCACACCTCCGTGATTTTCAATTTACCCAGTTTGTCCTGGATATCATTCAGAAGGTACCATTCCGATTGTATAAAAGGTGTCATCAGATTATTTATTTCTCCCTGAGCAAATTGACTTTCAATGAAATTTCTCCATTTCCCAAAGAACTTGGGTGTCAACCTGTCTTTGTCCGTTTCCGCTTCCACTTTCTCCAGCCTCAATAAATTATGTAATTCCCCGATGACCTCTTTTATGGATGGTCCCTCCCTTTGTATCCAATGCTTTAATATGGACCGTTTGACTATCATGGCTATGTCATGTACTATTGTATATTTCTTCTTTCCCGGCATGTCCGATCCCCCTCTTACTCCTCCCTCAAAGGAATGGAAAATCCACACCATTAGCTCTAGATTTCCAGAAATTCCCCATGTTGCCTGGACAAATAATCTAACTTGATTCCAGAACCTGTGAATTTCCTTACACTCCCATAGTCCATGTAGCATATCTGTTTTTTCTCTTTGACATTTAGGACACCGCATATCTCTTCCCGGAATGTTGAAGCCCATAATAGCCCTGTGTAAAATTCTAAATTGGGTGTCTCTCCATCTCTCATTGGTAACATGTTTCCGCATCTGTACCCATCCCTTCAATATATCCCCTACAACTTCCTGCCCTTTCAATTGTTTCCCCCACGCTGTTAGAGTACGGCTATCCTCCCCAGATATAAGCATTCCCCGAAATGTTCGGTAAATTTTGGAAACATTTACACTTGCTACATCACTTTCCATAAGCTCATCAATCAAACTCTTATTCAATTCCTTTCCAAGCTCCCCCAAATCTACAAATACTCCATGCTTCAGTTGTTCATACTGGATGATATGTGAGCTACTAAGTTCATACTTGTCAAGCACTTCCCGTCCTGTCAGCCACCTTCTCTCCTCCACATTCATGACATCCTTCATTCTCTCGACGCCCTTCTCTTTCCATCTAGTAAATAGCTTATTTTCCCGTCCCATGGGAAAGTTCGGAGATGCCCAGGGATTTAAGTACTTAGATACTTTCCATGACAGTCCCAATTTCTTTCTTACCAGTTTCCATGTTAGCATAGTGTCTCGGAATAAGATTGAGTTCCTTATATGCCCATCCGCCCTGGACAATGGGGAGTGTAAAATGGACGCCAAATCCCACGGTGATGCATACTTGGCTTCCATGCCATAGTCTGAGTGCCTGCTTGTTCCTCTCAACCAATCAAACACATGTCTCATTATACACACCAGGTTATAACCCCGAACATCCGGGAAACTAAGACCTCCTTCCTCCGTTGACTTCATCAATGTTCGTAACTTTATTCTAGGTTTCCTTCCCCGCCATATAAAATCCGCATACGCTGAGTTGAGCCTATTTACGTCCCTCAGTTTTAGCAATATCGGGATCGTCTGGAATGGGTACAACAGTCTAGGAAAGCTCATCATTTTTATCAGGTGGCACCTTGCCAGTAGTGGTAGAGGCAGACCCTTCCAACCCTTTAGTTGTGCTATAATTTTCCTAATTAGTGGGCCATAATTCATCTCGTAAATTGATTCCACCGTTCTTCCTATATGAATTCCCAGATATTTAAGTGATGTCTGTGCTATAGGAATGCCACATATACAACCATCCCTTACATTCCCCCCTTTTAGGAACAGGATCTCACACTTTTTTTTATTCAATTTGAATCCTGAGACTAATCCAAATTTTTCAATTAGGGCTAGAGTCTGTGGCAAATCCACGCTAGGGTCCCCCATATATAGTATGACATCATCGGCAAAAAGTGCTGTCTTTATTTCAGTTCCCCTTACCTTAATCCCTTTAAAACTATTCGGGCCCTGCAATATTCTTGACAATGGTTCAATGGCCAAGTCGAATAGGAGGGGAGATAGCGGGCAGCCTTGTCTTGTTCCCTTCATCAAAGGGAACACGTCTGATAAAAAACCTGGAGTGTGTACCCTAGCTCCCGAGTTAGCGTAAAGATTCCTAATGTAAAGCCTCATTTTGCCTACAATCCCTGTGGCCTCTAGTACTTTGTCCAGCCAGCTCCAATTTACATTGTCAAACGCTTTTTCTGCGTCGAGTGTAACTAGAGCGGGTCTTGCCCCCCTCTCTATCTGATCCAATCTCACCGCATCCACCACTAGTATTGTCTTCCGAATATTAGTGACAGCATTTCTCCCTTTAATAAACCCTACCTGATGCTCTGTAATGATCCTTGGAAGAATCATGGCCAATCTATTAGCCATAATCTTAGATATTATTTTTAAATCCTGGTTTATAAGTGATATGGGTCTATAACTAGAGGGATCATCCAGGTCTTTAGTTCCCTTAGGGAGTAATTTGATATATGCTACGTTTGAATTTTTAGGAATTTCCTCTCCTTCCAAAAATGCATTAAATACCGCAGTTAAATCTGGCGAGATCAGATCCCTCATAGCCTTATAAAACTCGCTGTTAAAACCGTCGGGGCCTGGTGCCTTGTTGGTGTTAAGCTCCCCGATTGTTCTAGTCACCTCCTCAACTGTGATATCTGCATTTAGGTCACTGAGATCTTCCTCTGTTACGCTAGGCAAGTGCGCTTGTCTTAACCACTCTGCCTCGTCAGTCATGTCATTGTTTCCTGGCCCATATAGTTTTCTATAAAAATGTCCCAGCAATTTATTAATTTCCTTAGGATCTGTGGTCACCTCCCCCCCCTTTCTTTTTAGTTTTGAAATCACTGTCATTTTCCTGCTACCTCTTGCCAAATTTGCCAGCATCCTCCCCGCCTTGTTGCCAAATCTATGTAGCTCTGCTTCCCTGTGCGACCAAAATAATTGTTCCTTTTTTTTTGCCCATTCGTCGAACCCCCTTTTTGCCTCCAACCATCTGTCTTTCGTCGTGGGAGATCTATTAGCCAAATACTTTGTGTATGCTACCCGCACTGCTTCACTCTGGGCATTATAATTCTCATTGGTCTTCCTTTTGATCATGGCCGCATATCCAATCAGGCGACCCCTCAAGACCGCTTTTGCCGTTTCCCAGTATAGCACTGGGTTCCCTTTGTGTTCCTTGTTTTCCTCTGTGAATTCTCCCCACCACTCTCGTAATACCCTGTGGAAATTATCTTGTCTGAGAAGAAATGATGGAAATCTCCATATGATATCTGTACCTCTCTTGAACTTCTCTCTGATACCCAATCTCAACGGACTATGATCAGATATCACCATGTTTTCTATCACACATTCTTGTGCCCGATTAACTAGGCCTTGAGAAATCCAAAATTGATCAATACGCGACCAGCTATCATGAGGATGCGAGAAGTGTGTATATTCTCTATCATGCGGGTGAGCTAATCTCCAGATGTCCTTCAAACCCACGTCTTCTAATGTCACATCCCTATGGTCCGGCCTTCTGTCCACATCCCCTGTCCTCTCCTTCCCCCTCCTCCTGTCTTCAGCTGAGTCTGGAACTGTGTTAAAATCACCTCCTACTATGATGTTGGTCTCCCCATCTGCTAGTATGCTGGCCTTTATGCCATCATGAAATATGCTCTGTTGGGAGTTTGGACCGTAAACATTATAGATACTTAATTTACCCGCTGGACTAATGATTGTTAAATGCTGCCACCGTCCCTGGTCGTCTGCCTCGTGTGTCACTACTTCATGGCTGAGCTGTTTATGTATTAGAATCATTGTCCCCGCTTTCCTACCTTGTGCCTCTGCCCCATATACAGTACCCACCCAGTATTTCTTCATGCGGAAAAAGTCCTCCTTCCTCAAATGCGTTTCCTGTAATAATGCAATATCTGTTTTTAGTCTTTTCAGATGTCTTAGTATCATTGCTCGTTTGTTAGGAGATCTCAAACCTTTCACATTCCATGTAGTTATTTGTACCATATTTGCCTTTGTATTTTGCTCTTACTACTTCCTCCCCTGTGGGCCCTGAACTCACAAGAGACGAGACAATTATTACCAGGTATAGAATTTGCCCCCCAGGCTTGATATATCTTTTCCCCACCTTGTATGTATAACAAATATAACAATAAACAAGTAACTGTAGAACACGTTTTCCCTTCTGGGAAATTTTTGGCTCTTTTCGCCATGCTGATGACTTCCCCTTTTCCTAGCCAAACTGTTGAGCTCCCTAGTCACCCCCCTTAGAGTATACGTTCTAGCCCCGGATTCACATGAGTCACATGAACAAGCCTTAAATAATGGCAAAAATAGTACAGTATGACAAAAACTCTATAAGGACTTCAAGTCCAACTTAGCTCTATTTTCTGGTGGTCATCCCCGCACTCAGAGCAGACAGATCCACTTCATTTACGCCTGGAAGTCGTTCCTGGACAAAGGCGAGTGAAAGTAAGAATGAAAGTGAATCTGGAAGTGGAACTGAAAGTAAGCGTGAGACTGAATATGCGAGAGAAAAAGAGTGAGACAGAGCGCGTGAGGTACTGAAAGTGAGCGTGAGACTGAAAATGAAACTGAGTATGAGAGTGAGTGTGAAACTGAAAGTAGGCGTGAAACTGAAAATGAGACTGAATATGTGAGGGAGGGAGAAAAAAAAAAAAAAAAAAAGTGTGAGACTGAGAGTGAGTGTGAGAGTGTGAGACTGAACGTTAGGAGTAAGACTGAAAGTGAAACTGATAGCAAGCGTGAAAGCAAAACTGAACATGAGAGAGTGAAATCAAGAGAGTGAGAGAGTGCGAGAACAGGACCAGCAATATCTAGTTCAGTTTAGTTATCATGAACCATTTCCAACAGTTAGTCTCTGTGTTCCGAGCGAGGATTATTTTGTTGTTTTGGGCTCAATCTCCTTTCCTCTCTACTCTCCACCCGCGATTGCTCCTCAAAGCTTCTCGAGTCTTTCCCTGGGCCTCTTGGAGATCCTCCTCTGCTGGTCCCTTCTCCATTGTTTCCTCTTTTTTGTCCATCAGCCCGATTCTTATCTTGTTCTGCCATGAGAGTACGCTCTGCTTCTTTAAAGTCTTTGTAATATGCAAACGAGCCATTAAGATTTCTGACTTTCAGTGTGGCAGGGTATAGCAGTTGGCACTTGACTTTTTTGTTATACAGGAATGAACATACTTTGCTGAATTCTTTTCTCTTTCTGGAGACTTCTGCTGAATAATCGCCGAAAATTAGCAGTCTGTTGCCTTGGTAATGCAATGGTCGCTGTCTGTCTCTAAAGGCCCTCAGTATTTCCTCTTTATGTTTATAATCAAGATATTTGACTATCACTTGTCTAGCCCTCAGCGGGGCTTTCTTGTTTGGGTTTGGATCCTCTCCCCTATTCGCTTCTTGTTGTCTCAGTGGTCCCACTCTGTGCGCTCTTTCCACTCTGAATTTAGCCTTAATGCCCAGGGCCTGAGGTAACTCCTGTTCACATATGTTATCCAGCTGTCCCAAAGATACCGATTCTGGCAGCCCCACAATGCGCAGATTATTTCGCCTCGATCGGTTCTCTAAGTCTTCCGCTTTATCTCTCAAATAATCGTTAGATTTCACTAGAGCTGCTATTTGCTCTTGCATAGCCATTATTTTCTCCTCTGAGTCAGATATTCTCTGCTCTGTTTCTGCCAGTCTAGATGCATGTCCACTAATCTGCTTTTGCATAGCTGCTAGGGATGTTTGTATGGCTGTTTCAATGGCCACTTTAATCTCTTTTGACAGCTGTGATGTCACTTCGGCAGCCAATTTTTTATAATCAACATTGAGCTCTTGTGCATGCTTGTCTTGGCCTGCAGGTGGTGCTGGTTTCTTAGTTCTCTTATTCTGAGCTGGGGATTTTCCACCCTCCCCCATTTGTTTACAGTATTTAGATAATGGTGTGGCCGGCAGTTTCTTGTTTGCTTTAGAAGGAATGTTACTGTTTCTGACATGCAGCTTCTGCTGGCATTTATCATGATTAGACACCTTATATTGCATGTCTAAGTGATCAGTCCGGTCTCCTGCGTCTCTGGCCACTCTTTGCTTGCTGCACTCCTCCTCCTCCTCTCTTTCTTGTTCCTCCATGTCCCCTTCCTCTATCCATTGTGTTTCTCCCTCTGCAATCCCCTGCAGCGATTTCTCTCCTGCTCCATCCTCCCCCGACCCCCCGCTCTCATCTCCTTCACTTCTCCCTCTCCTGGCTTCCATTACCACATCTTGCACTGGGGACTCTGGCTCCTCCTCCATCAGGCTTGTAGGTGCCATGTCAGTCTCCTCTTCTCCCCGCCGGCAGTCAGGATCTCCACTCCTGCAGGTCCCCTCACCACCACCAGCACTCCTCAGTAAGTATCGCTCCATAGCTGTGTGCTTCCTGCTACCAGACGTGCTGCTCTCTGCTCGCTCACTTGCCCGGGTATGCTGTTTATCGTCGGTTTCTCAGAGGGGTGTCGGGAGCTTCTCCTCTATGCTGCCTCCTCAGCCAGGACCGGAACAGGAAGTCTACATGTTTTAATTCATAGTTTTGATGCCTTCAATGTGAATCTACAATTTTCAGAATCCTGAAAATAAAGAAAACTCTTTGAATGAGAAGGTGTGTCCAAACTTTTGGTCTGTACCGTATAGATATATATATATATATTTTTTTTATATTTATTATATTTTATATATATATATATATATATATATATTTTTTTTTTCTTTTTATATATATATATATATATATATTGTGAGACTGTGACCGGGGTTATCTATGACGGCCGGTATGTCTCGCCCCGGTTATGCTCACTCCATGATAGAAAGTAAATCCACTCTAGGGTTAATGCTGTTTCCCTACAGGCTGAAGGAAGGGTTAAATGGAAACAGGAACAAGGGCAGGTGTGCCGGGTGTGAGGGAGTGAACACAACTCCCTGAGTTCTCTGCTGGAGAGGCACATGTATATTGTTGTGGACTTTTGTTTGGACATTAAACCGTGTGCTGTGAACCTTAATGCCTGGATCCCGTGTCTTCTGCTGCGCAGCCGACCACGCTACCTCACATATGGTGGAGAATGCGGGCATGCCAGCCCGGTGAGGTGTAGCATCCATCCCTGGTGACCCAGTAGCACATGTCCTGGATTCGAGCGGCTATACTACAGCCCAAACCCGGTGACGCCATGGAGGACATACTAAAGCAGCTGACTCAGGCTAATGCACAGCAACATCAGGCTAATGCACAGCAACAAGAGGCTAATGCACAGCAGCAACAGACCAATGCACACCTGCTCCGGGCGTTGGAACGTCAGCAGCAATCCTTACAAGCGCAGGAAAAAAGGCACCAAGAACAGATGGTTCTCCTGGCCAAGTCGATCCGTGCCGGACCGGCAGCAACAACCCCGGGACCGGGTGACGACGGCAGCGTCCGGAAAGCGGTGAGACAAGCGTTGCAAAAGATGACCCCGGGGGATGATGTGGAAGCGTTCCTGGCGGTGTTTGAGCGGGTGGCCGAGCGGGAAAAGCTGCCGACCCCCCAGTGGGCTGAGGTATTGTCGCCCTATCTGACGGGGGAACCCCAAAAAGCGTACCTGGACCTCTGTACCGAGGACGCCATTGACTATGTGACCCTGAAAGCCGAAGTACTGGCTCGGTTGGGGGTGAATACCTATGTACGGGCCCAGCGGGTAAATCAGTGGTTCTATGAGGAAGCCAAACCCGTACGCTCCCAGGCCTATGACTTGTTGCATCTTGTAAAAAAGTGGTTGCAGCCTGACACTCTGAGCCCGGCGCAAATGGTGGAAAGGGTAGTAGTGGATCGTTTTGTGCGCACTTTACCCGTCACCGTTCAACGGTGGGTAGGACAGGGTGACCCGAGTACCCTGGACCAATTAGTGTCCCTGGTAGAGCGGCATGTGGCTACGCAGGACTTGATACGGGACACTGAGACTTTGCGTACCGCCCGTCGGTCCGGCCCCTCCAAGCCTAGGGCCAAGGACCCACCGCTGACAACGGTGCAGGAGTCCCCTACCGTCCCGTCTGAGGCCGCGGCCGCCATTCCTGAGGTCCGGAAGGTTCTGTACCCTAAACGACAACCCGTCAAGGGGGTTTCCGTCCCCATTAGATGTTGGCGGTGCCAGCGGGTGGGACATATGGAAGCCCAGTGTCCACTCACCACGGAGCCCATGGATTGTGGGGTTACCCGGCGGGGTTCAATGTATGCTCAGGTGGTGTGTACCGCTGACCTGGTCTCCCCAGAGACGGAGCCCCACTTGTGCCAAATACAGGTGAATGGATGTCCGGTTACAGGATTGTTGGATTCCGGAAGCCTAGTGACCCTTGTGCGATCCACCTTGAGGGCTAAAGTAAAGGCCACAGGACGTACCGTGGGGGTGGTTTGCATACATGGGGACCGCCGAGACTATCCCACCGGGATTGTCACCATCACAGCACCTTGCGGTCAGGTGCAACATGAGGTGGGACTTCTTAACACTCTTCCTTATGACGTGATCCTAGGAAGGGATCTGCCCTATTTTTGGACTTTATGGAAGGGACCCCCTAAGTCTCCTCAGATATTGGTCAGTCCGGGACCTGAGCCCTACAATCCTGAATCCGGGACGCCTGCCGTAGGGGTCCCCATGATAGGGACAGAATGTGAACCCGATAGGTCGCCCCTAGAAGTATTGGCAGGAGAGGCTGAGACGGTCGAACCCATCCCGGAGTTGGAGGCATCCCCGGATACGTTTGGGACAGCCCAACTCCAGGACCCTACGTTAATACATGCCCGGAGTCGGGTGACAGTAGTTGACGGGGTGGCACAGCTGCCCGGTGCCCAGGTAAGGTACCCCCATTTCGCTCTTAAGCAAGATTTACTCTACCGGGTAGATGAAATACGGGGCGTGGGGGTAGAACAGTTGGTGGTGCCCCAGCCGTATCGCCGGCGGGTCCTCGACTTGGCTCATAAACACCTGATGAGTGGCCACCTAGGGGTCAAGAAAACGCAGGAGCGAATATTGCAAAGCAAAGGTTCTATTGGCCCGGGGTCTTTGGGGAGGTAAAACGGTTCTGCGAAACCTGCCCGGAGTGTCAGCTTACCGCACCCCTGGCCCATTTTCGCAGTCCGTTGGTACCGTTACCCATTATAGAAGTCCCTTTTGAACGGATAGGGATGGATCTGGTGGGGCCCCTCGTAAAGTCCGCTCGAGGGCACCAACACATCCTAGTGATCGTTGACTATGCCACCCGGTATCCAGAGGCGATACCTCTCAGACATACTGCAGCAAAGCTTATAGCTCGGGAATTGTTTGCTGTGTTCTGCCGGGTGGGGTTGCCCAAGGAGATCCTTACGGATCAGGGGACCCCATTCATGTCTAAAGTGACCAAAGAGCTATGCCGGCTACTCCAGATCAAGCAGTTGCGTACGTCTGTGTATCATCCTCAAACGGACGGTTTAGTCGAGCGTTTCAATAAAACCCTGAAAACCATGCTCAAAAGGGTGATTTCAAAAGACGGGAAAGACTGGGATATGATGCTTCCCTATTTGATGTTTGCCATCCGTGAGGTGCCACAGGCATCCACGGGGTTTTCGCCTTTTGAATTGTTATACGGGCGACATCCCCGGGGATTGTTGGACCTGGCAAAGGAAACATGGGAGCAAGAGCCCACCCCCCATAAAAGTGTGATTGAACACATTTTGGGTATGCAGAACCGCATAAGCGCGGTCATGCCAATTGTGAAGGAGCATTTACAGGAGGCTCAGGCCGCGCAAAGCGGCCGCTACAATAGACAAGCCACCGTGCGGACCTTTAAACCCGGGGATCGGGTGTTGGTATTGATCCCCACGGCGGAGAGTAAATTCCTGGCTCAGTGGCAAGGCCCCTACGAGATAAAGGAAAGAGTCGGGGTGGTTAACTATAAAGTATTGCAGCCCGGTAGGCGGAAACCTGAACAAATATATCATGTCAACCTATTAAAACCTTGGCAGGAACAGGAAAGCCTGATGGCTGTTTTTTCCCCATCTCCCTCCTCTTCGGGTCGTTCACCTCCGGCTCCAGCGACCTCCGGAGAGGACGAACCGGAAGTAAGGATTGGAGAAGCCCTCACCAAGACTCAGAGGCGAGAGGCCAGACGGTTGGTTCAGCAGAACCCCGATGTCTTCTCCGAGCTGCCCGGTAGGACCAGTCTGATACGACATGATATTGTCACCGAGCCCCACCTGAAGGTACGCCTGAAGTCATACCGGGTACCGGAGGCTCGACGACAAGCCATATCGGAGGAAGTAAAGACAATGTTACGCCTGGGGGTCATCGAAAAATCCCGGAGTGAATGGGCTAGTCCGATTGTCCTAATACCAAAACCCGATGGCTCCTTAAGGTTCTGCAATGACTTTAGGAGATTGAACGAAATATCCAAGTTCGATCTCTACCCCATGCCCCGGGTGGATGAGCTGATTGATAGGCTGGGACAGGCGCGATATTTTACCACGCTCGACCTGACCAAGGGGTACTGGCAGGTGCCACTGACGGAGTCCGCCAAGGAGAAAACCGCTTTTGTTACGCCGGAGGGTCTCTTCCACTATGTTGTCTTGCCTTTTGGGTTACATGGTGCTCCGGCCACGTTCCAGAGGTTGATGGACTTAGTGCTGGAACCCCACCAGGCGTATGCATCAGTGTACCTTGATGACATCATTATTTACAGCTCCGATTGGCAGACCCACTTGGAACAGGTACAAGCGGTGGTGGACGCGCTTCGAACAGCCGGATTGACAGCCAATCCCAAGAAATGTGCGTTGGGACTCACGGAAGCCCGCTACTTGGGCTACATGATAGGCCAAGGAGTGATTAAGCCCCAAATTAACAAGGTTGAGGCGATCCAGAAGTGGCCTAGACCCCTGACCACGAAGCAGGTTAGGGCCTTCCTGGGTATCGTGGGGTACTACAGGAGGTTTGTAAAGGATTTTGCGGGACTATCAGCCCCCTTGACGGACCTTCTCAAAGGCAAGAAGTCCGTCATGGTGCGCTGGACTCCGCAGGCCGAGGACTCCTTCCGGGCCCTGAAGGGGGTCCTGTGCGGACAGCCCGTTCTCGTACACCCTGATTTCCGGAAGGAGTTCATAGTACAGACTGACGCCTCAGAGGTCGGCCTGGGGGCAGTGTTGTCTCAGGTGGTTCAGGGGGAGGAACACCCCGTCACCTTCTTAAGTAGGAAGCTCACCCCTCCCGAGCGGAATTATAGCGTAGTGGAGAAGGAGTGCCTGGCGATCAAGTGGGCCTTGGAGTCCCTACGCTATTACCTGCTGGGACGGCAGTTTCGCTTGGTGACGGATCACTCTCCACTGGTCTGGATGAGGTCCGCCAAGGAACGGAATGCCCGGGTTACCCGGTGGTTCCTTTCTCTGCAGAACTTCCGGTTTACGGTTGAACATAGGGCCGGTGGGTTGCAGGGCAACGCCGATGCCTTGTCCCGCGGCCCGTGTTTGATGGCGGGAGTTCAACCCCGCACGCTTGAACTGAGGGGGGGGTATGTGAGACTGTGACCGGGGTTATCTATGACGGCCGGTATGTCTCGCCCCGGTTATGCTCACTCCATGATAGAAAGTAAATCCACTCTAGGGTTAATGCTGTTTCCCTACAGGCTGAAGGAAGGGTTAAATGGAAACAGGAACAAGGGCAGGTGTGCCGGGTGTGAGGGAGTGAACACAACTCCCTGAGTTCTCTGCTGGAGAGGCACATGTATATTGTTGTGGACTTTTGTTTGGACATTAAACCGTGTGCTGTGAACCTTAATGCCTGGATCCCGTGTCTTCTGCTGCGCAGCCGACCACGCTACCTCACAATATATATAAAAATTCTTTTATATATTTCTTTTTTCTTTTTATATATATGGTATATATATATTTTTCATATAGATATATATATTTCTTTTTATATATATATTTTTTTTCTTGTTATATATATATAATAACTGTGTGTGTGTGTGTGTATATATATATATATATGTATGTATATATATATATATATATATATATATATATATATATATATATACACACACACACACACACACACACACACACACACACACACACACACACACACACACACACACACAGTTATATATACACACACAATATATTAATTATATGTTACCTGCAGTCACAAGTGTAGGGTACAGATGTACAGGGTTAGAAGGATGATTCTATACAGCGATGGCTCTATTATGATGGATGGAGCCACCTGCATGGGAGGGGGTGTAAGCCGAGCCACAGGTAAAGAGCAGGCAGATGGAGGGGGTGTCAATGTGACGACATTCGCCGTGCACTCTGCCAGTATATATTCTGCAGCTACAGACAGACTGTGCAAACTGTGGTCCAGCCCGGGGCTCAGGCTACCCGCATCCCCCCTGTATCTGCCTCATCAAAAGCCTGGGCTGAGGGATTACCACCATCATCAGCACCAGCACGTCCATGATGGGTCCTGTGAAGTGTTTACTGCTGGCAGCTGTCTGCTTGCAAGGTAAGAACTGCAGTCTGCCAAGTGCAATGTCCTCTGTTGTGGGGGGGGATAGACCCCTCCAAGGTGAGACCTGGATCTGCAGTAATACATGACCAGACTGGTATCAGATCCTGGCTCGTAACAAGTTATTAATGCATTATGTTAAAAAAAATCCATTTACATTCCGAATAAGTGTTCTCCTTCGAGGATATGTTTTTCTATTCCTAGATTTGGTTGTAAGTCATCAATTATACATGATCTAGATAGCGGTATTATCATCCCTGGAGTTATTGCCTGCCTTCCCGGTAATGAGGTTATTTCCATAAAATGCCATATAAGAGCAGGTTACACAATTAATATAATATATCGCCTTACATAAGTGAGTGCCGAGAGTTCTACTTTCATAAGAGATACATCCAAGCCCATTAATTTTAATGACGATATATGTTTGGGTCTTCCCAATGCCACGTTCTTCATCTCTCTGATTGCCTCCATCTATTTTGCTCTTGATCATCCTTTTCCGAATTTCCCCTTTAAATAAGACCTGTCACTTGCCATATATATATTTATTCCCCCTGGTGTAAATGCCGCTGTTCTCCTGAATCCGGCGATGTTTTTCTTTTGTTCCTGCGCCTCTCCAATCCTGAGATATGGCCATTTTCTTTTCTGTATATGAATCTAGTTTAAATAGCCAAGTGGGTGTGATCCTGAACTATTTCCTGAGGGCGTGGTTGTGTGGATCACACCCAGTTGGCTAAAATTAATTGATTTATATACAAGGGGGACAGGGGCCATATCTCAGGAACGGAGAGGCGCAGAAAGAAAAGAAAGACAACGCCGGATTCAGGAGAACAGCAGCTTTTACATCAGGGTGGAAAAAAATGTGTATTTATGGTAAGTGAGAAGTCCCCTTTAAGCAGTAGAAAGAAGAGCTCCAATCTGGTAATTTCTGAAAAATTCTGGATGATTTTGTCAAGGTCGTTCCAAATTGGTCACTACCATAGTGCCATCAACATTGAAAAATTAATCTTTGTATTTTGTCCTTTAGTTTCCACAATGCCACTTTCCAGCCAGCTCTCCGAAGAAGAAGAAAAGGTGAGCGTTTTGGCTACATTGGTATATGCATTATTTTGTAACACGCGACTTATTGATTATTTCTGTGGTAAAATATGAACATCATATCTCGCATTATTTAAATATAATATATCATACCTGACATCTAGCCTGCAGGCAGCATTGTCTCTGGCAGGAGGAGCTGAGCAGATTGATATATTATTTTATAGGAAAAGATTCAACACAACTCGTAATACCATCATTTAAACCCATTCTCTTTCTAGGCTCAGTAGTCCAGTGGGCGGTCCCAGAGACTGAACAGATCCGCCCACTGGACTACTGAGCATAGAAAGAGCATGGATGTAACTAATTGCATTACCAGTTATACTGAATCTTTTCCTACAAAACTATATATCAATCTGCTCAGCTCCTCCTGCTCTATAAGTCTGTGTTCACATTCATTTCCACTTTTATGATCCTTTAAGGGAGCATAAAAACAGAAATAAGGAGGTTACTTACAGGACCCTTTCAATTAAATGGATTTTCATTTTTCAAATCTGCACAACTTTTTTTTTTCTGTCCACAAAAACAGATAACAGACCCTTCCATTTTTTGATAATTAAAGGGAATCTGTCAGCATGATTTTACCCCCCAAACTGTTTATATATGCATGTATCTCTTTCATTGAGAAATCCAGCAATATTAATATTTATTAATTAATATTAATAATTGAGAAATCCACTCCTCCATGACTGAGAAATAAGCATTTAAATTGATATGGAAATGTGGCTGAAGAGCTATAGTAGATCTGAAGCCTCCGTCACTCCAGCTCTATTCCTCTACCAGAGACACCTCCTTTTGCTTTGCCTCTGTGCTGTGTGACTTCAGTCAAAAGAGCCATCAGTCAACCACTAGAAGGCAGCATTGGGCGGAAATAGAGATGGAGTGACAGAAGCTTCAGATCTAACCATAAACCTTCAGCCTCATTCAAATGCTGATTTCTTAGTCATGGAGGAAAAGACTGACCATGTAGAGATATATCTGCCTGTATGTCTTTTAAAGAGAAGTGCAGCAATACCTTTACATGACCAGTCCGTTCCTCTGTTACTGGGAAATCAGTGTTTGAATTGATATGTAAATGTGGCTGAAGGGCTATGGTAGATCTGAAGCCTCCGTCACTCCAGCTCTATTCCCCGCCCAGAGATACCTCCTCTTGCTTTTCCTTTGTGCTGTGTGACTTCAGGCAAAAGAGCCATCAGTCAAGCAGGAAGAGAAGGTGCTGGGCGATGAATAGAGCTGGAGTGATAGAGGCTTCAGATCTAACCACAAACCTTCAGCCTCATTCAAGCACTGATTTCTTAGTAATGGAGGAACAGACAGACTGTAGAGGTAAATGTGCATGTTTCTCTTTCAAGTCCAGCAATACCTCTTTACATGACCAGTTCGCTCCTCAATATCTGTGAAATCCGTGTTTGAATTGATATGGAAATGTGGCTGAAGGGCTATGATAGATCTGAAGCCTCTGTCACACCAGCTCTATCCCCAAGCAGAGACGCCTCCTCTTGCATCGCCTTTGTGCTGTGCAAAGGAAGCCATCAGTTAAGCAGGAGGAGGCAGTGCTGGGCGATGAGTAGAGCTCGAGTGACAGAGGCTTCAGATCTAATGACAAACCTTCAGCCTAATTCAAACGCTGACTTCTTATCTTAGTATTGGAGTAACAGACTGACCATATAGAGGTATATGTGCATGTATCTCTTTCAAAGAGAAGTCCAGCAATACCTTCACATGAGCAGTCCACTCCTCCATTACTGAGAAATCAGCGTTTAAATTGATATGGAAATGTGGCTGAAGAGCTGTGGTAGATCTGAAGCCTCCGTCACTCCAGCTCTATTCCACAAGCAGAGATGCCTGCTCTTGCGTTGCCGCTATGCTGTGTGACTTCAGGAAAAGGATCATTCAGTCAAGTAGGAGGGTGGTGAATAGAGCTGGAGTGGCAGAGGCTTCAGATCTAATCACAGACCTTCAGCCTCATTCAAACGCTGATTTCTTAGTATTGGAGGAACAGATTGGCCATGTACAGGCATTGCTGGACTTGTCTTTGAAATAGTCACATATGAGTATTGTATCAATAGTTTGGGGTGTGAAATCCTGTTGACAGTTTCCCTTTTGAAGTCATTGAAAAATGGATCATGTTGGATGGTCATCCTTTATGTCATCCATTTAACGGATATGTGTTTAGGACTGCACATGCCCAGAACGTTTGAGGTGTTCATAGATATCTCAAAAAAATCCCAATTGTGACTATCCTGATGAAGGAGTTTCCACTCCGAAACGCGTTGAATAAAATCCCTTTCTAGGATACCCTTACATTCCTTTTCCATGGCAGTGCGGATGTTGATCTTTGCCATCCATTGTCCTGTATCCATATTTTTACATTTTTGACGGCTTCCCTAAAACTTTTTCAAAAAGTTCAACACATTGTGAATCGAACCATCCTAAAAAGACGTATGTAACCCTTTGAGGTTTCTTCAGACTGTTTCCAACGCCTTTCAAGCTCTTTAATGCAAACAGAGCTTATTAATATCCCACTGACCTAATCATACGTGGCTTTGCTTTGGGTACGTGTATGATAACTGTTTGTTTCTCACACACTAATCTTCAATTATTTGTACAGATTCTTCAGTCTTTTATGTCTTTTTCTCACTATCTTTATGGCTAAGGTCACTATCCAGATTCACCCTACAATGGGCGCTGCAATCCCTGCCTGTGCTTTTATACAGGCTATAATAGTCCCTCCTGATTGGTTGTACTATACCATGTGATCAGATAGCTGTAGAGCATTCTGTTTAAGCCTAGAGGTCATGGGAGCCTTTTTTGCTTTTTATAAACTGTTGATTCATGCAAAGCGAAGTTCACATTGTTTGAATTCCAAAAAAAAAAATCAATTTTCATTAAATTGAAACGTTCGTCGCTACTAACTATGATGATTATACAGTACTACAGTCACTTTCAGGTTGGGGGGATGCACAAAAGTCAATGTAGTCTTCTTCTCTAGTGATCTTTCCTGCTAACCATTTAGAATACACATTATATTAGCAGATCTACAATACCAGACACAACCTGCAGACCGAGGTGGCGCTGTTCTGAGGATAAAGCAGCCGCGTTCCTCTAATGCCTTTCTAATGACTATCAGGATCCAGAATGCTTTATCTCTGACATTCTGCTGTTTGTTTTACTCCGTGAGCCGCTCTCATTTATCATGTTACAGGAGGGGATTGTCACAATCGAAATAAAGCCGTCGACCTCATTGAAATCAAACAAAAGGTCGCTGTTCAATATTATCGACAAGCTGAACTCCCCTCGTCGAAGCGACAAGTTTTACAGCTGCTTAATTAGTAACTAAATCCTCCCGCAGACAGCAAACGGTGGTAGTACATGACATATTGACAGAAGTGCTGCATGGACGAGAGCTCGTTAACTGAGTGGAGAGTGTGGCTCCTGTAGATTAGAAGGGTTTTCTATTACACTTACACTATTACATAGTAGCATAGTTAACAGGGGTTGTCCACAGATTGCCTTTTGCCCCAAAACAGCTCCACTCTTCTCCAGTGGTTATATCTGGTATTGCAGCTCAGGTTTAGTCACTTAAATAGGGATTAGCATGTCTGTGGCTATCTGTAAGCCCAATTCAAATGAGTTATGAACAAACCAAACGTTGTTCTTTAAGGAGCTTGAGTCATTTCTATATGTGATATATTGGAGAATATGGAAATTAGAAAGGTGGTCCTTAACTATGGACCCCCCTCTACTTTCAAGGCAGCTCTAGAGCAGAGTTTTTCCTTCTGCTCATTGTCACCCCCTGCAGAGGTAAGGGGGAATGAAAAAATTACAACTACTCTTGGCACAAATGTTTTTGCCTCCTCCAATTGTCACTGTTCCAACAATTCTGGTACTGTTTTTCATTTTCTTCTGTGATTCTTTGTTCTAAAGTTACGCTCCTTTGTAATAATTGTGTAAATTTTCCCTTCACCTAACTGGGCGTGTACCACAGTACTTTCCTTTTGGTGTTTGCTTTTTATCCTCTGCCGCTGGCCAATCAAAATATGGCCATGCCCACAGAGAAGTTCTGTGGTACACGCCCAGTTAGCTGAAGGGAAAATTTGCACCTTTATTACTGGGAGCATAACTTTGGAATAAAGGGTCACAAAATAAAAATAAAAACTGTTCTAGAATCAGTGGAGTAGCACCAATTAGAGGGGGTACTTGGTTTAAATAAAAAAATCCAGTGAAAGGTCCCCTTTAAGTCACCAACGTGTCCGATGAAGAATATGTTGAACTAATAATGACTTCTCATGGAGCTCAATATGGAACTAGAGTAAAAAATAACTTCCCAGATCACTTCTCTGGATTAATTATGCCTTTTTGATTCTGCAGGTCACTAGATGTATCATGGAGGTCCTGGCAGAGTCATTGACTTCACCTGGTCCAGAGCGGGTCAGGAGTGGCTGCATCCGAATACTCAAAGAAGGTTGGTCACCATCTTTTATCATCTCTGGTCTCCAATGTTCTTTCTCAAACCTTGTGTTCCTTGTTTCTCTATTCTGTCCTTCTCACCCTCAGACTCCCTTAGTAATGTTCTTTGTAAGTTTCCGAGAGATCTTCACCATGACCCCGGGCCCTAACCCACCATGGGCCATATCTAGTCATACAGTAGAGGAGCCTTTGGACCTTCTCCCAACCAGAGCTGGGTATTTCTGCACCCCAAGTAGCTAAATCCCTGGTTTTCACAATTATATGATCCCTTGGGATAAACTGTTCTTTTACGGAATAGTCATGGAATTCCATAATATTCTATAGAAAGTACTTATGGAGAAAGTACTGTGAATGTGAAGGATTTATGGACCTTCTGTTAAAGTCAGGATGTTTGGGCTTTTGCAGATGAGCGTCTGATCTCCATGTTGCGGCACCAACATTTGCTCAGAGAACTGGAGGATCTGACTCAGCAAGGTAACTGATGATATAACAAAAAGGGGCAAAGAAAGTAAAAAAAAACCTGATGGTTGAAATGTCTTCTGCAAATTAACAAATATTTGGCCCATTACACATCATCCTAGATAGCGGGAATTTATACTGGGATTAGACTATATTTTAATGGGACAGGAAAACTGAGACAATTATGGCTGATGAGGCAATAAAAAGCCCAGTGCCCCCAGAAACTTTTCTAGTCACCTTCCAATGTGGCTACCATACAATGGACACACATATATACAGTATATATATATATATATATAATATATATATATATATATATATATATATATATATATACATGCCTGGGATAGTAACTGTCCATGTGTCTCTCTCCCACTATCACCCATTCTCTCACACTCTCCTCTGACTGTATCTCTCCCTGTCTGTCTCTATCTCTGTCTGTCTCTCTGTCTCCCACTCTTTCTCTTTTTGTCTCTCTGTATATCTCTCTTTTTTATCTATCTGTCTGTCTGTCTCTCTGTCTGTCTCTGTCTGTCTCTGTTGGTCTCTATCTGTCTCTCTCTGTCTCTCTCTATATATCTGTCTCTCTCTGTCTCTGTCTATATGTCTGTCTCTCTGTTTGTCTCTGTCTCTCTCTGTCTTTCTCTCTGTGTCTCTGTCTGTCTCTCTCTATATCTCTGTCTCTCTCTCTGTCTGTCTGTCTGTCTCTCTCTATCTCTCTCTCTGTTTGTCTCTGTCTCTCTCTATGTCTCTGTCTGTCTCTCTCTATCTCTATATCTCTGTCTCTCTCTGTCTGTCTCTCTCTGTGTCTCTCTCTGTGTCTCTGTCTGTCTCTCTATCTCTATATCTCTCTCTCTCTCTCTGTCTCTCTATGTGTCTCTGTCTCTCTCTCTCTCCCTCTGTGTCTCTGTCTGTCTCTGTCTCTCTCTCTGTCTGTCTCTCTCTATCTCTATATCTCTGTCTCTCTCTGCCTGTCTCTCTCTGTGTCTCTCTCTCTGTGTCTGTCTCTCTCTGTGTCTCTGTCTGTCTCTCTATCTCTATATCTGTCTCTCTCTGTCTCTCTCTGTCTCTCTCTCTGTCTCTCTGTCTGTCTCTCTATGTGTCTCTGTCTCTCTCTCCCTCTGTGTCTCTGTCTGTCTCTGTCTCTCTCTCTGTCTGTCTCTCTCTATCTCTATATCTTTGTCTCTCTCTCTCTGTCTCTCTCTCTGTGTCTCTGTCTGTCTCTATCTCTGTCTCTCTGTTTGTCTCTCTCTCTGTCTCTGTCTGTCTCTCTCTATCTCTATATATCTCTCTCTGTCTCTCTCTCTGTGTGTCATTGGTAGCTATTATATAGGGGTAAACCACCTGTGGGAACATTTTTTTCTTTTTTTACCTAAAGCTTGATGAAAAATATTTTTTTTGCAATCAGGTTATGTTAAAAATGTTGCACCGTTTTGCCTTCTATAACCTGTGAGTATCACTGTCTAGTGCTGCAGAATGAGTTAACTGACCATCCATCAGTGAGCTCTTTCTGAATGTAACTTTTTTGTTTTTTTTCTGAGGTCCTCTCAGTGTATTTTATGACCAGTTGAATGTGATTTTTGTTTTTTTTGGCCCCCAACACATTTATCTTTTGTGTGGTCATAAATCAGCTGGCAGGGCAATGGTTTAATTCTGATGAAGAGGCGAGAGTGCCTTGAAACGCGTAGAAATAAACCATACATTCTTCTCAAGACTTCTTCACGGCGGCGCAGGGGAACCACGCGTCATTTCATATATTTGTCCGGTGGTGGCGCTGCAGGAAAATTAAAAACTTATCACCAGCAGGGGGAGACTTTGTTATGTGCCTAAAGGGATCCTGACCAAAGTGGACAACCCCTTTAATTCCTGCCGCTATTTAAGGCGCTCTCAGATTTCCTTCTCATTCATTCGCGGCCCTGTTCTTCGTCTTCGCACTTTGTAATGTTTACTTTTCCGATGGCTCTGATGTGTTTCACTTTACTACACTTTATATCGCCCACACCAGACGTTTATGGTGAACTGAGTCTGAACTGTGCTACGTTTTATGAGTCTCGTCCTTCCCTGTAACTGCTCTTTATCTACATCGCACCTTCATGTGTTTACATTGCCCTATTCTTCCTGTTTCCCGCCTTTTCCATGTTACCCTTACAACATCATTATTTATCATTAAGGGGTTAAAAGCTTCATTTCTTCCAAACCTATGTAACGTGTTACGTAGCGGCTTCTTTCCGCTCACTTTAGAGAAAGTTCTATGTACATCACAACAAACTTTTTCTGTCCCCACCATGATTGGCTAATCAGGGTCTGATGATGTCATATGGACCAGGCAGAAAAATGGACATAATCAACCATAAAATTATGATGGTGGAATAAACACTAACAAAAATGTGGATTTTTTTCATCCCAATTTGCCCATACACCTTTGATAGCTATTTTGTCAACCTCACATAAACATAAGGAGGAGAGATGAGCACTAGTGATGAGTGAGCACTACCATGCTCGGGTGCTCTGTACTCGTAACTAGTAATGAGCGGGCACTACCATGCTCGGGGGCTCTGTACTCGTAACTAGTGATGAGCGGGCACTACCATGCTCGGGTTCTCAGTACTCGTAACTAGTGATGAGCGAGCACTACCATGCTCGGGTGCTCAGTACTCGTAACTAGTGATGAGCGGGCACTACAATGCTCAGGTGCTCAGTACTCGTAACTAGTGATGAGTGGGCACTACCATGCTCGGGTGCTCAGTACTCGTAACTAGTGATGAGTGGGCACTACCATGCTCGGGTGCTCAGTACTCGTAACTAGTGATGAGTGGGCACTACCATGCTCGGGTGCTCAGTACTCGTAACTAGTGATGAGTGGGCACTACCATGCTCGGGTTCTCCGTACTCGTAACTAGTGATGAGTGAGCACTACCATGCTCGGGTGCTCAGTACTCGTAACTAGTGATGAGTGAGCACTACCATGCTCGGGTGTGCTATACTCGTAACTAGTGATGAGCGAGCACTACCATGCTTGGGTGCTCGGTACTCGTAACTAGTGATGAGCGGTCACTACCATGCTTGCGTGCTCAGTACTCATAACTAGTGATGAGCGGGCACTACCATGCTCGGGGGCTCTGTACTCATAACTAGTGAGGAGCGGGCACTACCATGCTCGGGGGCTCTGTACTCGTAACTAGTGATGAGCGGGCACTACCATGCTCGGGTGCTCTGTACTCATAACTAGTGAGGAGCGGGCACTACCATGCTTGCGTGCTCAGTACTCATAACTAGTGATGAGCGGGCACTACCATGCTCGGGGGCTCTGTACTCATAACTAGTGATGAGCGGGCACTACCATGCTCGGGGGCTCTGTACTCATAACTAGTGAGGAGCGGGCACTACCATGCTCGGGGGCTCTGTACTCGTAACTAGTGAGGAGCGGGCACTACCATGCTCGGGTGCTCAGTACTCGTAACTAGTGATGAGCAGGCACTACGGTTCCGAATTAATTTTTAACCCATTTATCATTATTTCCCTTTCCAATCTCCTTGCTATGTCAACACTTCTTCTTGACTTGTAGATGTACCGAATCATTGTTGGTCTTTCCATTTACAATCCATGAATAGTCTACAGGTTCTGCCCCATGATCCCCCCCACTACCATAGCTGGCACATACTTGCCTATGTTGGTGTACACACCACTCTTTCTTGACATGGGTCGAGATTTTTTCACAAACCTAATCTTTTTTTGCATTAATTGTGCCCATAGAAAAGTCACATCTCCATGCCGAAAGGGACAGTATGGAAGAAGAGGAAGAATTTAAGAAGAGAGCCAATGAGAGTCCTGTCCCTCCTTCCAAAAAAGCCGATGAGTCAAAAAGGGGATCGGAAAATGAGGAATCCAAAGAGTTTGAGAAAATTGAGAAGGTGCAGGTGAAGGAGAAGGAACATGGCAATTCCGATGAGGAGAAGGTTAACGAGCTCCTTGAGGAAGAAGAGGAAAAAAGGAGCGCCCCAAATAAGAGAGGCGGAGACATGATGAAAAAAGACGGGAAAGAAGTCAGAAGTAATATGGCCACCAGAAAAGATAAAAAACACTTCAGTGATGAGAGTGATGAAGAAAACTCAGAAGAGCGCGAGCGTGAGAGGGGCTACCACGAGGACAAAGATGGCTGGTATCACCGGAACCATGAAGGATGGGAAGAAAGGAAGAGGGTGGCAGAGGACCCCAGGGAGGAAGAAACAGCCCAATTTGAGTCTGAAGACAGAGGCTTGAAATACTTTAATGCCAAGGCCCATATGCATGGCTACCATGGGGAAGACAAGAGGCATATCCACCACCCAGAAGAAGGCGAGAGCGAAAGGGAGAGGTCCTATTATGACCAAGGGGAAGACGAGATGGGAAGAGAAAGGCATCATCACAATGAAAACCACGAGCACAGAGAAGAAGAAAAGGAGCGGGAGCTGGAGGAGATGGAAGAACGTGAAGAACACAGAGCTAAGGTAAGAGGAGGACGACAAAGGACAAGGTGACGATGAGCCAGAGACAATAAGATTCAGAACGTGTTCCTTGGCAATATACTTGCGTAATCCCAAAGTCAAGAGGTTAGATCAGAGCAGGACAAGTGACTTAAGGCCCAGTCACACTAAACAACTTACCAGCAATCCCAACAACGATACAACCTGATAGGGATCGCTGGTAAGTTGCTAGGAGGTTGCTGGTGAGATGTCACACTAAAAGCGACGCTCCAGCAATCCCACCAGCAACCTGACCTGGCAGGGATCGCTGGAGCGTCGCTACACGTGGAAGCATGCTGCGCTTGGTAACTAAGGTAAATATTGGGTAACCAACCCGATATTTACCTTGGTTACCAGCGCACACCGCTTAGCACTGGCTCCCTGCACACCTAGCCACAGTACACATCGGGTTAATTACCCGATGTGTACTCTGCTACGTGTGCAGGCAGCAGGGAGCCGCCTTCTGCGGACTCTGGTAACCACAGTAAACATCGGGTAACCAAGAAGCCCTTTCCTTGGTTACCCGATGTTTACCTTCGTTACCAGCGTCCGCCGCTCTCAGCTGTCAGTGCTGGCTCCTGTTCCCTGCACTCCTAGCCACAGTACACATTGGGTTAATTACCCGATGTGTACTCCGGCTACGTGTGCAGGGAGCAGGAGCCGTCACTGACAGCTGAGAGCGGCGGACGCTGGTAACGAAGGTAAATATCGGGTAACCAAGGACAGGGCTTCTTGGTTACCCGATATTTACATTGGTTACCAGTGTCCGCAGAAGCCGGCTCCTGCTGCCTGCACATTTAGTTGTTGCTGTCTCGCTGTCACACACAGCGATCTGTGCTTCACAGCGGGAAAGCAACAACTAAAAAATGGCCCAGGACATTCAGCAACAACCGGCGACCTCACAGCAGGGGCCGGGTTGTTGCTGGATGTCACACACAGCAACATCGCTAGCAACGTCACAAAAGTTGTTCCTTAGCAGCGATGTTGCTAGCGATGTTGCTTAGTGTGACATGGCCTTTAGAGAGTTGTTGACTATCGCTCTCTAAGGACGCCCATACACTTGGCCCAAAAATGTCCCTATTGTGCTTTCAATGGACTCCTCTTGCGGCAAATTATCTTCTTGGAGAACTAAAGGATCCACCATTGAAATTGAACATGCCCGATCCTTTTATCACTCCAATATCATCTATCTACGAAGATTTGGGAGGTCCTCATGCACAATAGATGGCCATTTGTTTGAGCAGAAATTGATAGTTTGGTCCAAATTTGCTCCAACGTGTCTGAAGAACACCCACTTTTTTAAAGAGTGGGATCAAAGGTTACGACAATTTACAAATCAATATATTAGGGGATTTGTATTCATTTTTGTAAACAAAAAAAATGCATGTAAGTGGCTTCTAAACCCTTACTTTACTCCAGACTGCCTTAAGCTGCATTGATATCAGTAAGTACTCATTTAGAGTACAGCTGATGGCAGTGATAAGTCAGCACCTGTGTCTCTCTATCCCTGGGGAGAAGCTGCTGTGGGAGATTGTTCGGATAACCGAACACACAGCGGAGGAGGCAGGGACTGACCCATCACTGCCATCAGCTGTACCTCAAATGAGATAAGGAGGACACAGGTGCTGACCCATCACTGCCATCAGCTGTACTCCAAATGAGCTTAGGAGGATACAGGTGTTGACCCATCACTGCCATCAGCTGAACTCCAAATGAGATTAGGAAGACTGGGGCTGACCCATCACTGCCATCAGCTGTACTCCAAATGAGATTAGGAGGACACAGGTGCTGACCCATCACTGCCATCAGCTGTACTCCAAATGAGATTAGGAGGACACAGGTGTTGACCCATCACTGCCATCAGCTGTACCTCAAATGAGATAAGGAGGACACAGGTGCTGACCCATCACTGCCATCAGCTGTACTCCAAATGAGCTTAGGAGGATACAGGTGTTGACACATCACTGCCATCAGCTGTACTCCAAATGAGATTAGGAGGACACAGGTGCTTAGCCATCACTGCCATCAGCTGTACTCCAAATGAGATTAGGAGGACACAGGTGCTGACCCATCACTGCCATCAGCTATACTCCAAATGAGGTTAGGAGGACATAGGTGCTGACCCATCACTGCCATCAGCTGTACTCCAAATAAGATTAGGAGGACACAGGTGTTGACCCATCACTACCATCAGCTGTACTCCAAATGAGATTAGGATGACACAGGGGCTGACCCATAACTGCCATCAGCTGTACTCCAAATGAGATTAGGAGGACACAGGTGCTGACCCATCACTACAATCAGCTGTACTCCAAATGATATCAAGGCAGCCAAATATTCCGGAGAAAAGCAGTGGATGGAAGCCACTTACACTATATGCAATTATTATTCAGGAATAAAGACAAATCTCTCAATAAAGTGATTTGCAAAGTTTCTATAAAAATATTAAACCTATCCCATTTTTTTTTAAGTATGAAGTAATAGTAGCCCAAGCCGTGTTGGGTGGAGGCTTCCACAATCATGGAATGGTAATTACGATAATATGGGGAATATGTGTGGTCTATATTGTATACTTGCTTTTTGGACCTGGACCTATTAGTAAAGGCACATCTGATACATGGAGCTGGTACAGCATGTGAGTGTAGGTTTATTATATGGCAATGATAAAACTAATATCATCGCTGGTATATTTGTATCTGTTTGCTATAATCCAGTTTTATGATGGTTGGACTTTAGTAAATTTACAGTAATAAGAACACTGCCACCAATAAAACTACTTATCACAGACACTTTGCCCTGCGAAATCTAAAGTCTACAGACAGCTTCAGATTAGGAGAGAGAGGGTGCCAATACTCATTGTCAGGGGAGGGAGGAGAAGAAGAATTGGGCATATCGAATAGCAACACCTGATCCTTTTGTTCTAAGGAGAGATAAGGTGCAACCAGAGCGGTCTGGCAGCGATTTATACCCCTTTCCACCTCACCGAACCATGATCAGGTGCTCGGTACTAGTAACTAATGATGAGCGGGCACTACCATGCTCGGGTGCTCTGTACTCGTAACTAGTGATGAGCGGGCACTACCATGCTCGGGTGCTCTGTACTCGTAACTAGTGATGAGCGGGCACTACCATGCTCGGGTGCTCTGTACTCGTAACTAGTGATGAGTGGGCACTACCATGCTCAGGTGCTCAGTACTCGTAACTAGTGATGAGCGGGCACTACAATGCTCAGGTGCTCAGTACTCGTAACTAGTGATGATCGGGCACTACCATGCTCAGGTGCTCAGTACTCGTAACTAGTGATGATCGGGCACTACCATGCTCGGGTGCTCAGTACTCGTAACTAGTGATGATCGGGCACTACCATGCTCAGGTGCTCAGTACTCGTAACTAGTGATGATCGGGCACTACCATGCTCGGGTGCTCAGTACTCGTAACTAGTGATGAGCGGGCACTACCATGCTCAGGTGCTCAGTACTCACAACTAGTGATGAGCGGGCACTACCATGCGCGGGTGCTCGGTACTCGTAACTAATGATGAGCAGGCACTACCATGTTCGGGTGCTCAGTACTCGTAACTAGTGATGAGCAGGCACTACCATGCTCAGGTGCTCTGTACTCGTAACTAGTGATGAGTGGGCACTACCATGCTCGGGTGCTCTGTACTCGTAACTAGTGATGAGTGGGCACTACCATGCTCGGGTGCTCAGTACTCGTAACTAGTGATGAGCAGGCACTACCATGCTCGGGTGCTCTGTACTCGTAACTAGTGATGAGTGGGCACTACCATGCTCGGGTGCTCAGTACTCGTAACTAGTGATGAGTGGGCACTACCATGCTCGGGTGCTCTGTACTCGTAACTAGTGATGAGTGGGCACTACCATGCTCGGGTGCTCAGTATTTGAAACAAGCATTTGGACGTTTGGACACGCTCGACTCAAGTACCGAGAATAATGGAAGTCAATGGTAAACATGAGCATTTTTCCAGAAGATATTCTGGAAAAATGTTTGAGTTTCTCATTGACTTCCATTATTCTCGGTACTTGAGTGGAACCCGTCTGAACTTCCAAACTGTTCATTTTGAGACCAGAGCATGGTAGTGCTCACTCATCACTAGTTACAAGTACCGAGCCCCTGAGCATGGTAGTGCCCGCTCATCACTAGTTACAAGTACCGAGCCCCTGAGCATGGTAGTGCCCGCTCATCACTAGTTACAAGTACCGAGCCCCTGAGCATGGTAGTGCCCGCTCATCACTAGTTACAAGTACTGAGCACCTGAGCATGGTAGTGCCCGCTCATCACTAGTTACGAGTACTGAGCACCTGAGCATGGTAGTGCCCGCTCATCACTAGTTACAAGTACTGAGCACCTGAGCATGGTAGTGCCCGCTCATCACTAGTTACGAGTACTGAGCACCCGAGCATGGTAGTGCCCACTCATCACTAGTTACGAGTACTGAGCACCTGAGCATGGTAGTGCCCGCTCATCACTAGTTACGAGTACTGAGCACCCGAGCATGGTAGTGCCCGCTCATCACTAGTTACAAGTACTGAGCACCTGAGCATGGTAGTGCCCGCTCATCACTAGTTACAAGTACTGAGCACCTGAGCATGGTAGTGCCCGCTCATCACTAGTTACGAGTACTGAGCACCCGAGCATGGTAGTGCCCGCTCATCACTAGTTACAAGTACTGAGCACCCGAGCATGGTAGTGCCCGCTCATCACTAGTTACAAGTACCGAGCCCCTGAGCATGGTAGTGCCCGCTCATCACTAGTTACGAGTACCGAGCCCCTGAGCATGGTAGTGCCCGCTCATCACTAGTTACAAGTACCGAGCCCCTGAGCATGGTAGTGCCCGCTCATCACTAGTTACGAGTACCGAGCCCCTGAGCATGGTAGTGCCCGCTCATCACTAGTTACAATTACCGAGCCCCTGAGCATGGTAGTGCCCGCTCATCACTAGTTACGAGTACTGAGCCCCTGAGCATGGTAGTGCCCGCTCATCACTAGTTACAAGTATTGAGCCCCTGAGCATGGTAGTGCCAGCTCCGGACTAATAAGGACTAGGGATGATTGAATACCTCAAATATTCGGCTTCGGGAATATTTGCCGATTGGGTCGCTGCTTTTCAACTATTCACGAATATTCGATGCGCAATGTAAGTCTATGGGAAACCCGAATAACAACTATTCGGAACTAGTCGGGCTTCCCATAGACTTACATTGCACATCGAATATTCGAATAGCGGCGACCTATTCATTGGATTCGCGAAGGCGAATATTTGAAGTAATCAATCATCCCTAATAAGGACCCATTCGTATGATGTGGAAAGTGGGTTCATACATTTTGTGTAACAGTACCCTATCCCCATTGTTTGTAAAGGAGTCCACTTGATTTCCCTCATGGTGTCCGGCGCTGGAGATGATACTACAACGTGCTGTGCTGTTCTGTTTGGCATTTTTTGGCCAGATCTGAAACTGAGGTTCCAAATTCAAATATCAATAAAGCCTAATATGTATAAAAATAATTCTAAAGAATATTTTTGTAGAAATATGTAAAATCTAGTTAATGCTCTTCATTTATATATTGTGTGTGTTGTTTAAGGAAAGGGACCTCGAAGAGGTGGAGGAAGAGCTAAGCAAGGCGGCAGAACGACTGCAGGAGCTTCACCGGGGCTAAGAGAAGAAGAATAAGCCTCAAACTTCTGTCTTCCAGACTATAATCTGCCAACGCTTTGCACGTGTTCTTGTACCCTGTATATACACACTTCTTCCACAGTTGGCTTGGGCCTGTGTTTTTGTGGCTGTTTTTATAAAGTAAAGCTTCGGCCTGATAGTACCCTCAGAGTAGATACTGGATTCGGAGCCACCAGGATTACATATGTCCACAGGTACCTCAAAAATAAAAAAAAATGAGGGAGGGATTGGAATTACCAGCTTGTATGATTGTCAATAATAATATTAATGCTCTTCTTCACCTTCTCTATCTTACAATGTTGTTTTTGAAATGTTTTGTTCGTCATTAATTAAATTACAATTAGCTCTACAGAAGCAACGTCAGGGACATACAGAAGCAGAAGGTCCTGGTCAGTACGGGAGAAGTCTACAAGACTATGTCTTCTGTTAATCACAGTCTTTATAGCGTCTGTCCAATGATAATTTTCATGTTCTGCTGTGAGAACCGAATTAAAAATGACAAATTCAGGGTCTACGTCTACGTAAACTTTGGTGATTGGTGGTAGTCTTCTTTACTAAAGTTCTAGATTCCTCGGGTGGTCTTCTGATGTGGTTCCAGTAGTGGTCAGCTCAATGTAATGATGAAAGGTTGTCAATGTCAAGGTTTAATTTACTACAAGGTCCATTTTAGTTATCTCCTTTGTGACCAATCGGCAACCGAATTAAAAATGACAAATTTAGGTTCTAACTCTACGTAAACTTTGGTGATTGGTGGTAGTCTTCTTTACTAAAGTTCTAGATTCCTCAGGTAGTCTTCTGATGTGGTTCCATTAGTGGTCATCTCAATGTAATGATGAAAGGTTGTCAATGGCAAGGTTTAATTTACTACAAGGTCCATTTTAGTTATCTCCTTTGTCACCAATCGGCAACCGAATTAAAAATGACAAATTCAGGGTCTAAGTCTACGTAAACTTTGGTGATTGGTGGTAGTCTTCTTTACTAAAGTTCTAGATTCCTCAGGAAGTCTTCTGATGTGGTTCCAGTAGTGGTCAGCTCAATGTAATGATGAAAGGTTGTCAATGTCAAGGTTAATTTACTACAAGTAAGGTCCATTTTGGTTATCTCCTTCGTCACGAATCAGCAGAGACGGCTTGAGTACGCATTGTAAAGTAAGACTTGGTATTGACTTGTCTTTTACAAGGTTCCGGGAGAGCTCTAAGGTCCATCTTGCGATCTTCACATGGTGGGACATCATTGGAAACTTCTAAGGTTGACGTAGGTTCTTTGTCTTTGAGGAGTTTGTCTACATGTGAAAGTAAAGCTGGGAAAAATTCAGGAACACCTTCATAGCCTGAAGAAGAAGGATTTATGGAATTAACACCTTAGATAACTTGAGCATTACTTAGATATAGAAGATTCAGAATGTCTCTTATAGATGGAGAACAAAAATCACTAACCTGGAAAGGCATTGACGTCAATGACCGCACAACGACCACTCTGTGTGTCCACGATTAAGTCCACCCCAAAAAGAGACATTCCCAGAGCCTCTTGTATACCCTTGACCACCTGTCTGACAACATCCTCTGAGGGAGGAAGGATATCTGGATATAGGGGTGTCTAGAAGCACAGAAAAACATTGCTGGAAACAGCCCCGTCAAAATATTGCCAAACATGTTACAACAAAATAATCTGTAGGTGGCTATTGGCCAACGCCAACTAAAATGTGAACCTGGGGACATGGAAAGCTACGTTTATTCTCCTAAGGTTTATTAAAGGGGATGTCCAAAAAGCAACAATTATTAAGAGATTATAAAAGTTAAAATATTGAGGGTCCGGCAGCTGAGACTCCATCCCAACAATTCGGAGGAAGATGGAGAGGCAGTGAGCATGTGCAAGAGTGAATGTAACAATGGCCGCACATGCTCACTAGTCACTACCGTGTCATTCACATAGAAGACTTTTGGATCTTCAGTTTGGTGATAAATTGGTGTCCCAGAAGTCAGGTCCTTCCCAGGGATGATAAATTTATGACCAATATAGTAGATATGGGACAGCAGCTTTAGTAAATCCGTTCTAAAGGTGGTTCCTTAGAACGGATTTTGTAAAATGTCAGTATGAAAGGCACAAGGAGGTACATAGAGATATAACCTGAAGCTCAGGGGCAGAACAATCGCAGGGATCGCGACCGAGCCCGGGGTTGCAGGGGGCCCGCCGGCCGCAGCCCCTGCTTCAGCTTGATGTGCATCCGAGGCCACACATCCAGCTGAAATATATCGCAGTGCAGTGACCCACAAACAGAAGTTGGCAGCTTTCATCGGCGTCCCAATGACTGGGGAGGTACATGACAATGATGTCATGCACTGCCATAGCAGCTATAGAGGACACCAGGCGGCATGTGAGCCAGGGAGCTGTTGAGTACAGTATATACCATCAGCAGGGGTCCAGGAGAGGTACAGTATATACCAGGAGGGGTATAGTATATACCAGGAGGGGTACAGTATATACCAGCAGGGGCCCAGGAGAGGAACAGTATATACCGAGAAGGCGACAGCATATACCAGAAGGGGGACAGTATATACCAGGGGGACCAGGAGAGAAACATATATACCAGGAGGGGGAGAAAGTATATATCAGGAGGGGCCCAGGAGAGGAACATTACTAGCAAGGGGGCAGGATATACTATGAAGGGGACAGTATATACCAGGGGGGTCCAAGGAGAGCAACATATATACCAGGAGGAGGACAGTATATATCAGGAGAGGCCCAGGAGAGGAACATTACCAGCAAGGGGGCAGTATATACCAGGAAGGGGACACTATATACTAGGAGGGGCCCAGGAGAGGAACATATATACCAGGAGGGGGATATTATATACTAGCAGATGCTCAGGAGTGGGATAGTATAGACCAGGAGGCAGACAGAATATACCAGGATAGTTGACATATTTACTAGGATGGGGGCATATATACCAGGATGGGGAACATATATACCAGGATGGGAGACCTATTTACCAGGAAGGAGGCCAGGATGGGGGACATTAGAACAGGATGGGGGACGTTACTACATAATTTGGAGACTCATATGTCTCTATAGGATTTAAAACACTAAATGTATACATACATATACATGCATCTGACAATATGCAGGGATGGGTGGGGGGCCAGGTCCAAATTTTACACCGGGGCTCCTCAAACCCTAGTTACGCTACTGCTGAAGCTCCTCATGTACACCGTACGTGACCTGTATGAGTACTCTCAGACTACGGAGTAGAAGCACATTCATACTAGATGTGCAGGGCGAGCTCATAGCTAAACATATCCCTAATACTACTGTGTGCATGATTAGGCGAAACGTACTGGTCACCAGATCCTGCCTATACCTCAAAGATCTACAGGGTGACTAAATGTTCTAACGCATATTAAGTACCATGCAAATGATAAAGTAAGTGAACCCCCGAAACTCACTTGGGACAGATGAGAACAGGACTCCGCTTTGGAAACCTGATGGCTGTTGAAGAAGATCGTCGCTTGGTCTGTAGGCAACAAATATGTTGGGATTATTGCAGGCCGGGATCCTTCTACAATTATCAATTCTTCACTCATTGACTAAACATTACAGTTTCTTAACCTATATGCGTTTTACAGTGCTACCAGACAAAAAAAAATAAATCAATACTTCATGATTGCTGTAAATAGTGGAAAAGCTGGTCATACTTGGAAAAGATTGCTCTACGTCATGCCGTAAAGCAACAAAACATGCACATGAATATATCATAGGATACCGACCTGCCTCCCCGATGGGAAAATTACGTATGGATGGCCTCTTGACGATAAAATGCTGTGTACCCACAACAAATATCTTATAAAGGGTGGCACTGTGGTTAATGAAGCTCTGGAGAAGACAGGGAGGCGTCACGTCCTTTAGGCCCTGCTCATTGAATATTAAGGACATCTGCAATACAGGAGAGCAGTGGTTAGATGGTGGTCAGCTCTGATTAATGGTCTGTAAATATTTTTCATGAGGTGCTGCAATCCCGCATACAACCTGTGGACATGCGTGGCGCTGTTTTATAGATAAATTCCTTATTGGGGTGGTTTGCTTTACAGAATCCAATCTCAACTATCCTTAGACTAATATCCAGGGAGGGCACATAGAGGATCTCTAGCTCTGGGGGAGCCGCATGTCAAAGCATTTCACACATGGCCTAGTGTTTTTAACAAAATATTCTGCAATACTTCATTTCACCTGCGGAGGCACTGCAGGCAAAATAACCGCTTTTGTGTCTTGTTCCCTCAGAATCTAGAGCTGATTGCTGTAACGCTCACAGCCGGTGTAGAGGCAGCGAGCGGGATTAGTGGACCCACTGGGCCACCGGGGAACCCCAGGCTTACCCCTTAGTGGGAGGGGCTATTATTTGATGAGAGGTGCTGCAGAATATCTAATAGGTGGGCTGGGGTTTGCTAGCTATTCCCGCCACTGTCTGCTGCCTGTCCTTCCTCCCCCCTGTCCTTCTTCCCTCCTTACTCGAACCCTGTAATAACAGAGACAGGGAGAGGAAGGACAGGTAGCAGACAAGGGGCGGGAATAATTAGCAAAACCAGACCCACATAGTAAATATTCTACAGCACCTATCATCAAATAACAGTGCATTTCACAAACTTTACTCCCCTGTATCTCAGAAAGTATACATCCGATCTCACAACTAAAGGTATGTATAGAATCGGCATGATAGTGCCAGTATAGCCCTGGCTTTAGTTTATATATGAAAATCCTGATGGTTGGTCGTCTTTAAAAACATATGTGTCAGTATGTTAAAATGCCCCCAAAGGTCTTTTAAGGCATTATAGGGGGCACCATGTGTAAAATAAATAAATAAAGCAAAAATTAAATAGACCAAAAGCATAAATAAATAAATCAATAAAACAAAACTAAAAAAAAGATACTGTTTGTATGATAAAATGCACCCAAAAGTCTTTTAAATGCATTATATAGGGGGCACTGAGTAGAAAATAAGTAAATAAAGCAAATATTTAATAGAAAGATAAGCATAAATAAATAAATGCATAAATGAATGAATAAATAAATAAATTAATGAATAAATAAATTACTAAATAAATTAATGAATAAATGAATAAATAAAACAAAACGAAAAAAAAAAAAAAGACACTGCTTGTCTGAAAGGCTGTTTGTAGCCCTGTACCCATTAAAAAAAAAAAACACCCTATATATAAAAATAATTTACTTTTAGTGATCCTGTATGGTACTAAAATAAAAAAGAGAAATATTTACACTTATTTTCTATTTTTCTTTTCATTTTCTTTTTTCAATGACAGTACAAAAATATATATGTATAGAAAAATGCTAACATTAATAAGACCTGTGGATTGCAAAAAAAGGGGAAAAATATTTGAATATCTGAAAGAGATTTTTTTGTTTAGAGTTGTTAAAAAGAGCGTGTGCTGTATGATAAAACCTCCAAAAATGTGCCTGGTTAGGAAGAGAGAAAAACGGTTAAAAAAAATAAATATATATATATATATATATATATATATATATATATATATATATATATATATATATATATATATATATATATAAATATATATATATATATATATATATTTATTTTTTTTAACCGTTTTTCTCTCTTCCTAACCAGGCACATTTTTGGAGGTTTTATCATACAGCACACGCTCTTTTTAACAACTCTAAACAAAAAAATCTAAATATATATATATATATATATATATATAAAAATATATATATATATATATATATATATAAATAAAAAAATAATTAAAAAAAAGTATATATATATATATATGCACGATTAAAATAAAAAATTAAATAAACATATTTAGTACTCTTGCATCTGTAGATGTGTGAGCTATGAAAATATAAAATGAATTCATCTGATGCTGTAGTGAGAAAAATAAGGGAAACATCAGAATTGCCGTTTATTGATCAGCACACCTTTTCTCAAAATTGCAATAAACAGCAATCACTATGTAGTATGTGCTCCAAATAAAAATGTCAGTTCACCCTGGAAAAAACAAGCCCTCATATCTCAAAAAATGGAGGCAAAAAACTAATTTTTTTCAAGGTTTTGAATTTTTATTTCGTTTTTCAAAGTTCTGAAAAAAAAATCATTAAAATAGTAAAAAAACATAAAAGTTTGGTATTGTACTCGTAGTGACCTGATGTTACCAGGTCAATTGAAAAAAATGAAACCCAAAAACAATGGCGGAATTGTCTTTTTTTCACTCTTTTACCGAATTTGATAAAATTAATGATTTCATTCAAAACTACAACCAGTCAATGATAAAATGTAAAGCAACAAATACATAATACAGACCTCATGTGAACGTGGTCCATGGGCCACCCGGGTTTTGCAAACTGCAGGAGAAGAAACATTAGGATTATTATTATTGGGTGATAATAAATTGCACAACCAAATTCTTCACATGAAAGGGGAAATCTAGTTTAGAAAATCCATGTAACGATGACTTTGGGATAGTGCGGAATCAGGGCTCCCAAGCTGTCCCTCAAGCTAGGGAGCCCTATGCTATCCTTAGGCTATGTGCACACGCTGCGTTTTTTTGACGCTGCGTCTTTGCCTCTAAAAACGCACAAAAACGCACCCGCGTCAAAAAAACGCGTCACAAAACGCATGCGTTTTGCCGCGATTTGGTGCGTTTTTGGCTGCGTTTTGCTACGTTTTTGATCTCTGCGTTTTTCCAATGCATTGCATGGGGGGAAAACGCAGAAAAACGCAGGAAAGAATTGACATGTCTATTTTTTTTTTAAGCTCAAAAACGCAGCTTAAAAAAAAGTTGTGTGCGGACAGCAAAAATGAAAACTCATAGACTTTGCTGGGGAAGCAAAGTCATGCAGTTTTGAGGCCAAAAACGCACCCGAAAAACGCGCAAAAACGCCGCGAAAAACGCGTTGTGTGAACTTACCCTTAACCTCAGGGATATTCCTAATGGTGGAGAGGCCTGAGTCTCCTTCCTGGCCCTGTCCTGATCTGATTCCCCTTCTCCTCAGGGAGGAACAGGATAAGAATGTGATGAAACCCATAGAAAAAGACAGACAAGGGAAAACCAAAACTCTGTCACACATCACGCACACAATAAGGTTAAGACAATAAGAGATTCATGAGGAAAAATAATCTGGAAGTAAGCTACAAAACAACAGGAGGTAAACTCCACAGCCGCACCAAGCAATGAGAACAACTTTCTCCAGAAAATCTGGGACACCACACCTCACAGACCAACATAGAATAAACTATAGCTGGCATGGTTGGAAGGATTCAACCAGCATAAATAGGAGGAGAGCAGATGTGATAGGCCTCCCCACAACATGTGAGCAAAGAAGCAAGCAGACCAGCAGAGATTAACTCTTGCTAGCCTGCCTATGAATCAGCACACAGCAGGTTGACACCCGAGTCTGGCTGTGATTATCCCAGACACCAGAGAAACCATCAGGCGGAGTGTCAGAATCTACAATCTCAAAAGAACCCAACGCCAACATGACAATCAGCAACGTTTGTGTAAAACTCAGTATGACAATTTTCATATTCAGCCTTAGATAACTGAGTTATTAGAGGGGGTCCTGTGTTTCAGATCCTTCTCTCATGACCAAAGTGAAGAGCAGTTAGAAAGAGCATCTCTCACTCTGGAGGACCCGGCCTGTCCTAATTTGCAATGACATCCTAATGATTTGAAGTACTGTGTAATGCCTAATTTCTCCTGTGGGGGTGCTGCAGGGAAACTGAATACTTTACTGTAAGATTACCCAAATTATTACCTCTGATTGCTGGGACTCGGGCATGAGGACACTTCTTCATCACTAAGTCAAAGAACCCTTCTAAGAATTGCCCAAAGTGGTGGAATATAATCTGACATGTGTCACTTTATGTTCAATAATTCTGCAAATTTTCAACATTTCTTCAACATTTGGTTGCCCTCACACTAGCTGTTTGGGTCCCCAAACTGGAGTGTAAAAATAAATAAATAATTGGAAATGATGACGCAAGGTCCCACATATTTTGATACCCAGAACAGATAAAGCATGTAGCTGGAGGCTGCAGTCCCCAGGTGTGTGCGTTAACTTGACTGTGTATCAAAATACGAAGGACCATGCGTTTTTAAAAAAATTATTTAAATAAATATTATAAAAAACTAGCATGCGGTCTTCCCCCAATTTCGATACCCAGCCAAGATAAAGCAGGCAGCTGAGGGCTGGTATTTTCAGGCTGGGGAGGCCCATGGTTATTGGGTCCTCCCCACCTTAAAAATAGCAGCCTGCAGCCGCTCAAAAATTGTCCCAACCATTGGATGTGCCAATCCTGGAGCTTACCCAGCTCATTTCAATTGCCCTTATGCAGTGGCAATCGAGGTAATATAATGCAATAGTGACAGTTGTGATTTGTCAAAAATCCCAACTGTCATCAAGCCTGAGGTTAATAATAGGGAGGTGTCTATGAGACCAATTCATTACTAATCGTGTAAGTAATTAGAAATAAACACAAAATACAGAGAATAATCCTTTATTTAAAAAAATACCCCTTTCTCCAATTTATTAACCCCTAACACAACCCTGCAGGTCTGACATAAACCACATCACGATGTCGCATGACTTTCCTAGCTCTGTTACATCCTAAAGTTGCAGTGTGTGTTCACATTAGAAACCGTGACCGTTCACTGTGGCTGGCAGAACACAACAGTATCCGGGACACACTGACTGATCCACAGCTGTAAGAGTGGTGATGTTAGTGAGTTCACCTGAGGTCAGAGCTGGCTGTTTCCACGGTACCCCAGCTGTGACCTCAGGTGAACTCAGTGAACTCTATGAACTCACCTCAGGTGAACTCTATGAACTCAATGCAGGAACATCAACATGAGTATTTGGTTGCAGAAAATCTGCATCTCCCAGTAAAAAAAAATGCATAAAAAATGCTATGCGGTTTTGATGCATTTTTCTGCCAGAAGATGCAGAAATATGTTGCAGAAATATGCACCAAACCTGCATCTCCTGGCAAACAAATGCACCGAAAATGAGATGTGGTTTTGAAATGTTTTTAATACGTTTCTCTGCCAGGAGATGCAGATATGGTGCAGAAATTTCTGAAAACAAATACTCAAAGTGTGCACATAGCCTAAGCCAGTAATCACATATTGAGTTCAATAAGTTCATCTGATTCGCCAGAAAGGACTTCACTGAGTTCAATTGAGTTCAATCAGTTCACCTCAGGTCAGTTCACTTGAGGTCACAGCTGGGGTACTGTTGGAACCACAGCTGTGACCTCAGGTGAACTCATTGAACTCAACACCTAACATTTATGCACTAAATCTGTATCTCCTTGCAGTAAAATGCACCAAAAACATGATGCGGTTTTGACTTGTTTTTGACTCGTTTTTTTCTGCCAGAAGATGCAGATTTGGTATAGTCACCTCCTCATTACTAACCTCAGACTTGATGAAAGTTTTGTTTGTTTTTTTTTACAAATTACAGCTCTCATTAACCTCTTATATTACCCAGATTGCCACCGCACCAGGGCAATTAGGATGAGCCAGGTAAGAGCCAGGATTGGCGCACCTAATAGATTCGCCAATTCTTGGGCGGCTGCGGACTGCTATTTTTAGGCTTGGGAGGGCCAATAACTATGGGACTCCCAAGTTTGAGAATGCCAGCCCCCAGCTATCTGCTATTTCTTGGCTGGGTATCAAAATTGGGAGGACCCAAAGCCATTTTTAAATTATTTATTTAAATAATTAAAAAATATGCATGGGGTCAGTTGTATTTTGATACACAGACAAGATAACACAGTAGCCTCCAGCTACCTGCTTTATATACGCTGGGTATCATAATACTTGGGACATTACGTTTTTTTTTCCAATTTTTTATTTATTTTTACACTCTATATTAGTATCAGCCCTCATATAGTACAGTATGTGTCCTCATATAGCACAGTATGTGTCCTCATATAGCACAGTATGTGTCCTCATATAGTACAGTATCAGTCCTCTTATAGCACAGTATCAGTCTTCATATAGCACAGTATGTGTCCTCATATAGCACAGTATCTGTCCTCATATAGCACAGTATCTGTCCTCATATAGCACAGTATGTGTCCTGATATAGCACAGTGTGTGTCCTCATATAGCACAGTATCATTCCTCATATAGCACAGTATCAGTCCTCATATAGCACAGTATGTGTCCTCATATAGCACAGTGTGTGTCCTCATATATCACAGTATCTGTCCTCACATAGCACAGTATGTGTCCTCATATAGCACAGTGTGTGTCCTCATATATCACAGTATCTGTCCTCATATATCACAGTATCAGTCCTCATATAGCACAGTATGTGTCCTCATATAGCACAGTATCAGTCCTCATATATCACAGTATCTGTCCTCACATAGCACAGTATGTGTCCTCATATAGCACAGTGTGTGTCCTCATATATCACAGTATCTGTCCTCATATATCACAGTATCAGTCCTCATATAGCACAGTATGTGTCCTCATATAGCACAGTATCAGTCCTCATATATCACAGTATCTGTCCTCACATAGCACAGTATGTGTCCTCATATAGCACAGTATCAGTCTTCATATATCACAGTATCAGTCCTCACATAGCACAGTATGTGTCCTCATATAGCACAGTGTGTGTCCTCATATAGCACAGTATCATTCCTCATATAGCACAGTATCAGTCCTCATATAGCACAGTATGTGTCCTCATATAGCACAGTGTGTGTCCTCATATATCACAGTATCTGTCCTCACATAGCACAGTATGTGTCCTCATATAGCACAGTGTGTGTCCTCATATATCACAGTATCTGTCCTCATATATCACAGTATCAGTCCTCATATAGCACAGTATGTGTCCTCATATAGCACAGTATCAGTCCTCATATATCACAGTATCTGTCCTCACATAGCACAGTATGTGTCCTCATATAGCACAGTGTGTGTCCTCATATATCACAGTATCTGTCCTCATATATCACAGTATCAGTCCTCATATAGCACAGTATGTGTCCTCATATAGCACAGTATCAGTCCTCATATATCACAGTATCTGTCCTCACATAGCACAGTATGTGTCCTCATATAGCACAGTGTGTGTCCTCATATATCACAGTATCTGTCCTCATATATCACAGTATCAGTCCTCATATAGCACAGTATGTGTCCTCATATAGCACAGTATCAGTCCTCATATATCACAGTATCTGTCCTCACATAGCACAGTATGTGTCCTCATATAGCACAGTATCAGTCTTCATATAGCACAGTATGTGTCCTCATATAGCACAGTATGTGTCCTCATATAGCACAGTATTAGTCTTCATATAGCACAGTAACAGTTCTCATTTAGTCAATATCACTCCTCTTAAAGCACAGTATCAATCCTCAAATAGCACAGTATCATCCCTCTTATAAAACAGTACCCCCCTACATATAGCACATATAGCACAGCTAGCACAGCTCTGCTACATCAACTGACATACAAGTCTGCTACATCAACACAAATTCAGCTTTTTACTACATCAATACATGCACAGCTCTGCTACATCAAAACACGCAGCTCTGCTATATCAACATACGCAGGTCTGCTACATCAACACACACAGGTCTGCTACATCAACACACACCTTGCCTGTGTCTTGCTCCTTGTCTCCACTGTCTAGTCATGTCACCTAAACATCCTAGAAAATTTTATATCGATTGTCCGAAAAAAAAAAAAAAAAATAAGACGATATATCTGATTTCAACAGGTGTAAAGAACAATGTTGCCCATTCCACTCAATGGGTCTGTAAAGAAAAAAACCCAAAATGGATAGTACCCAGATAAAAACTTGAAAATGTGTTTTTTATGGAAATATTTGTTATTACTGATTGTTAAAAAGGATAAATAAAAATGGGATCCGGATGGAAACAGTTTCCCAGATTTAAAAAACAAACAAACAAAAAAACGGACGTCTTAGTTAGGCCTTAGGCGTATAAATGACTATATAATTATGTGTGGTTTGCAGCCGCCTGAAGATATAATGACACCGCTTTGTGATGACTGTGTTATGTTGCTATCAGGTTTTGACACGTGACACGTATAGACATATGTATCTGTCAGCAGCAATGTCTCCAAGGAGTCTGTATACAAATATTTACAACGGCGCATACACGAAAAAAAAAAGAACTAAGTGCAGAAAAGGAAAAGCGAAAAACAATAATAGTGCATTACACGGAGGGGTGACGCTCGCACCTCACCCTGGACACAGGGACACACCTGAAGAACTTTGCACCCTTGGCCTGAATCACACAAATCTATGCTCAATTTCCACCCTGTGCCAGAGATAGTGAGCAATTAATCCAGGGAGGGGGCGGCCACCACCTTATACCCACAGGTAAATACGGCCCAACAGTCCTAGGCAGATCCTGGACAGATGGGTGGGCACCGGTCCATGGGGTTGGCAGGAGACGTCACCACTGTCACAAGGGAGGTTTGTTTTATGATCTGATGTGACCTTTCATTGATAGGTGTGCACTTAACCCTTCCCTGTCTAGTTTATGATAAACTTTTTAAGCTTACAGCAAACTTTTCAAAAACTTTTACAAAAAACTTTTTGCGGCGTAACCATCCCAGAGAGGGACTACTGGAGACGACACTATATGGGATGTAAAGGTATCAGCCAACTCTAATCTCTAGTGCTTGAGGACGCCCAAAGGTTCCTCTGCCACATAAGACATTTTCCACTGGGGTCCACGTAACGTATCTTAAGAGCTGTGTAATGCACAGGTTATATTCCCAGTCCTTGGTTACGTTGTATGGGCAGAAGACTATTAGGCCGGGTTCACATCATCTTTTAGACATACATGCAGGGCGTTCGCCTGAAACCTTGAAAAATCGGTTTAAGGTGTATCTACTGACGCAGCCATTGACTGTAATGAAGCAGACGGATGCTGACTGGCTTCTGTGTCTAGAGTGGCCGCTTTTTTAAGGCAGGGATAACAATGTGATAGGTTTTGTTTTTGTGACCCCATCAAATAGGCACAAAGTGCTGAAACAGGAACTAGACAGAGCACAATATGACTCCAGCTACCTCCATATAGTATAATGCACCCCCATAGTCCTCCATATAGTATAATGCACCCCCATAGTCCTCCATATAGTATAATGCACCCCCCCATAGTCCTCCATATAGTACAATGCATCTCATAGTCTTCCACACAGTGTAATTCACCCCATAGTCATCCATATAGTGTAATGCACCTCCATAATCCTTTATAGTATAATGCACCTCCATAGTCATCTAAATATTATAATGCACCCCCATAGTCATCTAAATATTATAATGCACCCCCATAGTCCTCCATATATTATAATGCACCCTCCATAATCCTCTATATATTATGATGCACCCCCATAGTCCTCCATATATTATAATGCACCCCCATAGCCCTCCATATATTATAATGCCCCCACATGTCCACCATATAGTATACTGCACCCCTATAGTCTTCGATATATTATAATGCCCCCCATAGTCATCCATATTGTATAATGCACCATATGGTCCTTCATATATTATAATGAACCCCATAGTCCTCCATATAGTATAATGCACCCTATAGCCCTCCATGTATTATAAGGCACCTCCATATAGTATAATGCACCCCCATAATCCTTCATATAGTATAATGCACCCCCATAGTCCTCTAAATATTATAATGCACCCCCATAGTCCTCCATATATTATAATGCACTCACATAATCTTTCATATAGTATAATGCACCCTCCATAATCCTCTATATATTATAATGCACCCCTATAGTCCTCCATATATTACAATGCACCCCCATAGTCCTTCATATATTATAAGGCACTCCATAGTCCTCCATATAGTATACTGCATCCCCATAGTCCTTCATATATTATAATGCACCCACATAGTCCTCCATATATTATAATCCACCACATAGTCCTCCATATGTTATAATGCACCCCCATAATCCTCCATATTGTATAATGCACCCCATAGTCCTCAATATATTATAATACACCCCATAGTCCTCCAAATAAAATAATGCACCCCCATAGTCTTCCAAATAGTATAATACACCTACATAGTCCTCCATATAGTATTATGGCCATTGGCCATCAGTGTACTCACTAATGTAAAAAAAAAAAAGAATAAAATACTCCTCTTTCCCCGTTGCGCCGATCTTTACAGTGATGTGTTCTAGTACTGTACATCTCGGCACAGCACTCACATCATCATGCCCACTGCGCTGAGACGTCAGAGCACAGACACGGCGGTAGATTGATGGAGAAGGAAGTGGTGGACTCTCTTTTTAATCATTGTTTTCAACTGTGTCATTATTTGCAATGCCAAAACAGAAAGTGTGATGCCAGGCTGCATCCAACTCATGAGCCATGGAGGTACACCACTTGGGACCAACAATTTCATAGTATTAGTGAACCTTGGCACTAGAATAAAAACTCTACGACTGGAAGAGACATACGATTTGGTCATATCTTTAGTAGCCAATTTTACTTTTAATAGTCAGTGTGGTTCATCACCAAAATAGGTGAGAGTCTATATGATGTATTCAGTGCTTTTTACTACATTTGCACAATTATTTATGCCTTACCTCAAAACCCATCTACATGCATAACAATAATATATAAATTAATTATTAGTATTCTTACTGATAGGGAAGGTGAGATGTTCTCTAACCAAAGCCACCACATCATTGCGTCTGGACATCAGCTCCACACATGGAGGGGAGAACACGGGACTGACCCCTAAAGAAAACAGGAAACACCAGTGAGACCCAGTTAATGGTTTAACAAATTACATTGCCCATATTTGCATTATTGCCCTTTTAAACCAGCCTTCCAACTCGATTATGTAAAAGAGGTACTGGCTGACGTGACTTCATCAACGGACTTCAAATATGATCCAAGGGACCGGTGATCAATCTGTGATTACAGGGGGTACTAAGCACCAACACCCCACTGCAAAACGGGAATAGTTAGATAAGTGGGGGGAGGGCAATAAGTCAGTCTAAACAAATGTGTTTTTAGGGGAGGCTTAAAACTGTGCATATTGGGAATTAATCAAATTGTCCTCGGTAGTGCATTCCAGAGAGTTGGCGCAGCTTGGGAGAAGTCCTGGAGACGGGAGTGAGATGTTCACATTATTGAGGATGTCAGTTTTAGGTGATTAATGGAACAGAGGCAACTCGTAGGGTGAGATGAAGGAAGACTTGCAGAACTGTGAAGTGCTTTGTGGTTGAGAGTGATACGTTTATATTGGACTCTGTAGCGGATGGGCAACCAGTGCAATGACTGGAACAGGGTGGAGGCGTCGGTGTAGCAGTTGGAGAGGAATATGATCCTGGCTGCTGCATTAAGGATTTATTGGAGAGGGGAAAGTTTAATAAGAGGGACATCAATTAGCAGAGAGTTGCAATAGTCCAGACGAGAATGTCTAAAGGGGGCTTTACACGGTAGCAATATCGCTAGCAATTTGTAGCGATAGCGAGCGTGTAAGTACCCGCCCCCGTCGCGCATGCGATTGTTTGTGATCGCTGCCGTAGTGAACATTATCGCTACGGCAGCGTCACACATACTTACCTGGTAGGCGGCGTCGCTGTGACTGCCGAACAATCCCTCCTTCAAGGGGGAGGGACGTTCAGCATCACAGCGACGTCACCGCAACGTCACTAAGCGGCCGGCCAATCAAAGCGGAGGGGCGGAGATGAGCAGGACGTAACATCCCGCCCACCTCCTTCCTTCCGCATTGTGGCCGGCGGCAGGTAAGGAGACGTTCCTCGCTCCTGCGGTGTCACACATAGCGATGTGTGCTGCCGCATGAGCGATGAACCACCTGGATAAACAACCCTTACCGATTTTTGAGTTTGGGACGACCTCTCCATGGTGAACGATTTTCACCATTTTTGAGGTCGCTTAAGGTCGCTGGTCAGTGTCACACACTGCGATATCGTTAATGACGCCGGATGTGCGTCACTAACAACTTGACCCCGACGACAAAACATTAACGATATCGTAGCGTGTAAAACCCCCTTAAGAGCGACAGTAAGGCTATGTGTCCACGGGAGAATGTTGCTGCGGATTTTTCTGCATCAAAATCCGCGGCTTTCCCGCAAAATCCACACCTTTTCAAAGGTGCGGATTTGCCACGGATTTACCGCGGATTTACCGCGGAATTGCCGCGGATTTTGGTGCGGATTTTTTTTTTTCCCAATTTTAAAGCCAAAATCCGGATCAAAATCCGCAACAATAATTGACATGTTGCAGATTTTTCCGGATCAAAATCCGTACCAAATCCGCCGCGGAAAAATCCGCAGCATGGGCACAGCATTTCCAAAATGCCATAGAAATGGCTGGGAAGTGCCGCTGCTGCAGATTTTCGGGAAATCCGCGGCTTTTCCGCGAGAAATCCGCGGCAAAATCCGCGCATTTTCCGCAGCGTGGACACATAGCCTAAACGTTCTGCATAGTCAAAAGTAAGAACAGGTTGAATTCTAGAGATGTTTTTGAGGCGGAGATGACATGAGTGATCGGAGTGAAGGAGAGATCTGAGTCAAATATAACCCCAAGGCAGTGGGCGTGCTGCTGGGGAGTAATGGTCGAGCCATACACAGAAATGGCAATTTTGGGTTTAGGAAGGTTAGTAGGGGAAGGAAAAATGAGACGTTCAGTTTTTAATAGATGAAATTTTAGATAAAGGGAGGAAATAATGTTAGAGACAGAAGACAGACAATCACTGGTGTTTTTGTAGTTTTGTAGTAATGCAGAGGTGATGTCAGGAGACAATGTGTATAATTGGTTATCATCAGAAAACAGATGTGACTGGAAACCGAATCTACTGATGATTTGTCCAATAGGGGCGGTTTTAGAGAGAAGAGAAGGGGACCTAGGACTGAGCCCTGAGGAACCCCAATAGTAAGAGGAGGTGGCCTAGAAATTAACCCTGAGGAACCTGGACAATAAGAGGAAGAGGCAGGGGCCTAGGACTGAACCCTGAGGAACCCTGACAGTAAGAGGAAGAGTGAGGGGTCTCAGACTGAGCCATGAAAAAACCTGACAGTGAGAGGTGGGCCTAGGACTGAACCTTGAGGAACCCCAACATTAAGAGGAGGTGGCCAAGGACTGAGCCCTGAGGAACCCCAACAGTACGAGAAGGTGGCCTAGGACTGAATCCTGAGGAACCTCAATAGTACGAGAAGGTGGCCTAGGACTGAACCCTGAGGAACCCCAACAGTAAGAAAAGGTGGCCTAGGACTTAACCCTGAGGAACCTGGACAGTAAGAGGAAGAGGAGGCTGGCCTAGGACTGAGCCCTGAGGAACCCAGACAGTAAGAGGATGGAGTATAGGGCTGAGCCCTGAGGAACTCCAACAGTAAGTGGAGGTGGCCTAGGACTGAACCCTGAGGAACCCTGACAGTAAGAGTAAGGGGCTTTAGACTGAGCCCTGAGGAAACCAGACAGTGAGAGGTGGGCCTAGGACTGAACCTTGAGGAACCTCAATATTAAGAGAAGGGGGCCTAGGACTTAACCCTGAGGAAGAGGAGGGGGCCTAGGACTGAGCCCTGAAGAACACCCATAGTAAGAGGAGGGGGCAAAGGACTGAATCTGTAGCGACCCTGACAGTAAGGGGAAGAGGAGAGGAAGAAGAGCCAGCAAAAGATACAGTTAAGGAGCGGTCAGAGAGGTAGGAGATGAACCAGGAGAAAGCGGTGTCCTTGAGCCAGATAGAGCGGAGCTTAGTGAGGAGTATCTGGTTATCCACAGTATCGAATGCAGCATATACTGTAGATCCTGGAGAATCAGCAGTAGGGACCATTAGAGTAGCTGTAAAGGGAGCTTTACACGGTAGCGATATCGCTAGCAATTTGTAGCGATAGCGAGCGTGTAAGTACCCGCCCCCGTCGCGCATGCGATTGTTTGTGATCGCTGCCGTAGCGAACATTATCGCTACGGCAGCGTCACACATACTTACCTGGTCGGCGGCGGCGCTGTGACTGCCGAACAATCCCTCCTTCAAGGGGGAGGGACGTTCGGCATCACAGCGACGTCACCACAACGTCACTAAGCGGCCGGCCAATCAAAGCGGAGGGGCGGAGATGAGCAGGACGTAACATCCCGCCCACCTCCTTCCTTACGCATTGGGGCCGGCGGCAGGTAAGGAGACGTTCCTCGCTCCTGCCGTGTCACACATAGCGATGTGTGCTGCCGCATGAGCGATGAACCACCTGGATAAACAACCCTTACCGATTTTTGAGTTTGGGACGACCTCTCCATAGTGAAAGATTTTCACCAATTTTGAGGTCGCTTAAGGTCGCTGGTCAGTGTCACACGCTGCGATATCATTAATGACGCCGGATGTGCGTCACTAACAACTTGACCCCGACGACAAAACATTAACGATATCGTAGCGTGTAAAGCCCCCTTTAGTAGATCATTAGAGACTTTAGTAAGAGCAGTTTCAGTAGACTGTAAGGAGCACACTTGCTCACTACTGCTCCATTTACAAAGGGGACTTTGGCCCCATCATCTTGGGATATGGATGCCCACTTTTACCTTAAATGCTGCTTTCTACTGCGTTTAAAGATTTTTTTAAATAAGCTAATTAATTCTAAAAAAAAAAAGGGGTACTCTATGAGTCAGTTACCATGTGCCCAAAATAAGATCCACACAGGGTAGGACATAACCAGAAAAAAACTATTAATCCATTACAGAAAAAGTCCCTTTTTTCAATATGGAGTCCACCAAATGACCAAACAAGTGACCCAGGTTCTACTAATGTCCCCAAATCTCTGTTGCATATATTATTTCCAGACCATGGATCACAATTAATTCTGGACAGTGTGAGAAAGACCCTCATATAGCATGCCATAACCCCTATAATGTGTATCTGAAAGACTGTGACATTACTGTATGTATTTCTGCCTTATGTGACTGTGTCTGACCTTGCCTTTGGGTCTCCAGGCTTCGTAGAAGGTGGTATGACTGGAAGCGGTCAAGAAGTGTATGCAGAGCTGGTAGGGGATCCAGAAGGATGGTAAAGGGATGAGTGTCCAGATACACCTGTGGAACAGCAAATACACATTTACAAGCTTTCTGATGTTTCCAATAAACCAGTAAAATAAATACAATATAAATACCTCAACACAACTAATATAATAACTGGTTTCTCCAAGTTCACCCAAAAAATGCCACATTTACTGACTACTGCAGTGTCAGAATTATTAATTCATGACTATTGTCTTTGGTACCTGGCAGAGTCCCTTGGCAGAAATGACCTGCTGTAAACATGACGCAAACCCAGATACCAGTGTTCCAGGGGAATATTAATCGATTTCTCATGGGCAAAGGCCTCCAGATCACTGATTATCTTGGGTTTGCACCTATAACCGTGTTCTTCCTATCCCGGGCACACCAGAATCTTCCAGGATTTCTTCTGAAACCAAACCTTGGTGGACTTTGAGGTATGTTTGGGATCACTGTCCTGATGGAAGGTCCAGTGAAGCCCATGCTTCAGTTTTCTCACCAAAAACATGATGGTTTGTTCTAGAATTCCTAGTACTTGATTGAATCCATTTTGTCCTCCACTGCCTTCAGGTTTCCAGTGCCAGAAGAAGCAAAATAGCTTCAGAGAATCACTGAGCCCCAGCCATATTTCACTCTAGACATTACTGAGCCACCACCATGCTTCTCTGTAGTCATCACCGAGCCACCACAAATGCTTAACTGTGGGAACCACTGAGCCACTGCCATGTATCACTGTAGATATCGCCAAGCCACTACCATGCTTCACTGTAGTTATCACCAAGCTATCTCAAATGCTTCACGGTAGGTACCACTGAGCCATTGCCATGAATCACTGTAGATATTGCCAAGCCTCTTCAATGCTTCACTGTAGTCATCATCAAGCTATCTCAAACGCTTCTCTGTGGGAACCACAGAGCCACTGCCATGATTCACTGGAGATATCGCCAAGTCACTACCATGCTTCACTGTAGTCATCATCAATCTATCGCTAATCCTGTAAAACTGTAGGCAGGGTGTTTTTTTTCATATGCTTCATTCTTCCACCCACAGACATATTACTGATCCATAGTCCCAAAAAGTGCCACTTTTGTTTCATCACTTCAATCTCAAGACTTCTTGGCTTATCTAATGGTCACAAGCCAACTTTTTTTTGCACTTTTGGGTCAATAGACCTATACTTCTTGGACACCTTCAGAATTTAGTATTCAGTTCACTATGAAAACTAAAACCTCTACTCCCACGAAATCAGGGTGTTTTTTTTTGCAGTCACTTGAGGGTTTTTGACCACCTGCTTCTTCAGGAATCTGGTGACTGCCGGTGACCACTTCCTCTTTCTGCTACATCCAAATAATGTAGCCAGTGTTCCTGTAACTTTGAACTTGTGAACTCTTCTTCTTGCTATATCTCTGATAACATCCAATGCCTGTGTATGTTTTTGTATTCTTTTCCATGTTTGGCACTGATTTTCTAACTTTTTGGACCACTCTTTTGACACCACAATAATATTAGTGACCTGGTGTCCATTTCCCACGGGGAATGTTCTAAGATTCTTCAGGAACGCTGGTAGAACCTGGTCTCTGGCAATGCATTACGTCTGCAGCAGGTTATAACAGCCAGAGTTTCTCTACTAAGTACCAAAGATGCTTGTCATGAAGGGGTGAATAACTCTGAGACTGCAGAAGTTAATAAATATGGCGTTTTATGGTGACATTGGAGAACCCACTTGTTGTATTCAGCTAGTTATACTGTTCTTGTTTCACTGCTTTATTGCAAATAGCAGAAAGGTTTAATTTTTAATAATTTTCTAATACACAATGGGGATTGAATAATTTTCACTACATCTTTACTGTATATACATAGTACTTTACCACCCTATAATATATACTACTATATTAGCATAGACTACTAAACAATATAATATCATGTATGTGAGTACGTGACATTAGTATGTGTAGGTTAAATATTTGCTCATTTGGCAGGTAATTTAAACCATACTAATGTATATCTTATACAAAGACGAAAGGTGTGTGCAATTGTACTGGAGAGTGTACATTTTGTACTATATATATATATATATATATATATATATATTCCCTTTACAGATACAACGGTAGTCCTGGCGTGACATTTAGTTGTATTTTTAGTTCATTCCATTGTTTCTAGGTATGTAGAATATTAAAGGGAATCTGTCACCAGGTTTTTGCCACCTAATCTGAGAGCACCATAACGTAGGTGCAGAGATCCTGATTGCAGCGACGTGTCACTAACTGGGCTGCTTAGTGTAGTTTTGATAAAACCAATGATTAATCAGCAGGAGATTATCATTAGAGGACTACTTGACCTGCTGCAGGTAGTCCAGCATATTCATGAGCTCTATATAACTGCTAGCGCTGCAGATAGAGTAAACATTGATTTATCAAAATGACAGCAAACAGCTCAGTAAGTGACACATCACTAGAATCAGGGTCTCTGTCCCTACATTATGCTACTCTCAGATGGGGGAGCAAAAACCTGGTGACAGATTCCCTTTAACTCATTCTCAGTCTTTATTTTACTACCTGAAGTCTCTGGACAAGGTGATGGGATGCCAGGTCCTGACCCGCTTCTACCAAGAGGTCTGATAACTTGTGGATAATGAGGTCAAATGGCCCTTGGCTATGGAGACATTTGGTGAGGTCAACCTGGAGGTGACACAATATAGAAAGTGCCTAAAATAAAGTTCTACAAAGTAATAATTTGGTTAATAGGGTTATCACAGAAACAAAATGTGAATAGGTGGTAAATGTATAATTGGTGGGGGTCTGAGGGCTGAGACCACTGTAACTCATGAAAACTGGAGTCCTGTCTCTTCTTGTCAATAAAGCAGTGGAGCACAGGCATCTTGTCTATGGAAATCATGGTCGTGCATGAAAAATCAACTCCCATAGACCCATAGAAGTGAATGGAGTGGTGGTCTCTTATGGGTACTATCACTCCTTTCACACAGACAACAAAGAATCCCTCTTTTCCTGATTTGTGGTGGTTCCAGTGGTTGGACCTCCACCTGGTTCCAGTGGTTGGACCTCCACCTGGTTCCAATGGTTGGACCTCCACCTGGTTCCAGTGGTTGGACCTCCACCTGGTTCCAGTGGTTGGACCTCCACCTGGTTCCAGTGGTTGGACCTCCACCTGGCTCCAGTGGTTGGACCTCCACCTGGCTCCAGTGGTTGGACCTCCACCTGGCTCCAGTGGTTGGACCTCCACCTGGCTCCAGTGTTTGGACCTCCACCTGGCTCCAGTGTTTGGACCTCCACCTGGCTCCAGTGGTTGGACCTCCACCTGGTTCCAGTGGTTGGACCTCCACCTGGTTCCAGTGGTTGGACCTCCACCTGGTTCCAGTGGTTGGACCTCCCCCTGGTTCCAGTTGTTGGACCTCCACCTGGTTCCAGTTGTTGGACCTCCACCTGGTTCCAGTGGTTGGACCTCCACCTGGTTCCAGTGGTTCGACCTCCACCTGGTTCCAGTGGTTGGACCTCCACCTGGTTTCAGTTGTTGGACCTCCACCTGGTTCCAGTTGTTGGACCTCCACCTGGTTCCAGTGGTTGGACCTCCACCTGGCTCCAGTGGTTGGACCTCCACCTGGCTCCAGTGGTTGGACCTCCACCTGGCTCCAGTGGTTGGACCTCCCCCTGGTTCCAGTTGTTGGACCTCCACCTGGTTCCAGTGGTTGGACCTCCCCCTGGTTCCAGTTGTTGGACCTACACCTGGTTCCAGTGGTTGGACCTCCCCCTGGTTCCAGTTGTTGGACCTCCACCTGGTTCCAGTTGTTGGACCTCCACCTGGTTCCAGTGGTTGGACCTCCACCTGGTTCCAGTGGTTGGACCTCCACCTGGTTCCAGTGGTTGGACCTCCACCTGGTTCCAGTGGTTGGACCTCCACCTGGTTCCTGTGGTTGGACCTCCACCTGGTTCCAGTGGTTGGACCTCCACCTGGTTCCAGTGGTTGGACCTCCACCTGGTTCCAGTGGTTGGACCTCCACCTGGTTCCAGTAGTTGGACATCTACCTGGTTCTAGTGGTTGGACCTCCACCAAACATACATCTATACATACACCTACCACCTATCCTGTTTGCGGGATTACTCCTTTAGTCAACCTGGACATGTTTCCACTACCCCATTGCTAAAACATTAGAGACCAGAGGTTGAGTGTGGGTGAAGGCTCCATCTACCTACAGAGAAATCTCTCTGAAAGACGACCTATTGCGAAGACCACCTCTCAACCGCAACTCATTTTCCATTCCACCATATCTTACATGCATTTACCCCCTTCTTTGAGAAGACCACCCCTTTATAAGACATTTTTTCATGTAATTACAGGGGCTCATCTCAAAGAAACACCACTCACTTTCCAATATGTCTGAGGATTAATCACCACTGAGACTAACATGATGAAAGACAATATACCTAATGCCATATAGTAAAATACATATTGATATAAAAATACAAGGGACCTCATATATCAAAACTGTACCAATCAGAGCTAAGCTTTCATTTTTTAAACAGCTCTTGTAAAATTAAAGCTAAGCTGTGATTGGTTGCTATGGAAAACAAAACAGTTTTGGAAAAAATGTGCCCAATTATCTTTTTAATATCCCAATTGTCAAATATGTCTTAAGGAAAAAAAAATCTTTGTTGCCTAGAACAACCAATCAGAGCTCAACTTTCATTTTTTAAAAAGCTTTGGTAAAATGAAAGTTGCCATGTGATTGGTTGCTATGGACAAAAATTTATTTTTTAAATGAATCTGCCCCATTTTAAGCCTTTACCAATAGTTTATTAGTAACAACTCTTATAGGAGCAATGCTATAAGATCGTTCCTGATTATCGACCTGTTTAAATGGGCCTTAAAACAAAGGGCTCCTTCACACGACTGTACGATTTGGACCGATCGAATCACAATGCACGGACAGGCCGCAGCTTTCCCGACCCAAACATGACAGCTTCACATATTTCTATGAAGGTGGCACACTCAGGTCGGCAGAGACACAGACAGTCCGTGAATTGAGATCAGACATTGGGACAAATTGCACGGACGTGTGAAAAAGCCCTAAGGCCCCCCCTAAAAGAAGGGTATGGGCTTCACAGTCAAACATGGATGTCTGTCATGGTATACTAAAAGCCAAAATTATTAAAAAAAAATCTTACCTCTGTTACGTCATAGCCTTGATTCCTAGGGTACAGACACAAAACAAGACATAGGTGGAATGTCAAAATGACATATATGGACCATATATATACAGAACAATGCAGATATAGGGGAATATAGTATTGTATGAAAATACCAAATCGGAGAAAGATGATGTTCTGTCAATTTGAAGGACAGTTCTGCCATTAGCAATGGTCCGCACATATGGCCGCCGTCTAACAAATGTGATTGGTGTCAAGTAGAAGCTGAAAGCCACCTGGATGCAAGATTTCTAATAGAGCTCACATCAAACTTATGATACCACAAGTCAAAATGTAGACATGCAGATCAGTTTTCATGGACCATGACGAAGGTAGAACCAATATTTTCCATCATGGAGCACATCTGTATAGGTGGCCATAAAGACAATGATGTGCCTAGAAACCAATGTCAATGCCTTCTTCACAGAGAAGTCATTATAGATGTTCCCCATGTTATCAGGCACAGCTTCATTATCAGTCATGGTCCTTGAGAGAAGGTCTCAGAAACAAATTTTTATCTTTATTGTTCCTGTTATAGTTAACTCTACCTTCTCAAAATCAGAATCCCTCTGAATCTTTGATGGCCCCTTCCACACGTTAGTTTAGGGTGATAGTGGGTGTTATTATGCTTTACACTAGTGGTGTTTAAGGTGATGGTGAGGAATATGGCTCTTGTTGTTGAGTAAAGTGATGGTGAGGAATATGGCTCTTGCTGTTGGGTAAGGTGATGGTCGGGGATATGAGTTTTGCTGTTGGGTAAGGTGATTGTAGGGCATATGGCTCTTGCTGTTGGGTAAGGTGATGGTGGTGATCTGGCTCTTGCTGTTTGGTAAGGTGATGGTTGGAAGATTTGGCTCTTGCTGTTGAGTAAGGTGATGGTGGTGATCTGGCTCTTGCTGTTGAGTAAGGTGATGGTGGTGATCTGGCTCTTGCTGTTGAGTAAGGTGATGGTGGTGACCTGGTTCTTGCTGTTGGGTAAGGTGATGGTTGTGATATGGCTCTTGCCATTGGGTAAGGTGATGGTGGAGGACATGTCTCTTGCTGTTTGGTAAGGTGATGATAGGGATATGGCTCTTGCTGTTGGGTAAGATGATGGTGGTGGATATGGCTCTTGCTGTTGGGTAAGGTGATGGTGGGGGATATGGCTCTTACTGTTGGGTAAGGTGATGGTGGGAGATATAGCTCTTGCTTTTCAGTAAGGTGATGATAGGGATATGGTTCTTGTTGCTGGGTAAGGTAATGGTGGGGGGGTATGACTCCTGCCGTTGCGTATGGTGATGGTAAGGGATGTAATTCTTGACATTGGTTAAGATGATGGTGGGGAATATAACACTTAGCAGTGGTTAAGATGATGGTGTCTGATATAGTATTTGGTATTGGATTATAGCATTTGTTATTGGCAGAAAATTTTATATTATTTTATTTAGCAATTCTGTGTATTAATTATTTTTATATGATGCTTGAATCTGATACTTGGTTCCGGCAGAAAGCGTCCTTTTTCTAGGGAAAATTAAGTATTACACAAATTCTAATGAATTGAATGTTCTGTAATTGTAATGCATGGACATCCCGGGTCCTCCAAGACCATCTTTATTGCCATTCTCTATTTGGGAAAAATATCAAGGTCCGGTTTCTCTAAAAATTCACAGTTTTAATCCAAAATTGTTGATGGAAATATTAGAAAATTAGTTTTCTATAACCATTTAAGCTTAAATCCCCCAAACTGCTGCATAAACCCAATCCATGTAATATAATGCATATGCCACTTATTACATGGAATAATGCAATGGTTGTGCAGGAAAGAAAAAAAAAAATATATATATATATATATATATATACAAATAAATAAATAAATATATATATATATATATATAAAAATATATATAAATATATATATATATATATATATACATAAAAAAATTATATATATAATTTTTTTTATAAATATATATATTTATTTTTATATATATATATATATATATATAAAAATAGGTATACTATGTGTTTCCCACTAAACTCCGCTCATAGCAATATGAAGAATACTATGTTACCTGTGCTGTTATATAGGTAAACCCATTGTTTAATATGTTAAATGACAAGTTTATCCCTGCTTCAATTATCTATGATGTTTTACATACCAGAAAAACACACCTTCCTGTGTAATACACTGAACTAGGGTGTAACACGTGCTATAGCTGCCTACATAATAGAATGCATACCGCCACATAGTGCACAGGTAGAAGACGGTTTTGGCTCACTACATAGGGTGCACATAGTCAATGATCCCAGCGGCACACCTGTACAAATACGAAGTGTAATGTCCATGAAATAGGACTGACCTGCATAGTTCCTCAAAGATGTGAAAATTGAGTTTTCTCTTCTTGTTCTCATTCAGACAAACTCCAATCCTCTTCCTGGAGTGCAGGGAAGGCATGATCTCCGCACCTGCTGTCAGTCCCCACACTGTAAACCAGCTCGCCCAGGTAACACCGGTCTGCTCCAGTCACCTTTGACCTCCCTGCTGCATTCTGCCTGCTCGAGTAGGATGGGTTCACTAGTGGCGATGACTAAGGGTAGTGCTGACTAGAGTATGTCAGTTTTGGGGCGGGCATCTATCAGCTGATTGACATAAATATTGATTAGGTCACAGTTACCGGGAACATGGCATATGAGCATATGACACTCCCACTAATGAGGAACAACCGCAATGACTGAGCTATGAGATCAGTAAGAGAGCAGCCAGAATACAGTATGGATCATATAATATAGAAGTATATCTATATATGTGTACATAGAATCGATAAAGAAACTTTCCATAAAAATTGACCCATAAGAAAGCAAAGCTCTTACTGTAAAGAACCCTTTTTAATATTAATACCAAATCAAAATACATTTATTTGCGATTTAATGGATGCTCCTTAGACCCAAGACCAGGGCATATTTTATGTGCCCTGTGATCTATTCTACTTTCTGGATCACCAATACTCAAATCTTTTCCCCTATTCCCTGACGCTTCTGTGCCGCCCTGGCAAAACCAGGGTGTCACAGAGGTCTGCATCTATCTTTTTGGTGCAGATCTCACTCTCCCTTGGGGAGTTTCCCACACCAATACACACCAGCCAATCAGGCCCCCCTCACCCCTCCTCAGGAAAACGGGAGGGGGAGAGAGGAGCTTGGAGAGAGCAGAGTTTAGTTTCAGTCAGAAACAGGAGAAGAGAAGTCTGGAAGCAGCTCCCGTGGGGAGCTAAGGAGAGTGGCAGTAAGGGCCTCAGGAATAGGCCAGCCGCTTGTGGGGACCCGAAGTGGACCGGGAGAGGTTAGTGTCCCCCCGGTGCCGACTGTCGGAACCCTGTCCGGACCTGTGTACGAAGCAGACACAGACCTCACGTAGGAGAAGAGCACCTGAATTACACACACGGGTGTGGGACCTGTCCTCACAGCATCCGTGGGCACCAGTTACCAGCAACTTGGTTAATTCCTGGACATGTGTCAGTTATTGCTTTATGCTGTGAGTAATCCTGCACCACCTGGTCCAAGCCGTGGACTGCACCCATCACTCCCCAATCCACAACTCCCAATTTGGGCCCCCGGACTACACCTCCCCTACCCATGGAGGGGATTCCACCTTGCTGCCCCACACCACCAGTCCCGGGCACGGTCCCCAGACGCAGCGGCGGTGCCACCATCTCATCACTGCAACCCACGGGTGGAGTCACGGACAATTTCCCTGTACATAATCCCCTTTTTGCTCACAGACCGGGTCACGCCACCGTACACCTACAAAAGTGACCCCTTGGCCCGGATCTGAGTACCCCTATCCCTGGGCGACACACTTCCAGCATCAAAAAATGGATTGTCGAAAAGACTCAAACTTTAATTTTAGCCAAGACATGTGGACATATGGCTTGGATAATCTCATTAGTCAAATCTCGTTAAAGATTGGACATTGACTTGTAGGGTAGCTCCTGATGGAACTGGTGTACCTGAGTCAGGTTTGTAGACCTCACACACACTTTTTGAGTTCTGCCCATAAACTTGAGGTGACAACTTTGAGTTGAGTACTCCATGACCTTCACTTTGTTGCCCCTAAACCATTTTGCCCCAACTTTGGAAGAATGCTTGAGATCATTGTCCATTTGGAAAACCAATTTGCGTCCTAGCATTCAAATCTTGAGATGTTCCTTCAAAATCTTCACATAATTTTCCTTCCTCATAATGCCATCTATTTTGTGAAGTGCACCAGTCCTTCCGGCAGCAAAGCACTCTCCAACATGATGCTGCCACCCCACCTCGTGCTTAACGGTTGGGATGGTGTTCTTTGGCTTACAAGCCTCCCTCTTTTAATTCCTTACATATTAATGGTCAGTATTAGTAACAGTTCCATTTCTGCTTTATCAGACAAGAGGACAATTCTCCAAAAAGTCCCAACGTGAAGCTGTAACCTGGCTGTTTTCGATGGTTTTGGAGCAGATGATACAGCTATAAATGTATGTTACTCATAAATTACTTTCTATATAGGCATAACAGGCCAACAATATCCACTAATGTTATTAATACATGATGTGTAGCCCGCCTGTGACCATAATTTAACTATGATATAGCTATTTATAGCTATATATTTTGAAATAGTCATGCCATCATACAGAATCCACAACTTGTATGTCCAACCCAACCTTTTAAATATCCAATGTAATCTAACCCTTACATTATAAGCATTGCAAATAAAAATTACCAAACCAAGGTCATATGTAATGACAGAGGGCACTGTATGGAGGGATAAATTCAACGCTCTTTAGGGTCCATATTATGACACACTCAGAACAAAGTATGATCATGATAGAATCTAAAGACCCCCATACATATTAGATGGTTGACCCAGGGTTGGACATATCACAAGGTCCCAGGAGGTTAGGAGACCCATTTCTACCTCCAAAGCAGGAGGCATTGTGCATTTTTAAGAGTTTTTGGGATGCAAAGGGCCCATATATTGTTCTTGCACAGGGATCCTTTTCTATCTGTCTCTGCCAGTGAGTTGGCCAAGCATGCAGATATTGGTGGGTTCAGGCAACTTTAACACCTTTATAGGGGATATCCGGAGGGATTTTATTTTTGTACTGTGGATCTAAGAACTATCAGGCAGGTGGCATCTACCTGACTGTTCAGCCCGGTGCCGATCTCTGTTGGGTCAAAGCGGTCGAACCTCTCCTGCTGGTGATTCTGCTATTTCTGCTGACATCATAACGTCAGAGCAGCAGCTTCTCTTCTGATCTGCTCTGTTGATGGTGTGTCATTGCTGACATCATGCTGACTAAAGGTGGCTTTACACGCTACGATGTTGCAAGCAATTTCTAGCGATATCGAGCGTGTAAGTACCCGCCCTCGTCGCCCATGTGTTATCGTGTGATCGCTGCCGCTGCGAACATTATCGCTACGGCAGCGTCACACGCACTTACCTGGTCGTCGTCGTCGCTGTGAGTGCCGAACAATCCCTCCCTCAAGGGGGAGGGACGTTCGGCGTCACCGCAACGTCACCGCGATGTCACTAAGCGGCCGGCCAATCAAAGCGGAGGGGCGGAGACGAGCGGGATGTAACATCCCGCCCACCTTCTTCCTTCCGCATTGCGGTCGGTGGCAGGTAAGGAGACGGTCCTCGCTCCTGCGGTGTCACACATAGCGATGTGTGCTGCCGCATGAGCGATGAACAACATGGATAAACAACCCTTACCGATTTTTGAGTTTGGGACGACCTCTCCATGGTGAACGATTTTCACCATTTTTGAGGTCGCTTAAGGTCGCTGGTCAGTGTCACACGCTGCGATATCGTTAATGACGCCGGATGTGCGTCACTAACAACGTGACCCCGACGATAAAACATTAACGATATCGTAGCGTGTAAAGCCACCTTAACAGTCGGCTCCCTACTGAGTTACGGCCACTTTACACACAGAGATAAATCTTTGGCAGATCTGTGGTTGCAGTGAAATCATGGACATATTGTTCCATTTGTACACAGCCACAAACCTGGCACTGATTGTCCACAATTTCACTGCAACCACAGATCTGCCAAAGATTTATCTCTGTGTGTAAAGTGGCCTTTACTGCGGGGAACCGGCTGTCAATTGGTATGACGTCAGTGTGTCGCCCTGGGCAAGCCAGGGGACACAGGTCACAACACCACCACACCCCACACTCCAGGTAGGCACACCTGCTAACCAGAAATCCTTGTTGCCTCCCTCCAGGAGTCTGTGATGCACACCAGGGGGTGGGCCAGGCGGTTGGCTCCGCCCACCAAGGAGCTCACAACTCTGGAGGCAGGAAGTTATCAGGCAGAACTGTCAGGGCCATGAAGGAGTGAAGAGGAGATAGCCCCGGGCAGGGCAAGAGTGAAGTCCAGTGAAGGGCTAGAGTAAACAACAAGAAGTGAAAGCGAAGGAAAGGAAAGTGAAAAAGGAGGAAAGCAAGAAGTGGAGACAGCGCAGAGAGTGTGCAAAGCCTGAGAGCCCAGCTGTGTGTAGGGCTAGAACAGCAAGGTCAGCGACGGCGGTGACTGTCCGGAGTGGGACAGTTCGGAAGTTCCTGGAAGGACCCCGTTGGCTGTGTGCCCGGCGGTCTGGAGCAGTGTTCCGAAGGACAGTCAGCACCAGGGCAGGGGCCTCTCGGACCCCGGCAAGGCTAGGAGTCGCCCAATTTGCCGAATCCGTCAGCGAAGGGGACGCAGATCCCCCAGCAACAAAGTCCCGATTGACGGCAACAGCCCGACCATTAACGGGGAGACACCGCCACCGCCAAGGCACAAGTTTCCCCAGGGCCAGCGCCTGCGGGCAAAGTGTAGGGCTCCTCCGGCCCAGATTGCAGTCGGGGAGCGGGTAACCGGAGGGAATCCACCGATACCACCAGACCACACAGGTGCAAGGAAGAGAGAAGTCACCGTCACCTACCGGGAGTGCAGGTGCAGCCGTCTGTGGGACCGTCCTACCAGCCGTTGGTTTACCGTACAAACTGTGTCCGTGTCAGGCTGAGTGAGTACCATAGTGCCGCAAGGCACAGCGCTGCCCCCGCGTCCCTGCGCCCTCCAGGCCCTACACCTTGCATCTCTTCACCGGGCCCCGGGATCACCAACCCCTACCCACGGAGGGGCAATACAACACCTGGCTGCTCCCATCACCACCCCCGGGACCCCCACACTGAGCAGCGGTGGTGCCATCACCACAACCGTGGGTGGCGTCACGAACTATAATCCCAACAAACACCCCCTTTTCACTCACGGGCGAGGAGTGTCGCTCGAGACACCCCGGGATCCGGCCCGCAGCTCGAGCCACCAGGAGCAACTGCCGGACCCGAGCAGAAGGGGTGAGCGCGGTGTGCTGACACCCTCCTCCCCGCCCGCGACATCAGCAATCACGGCCCATCAGCAGAGCAGCCCTGAAAAGGAAGAGTTGCTCTGTTGACGTGAAGCAGCAGTCACCGGCTGGTTTGGTGTTAGCTTAGTAGAAAAATAAAATACTTTACGGACAATAACTGTTTAATTAATGACAAGTCATTTTTTGTCCCTTTTTTATTCATCCTTGCATTTTTTTATTTTTCCAACGTAATACCATTAGATTTTTAAAACTACCACTTTAGGACACGTACATTTTGCTGATTAGCTTTTCTTCATTTTTGGTGAAGATCCAAAACAAAAAAAACAACAGTTTTTTTTGTTTGTTTCTCTTGGTTGTTTTTATTATTTTTCAATGAAAACACATTTTATGGGGGAGAAAAAGAGATTTTTGTGTCGCTGTATCCTGAGAGAACATACTTTTTGATTTTACCTTCGATGTAGCAATGTGAGGGTTTGTTTTTACTGTATGAGTTGCAGTTTTTATTGGTGCCATTTTAGAATGTATATAATTTTTTGACTATTATACCTTTTTTGGGTGGTGGGAAAAAAAAAAAGCAATTCGGTTTGAAAACACAAACACAATGCACCAAGAAGTATATGTAATAATTCACCCTTCATCTATGGGTTGTGATAATGGTTGTGGTACAAAATATACATATATTTCTTATGGTGAATCATTTAAAAAATGAAATAATTTAGAATAAAAAATAGTTGTTTATTCTTTAATGAAACTTCATTGAATTTTACTTTTATTTTTTTATATTTCTCACTAGAGGACTTGAACCAGCGATCACTTTAAAGCTTTGGTATACTGTACATGGTATTCCAAAGAAACATAGGCTGTCAGTATTACAGTGACAGGCAACCTTTTAGACAATGGCTTTTGGAATGGTCTAATAGGCAGATACTGATGATACATCTGGCAACCATTGTTTGGCCCCTGGCTGGCATGATAACCCTTCAGCACCTGCAGTCATGTCACATTGGCATGACAGAGGAAGCTGCCTCCCTCAGTCAAAAACTCTTTAATATCTGTAATATCTGTAGTATCGGTGAAACTAGCCTCTCTCAGAGTACACTTTTGCATCTTTTTGCAATTTTTAACAAAGATTTTGGGCAGTTCCATAAAGCTTTTTATTATAAGTTGCTCTTTCAATCCACTTCTCTTTTTAGTTAAGCCGGGCTCTGGACACTTTAGAGACACTGGTCAACTATATAATAAGAACAGAGACCTCCTGACTCATAGAATCTGAGAGATATTGGGATTGGGCATGTTGGACTTGAACATGTACAATCGTTGATCCCACTTTTGGAGAACTGTGTGTCTGACTGCTCTCTCAAGTGTATGAGAAGCTTAAAGGCTCCCATACACATTCGTTAAAGTTTGCCAAACCCACCAATATCGTCAGTATGGGGGCCTACTGACTCTTCCCTGACAATTAATATCTAAAAAGAGAAGTTAAATTTCAATGACTGATCCTTTTGTTCTCTCAGAGAGTGACTTTCTCATAGAGCACACATGGGGGAGTCGGGAGAGATAGCCAAGATGCCAATTGGGAGAGATAGCCAAATGCCAATCGGCAGAGTGAACTAATGGTTATTGGGGCTTTAATAAAAACTGCATCAGGTGTGAACACCACATAAGTCTATCTCAATAGACAATACATTCCTTGCTCCAGTTTATAGGGACTTTCCTTGTTTTCACATTAGACTGACATTATCTAGCTAATTATGTGTTTGTATCAAATACTTACCTCCGTGTAAAGGTTATGTATTTGATTACTGTGCATTGAGGGCCATGTTTGACTCTCGGACCAATTAAAGTATATATTAACCCATTAACCTAAGACATAAAATGGACAGCTTTGCACATCCATCTAGGACCATGTTTGGAGTCCAACAAAAGATCAATAGATCAAGAGTGATGGACTTCAAAACTCTTCACTCCCAGCTGGAAGCAGCACGCTGGTGATATAAGACTTATGAAAAGTCCCTTGGGAGCCCTATGCCATATTAAATAGTCATATGCTGGATCCACTCCATAGTAATCCCTTCATAGCTTCTACTTCAAAGGGATGTTCACATTCATAACAATGAAGTTTAATGATTCTGTCTTGGGTCACAAAAATTTTCTTCTAGAGGTGTGCTCTCCATTTGGTGCATCAGCGTGATGTTAGTGTAGGAAGGTGCCAGCCCCGAGTCGCATGGGCGCCTCACTCCTTCGCTAAGGAGAGTCTGGTGTGGGTGGGGTGCACGACACTTACTGCTTTCTTTTAGGCCAGTCTCTGTCACCCCACTGGTGGTCCTCGTCGTAGACTGTCAGTAACACATGCGACACCAGAGCTCACGAAGCCAACCAGAGAGTTCACTTTATTCTTCACATCGTTATGACAGACATACATGTATACAAAGAGAATAGAAGTCATTCATTTTGCCAGAGTATCTACATACCTCATAGCCAAAAAATAAGTAGTCATAAGCACTAGTGTGCAGATAAAAATATTCTTTAATGGACAGGCAATAGTAAAATGCAAGGTATGGATATATAGTCAGCATACAAAAGGTTACAGAGACATAGAGGGTGATTGATTCCCCAAGTGTGGCTGCATACAATATCACATCAAATTAGTTAGTTGTAGCTCACTGGCATGGTCAGTGCTGGGAAGGGGTTACTAAAGAACACAGTGCAACTTGGAAATTCAACAGCTGAACAAATCAGCGTACCAGCTACACTTAGTACATAAACCACAATGCACACAACCAGAGACCAGTATAGAGCTTACCAAAGTACCAAAGGAGGGCGTGCAGGCACACACGGGGATAGTCCCAACACGTGTTTCGTGTGGTGACTTCTTCAGGGGACTGTGAGCTACAACTAACTAATTTGATGTGATATTGTATGCAGCCACACTTGGGGAATCAATCACCCTCTATGTCTCTGTAACCTTTTGTATACTGACTATATATCCATACCTTGCATTTTACTATTGCCTGTCCATTAAAGAATATTTTTATCTGCACACTAGTGCTTATGACTACTTATTTTTTGGCTATGAGGTATGTAGATACTCTGGCAAAATGAATGACTTCTATTCTCTTTGTATACATGTATGTCCCCAGAAGTCTTTGCCTCTTACTACTGTTAAGATCCAGCTTTACTGTTCTACGTTTTTCAGTTATGACAGACATGGCCTTTCTTTTGCTTCTTTCCTCTCAGTGCAGTGTACTACCTCACAACCGGTGCCCCTTCGCTATCTTGGATCTAATCCTCAAGCTCCAGGGTCTATGTCTCCTTATCCTTAACTCCATTCACCTTTATCTGATTGTGGGCCCAAGCGCCTGACTAGCTGGATGAGTCTCTAAGCTCGCCGGGCTGAGGCGTAGGCTCCGGACCTCTCGAGGATGCCTCAGGGTTGTCTGACTGGCCCTAGCCTTGAGGCCACATCTTCTCACAGTTGAACCCTTTTTTAGGCTGCTCCTCTCAAGACCTCCCAACCAACTCTTTACCACATCTGCCACTTCCCCTTTAACCCTATCTCTTCCATCCTGTTGCTATGTCATCCCATCCACTAGGTGGCACCTATGGTAACAGTCCTGCTCTACTGTATTTGGAACCTGCACCCAGCTACCACCATAACATATCAACATACACATTTAGCAATAGGCATAACACATTGAACTCTACATAAGCATATACTTTACATTGCAAGGCTCGACCACCTCCTACATTAGCATGAGGTCATTTTTCCCATTTTATGAAAACACCCTGAGCTTATACTTTTTGTAGGGAGAGGTATGCACGGATTGCAGCTAGACCGGCTGTTGTTGATATTGAGACCCGTAGATCCATTCCGTCGGTAAAAATGGCAAGTCATAGTCAACGCTCCGCTACTGTAATATCAATGTGTGAAATAAAGGGGGTGTCTGCTTTTATAAAATTGTGTTTTAATGGCCAAATAATGATAGCTGATTTCAGAGTTTCCAACTATTGAGTTCCTCAGCGAATGGTTCAATTTTCCTGCAGCGCCGCCACTGGACAAATAGAGTACTGCATAGTTCTACTTTAATCAGGGGTCTGCATATATTTTGCTCCCCCCTAGCTATAGATATGATCAGTAGCCATCCTCTGCTATGGTTAATCGATAGAGGTCCTGTTTTATGATCCCCCACAATTAGTTTTTCACATTTTCTACATTAAGCAACCCCCTTCTACAGCTTTGATCCCACAATGACTATGGCTATGAACTATAGTGGTTGTGTCTGGTGACTAAACCAAATGAGAGACACACAAAAGGCTGTAATGTATGCTGTTATCAAGAGTAAATACATTACACAAGGACAGGCGGGGCGGCGGTCCACCCAGTATTCAGAATGGAGATAGTGAAAAATAACCACCGGACAGCATTTGCCTATTGTTAAAATATAATGAGATGAGGTAATAGGAGATAAGGTGCAATACTCCGCGGCAGCCACGAAACACGTACGTGGCTGCTGGTTTCCACCCTGTACATTGGTTAGAAATGGCAATAATCCAAGCAGAAAAGAGCTGATTATTGGGGGTGCCACACTTTGGGTATCAATAGTTTAGTACTAGACAACCCCTTCGAGCTGGACATGCCCAATGAATAGGTATCAGAGAAATTCTCCTAAATTCCTTTATACACATGTATGTTTCGCGGTTCAGCCAGGCACGCAGGTGTTGGGAATGGGGATTGGCATAAGGCACTTCCAGACTCTTCTTATCCAACTTGACCAATCCTTATTTTGTCAAACATCTGTCATTGGGATAGAATTGTGATACCCCTATAAACGTTACATAGTCCTCAATTTCTGCTGAAATTCGTGAGTTTGGGTGGCACACATCTAATGTGTATAGTCACCTATGGAGGGGACACTTTTTTCTGATCATAGAAATGATGATCACACTGTATAATGGCCCCCACATTAGCTCTCATACTGTATAATGCTGACCCATATTAGCCCTGTAGTCCATATAATGCATTAGGGCTCCCCCCCACACTTTTTCAGGGCTTCCCACACTGTATTAGTGTCCCCCATTGTATTTATGCCCCCACAGTCCAACACAACTTTTAAATAAAATAAAAAAACATCATAAACTCATCTAATCCAAGATCCTGATGAGTCCACTGGCAAGACAATGTAATGTCAGAGTCCCACAGCGAGGATGTTCTGTGCATGTGCCGCATCCTAGGTCAATGTATCATCCGCTGTTCTGTAGACCGCATGTAACGCTTACCAATAGCGAGCACAGGTACACTGGAATGGTGTAGAGTTCCTAGGTGTAGTGAGGTGCTTGCCCGCTAGGGGTCACTAGAACCAAGGCAGGGACGGTCTGCAGAGTAGTCGATCAAGCCGAGTGTCAGAAGCCGGGAGGTCACGTCAGTGCAGAGGAGCAACAGAAGCCAAGGTCACGTGCAAGCTGGTGGTCGGCAAGCCAGGAAGGAGCGTCAGGTACAGAAAGGGAGCAGAGCCGTGGTCAGAGAACAAGCCGGGGTCGGAGGCCGAGCAGACACAAAGGTACAGAGGAGAGAGTAGGGCTGGGTCACAAAGCAGGTCGAGAGTCAGGGAGAAAGGGAGTACAGACAATACGGGAGGGACGGAGGACAGAGAATGGGAAGCAAGGTAACGGGACTAGATCAGAGCAACTCACAAAATCCAGAAGAGTACTCTGCAGAGCAGGAACTATTACTGGCAGCGTTCCGGGTGAAACAGCTCCAAGATAAGGCAGAGCGATCACCCGGAACGAGGCACGACTGAATAGACCCCTCCCACCGAGCCTGAACCCCGGAGAATACAGACAATAAGGAAACAGCTAGGACACAATGGCTATGCAGAGAGCAGAGTCATAAGTGAATCATGACACCGCAGGCTTGAAGAGCCCATGGTCTACAGAAGTGAGAGCGGTAGTGCAGGAATATTGTGTCTCCCTACGTTACCAAACAGCTTAAGTGTAACGGCGAGCTGTGCACGCCAATATAGTAAGAGTATTGACGGCGCCGGTTGGGTTCCTCTGAGCGCGGAACCCAGGGCGACCGCACCCCCTGCCCCCCTACGCCACTGCTCTAAGTTTATTTCTTGATTTCTCTCACCCATCTTTTACTGCTTCCCTTGTTGCCCTACAATATATACAAAACCTTGTTAAGTCATAGTGATTCGCCTCCTTTGTGTGTTGCCTACCTGGCCCAAGTTTACGTCACTTCAGTGTTCGTTTGGAAAAGTCAGTTTATCTGAGGGCTCCTTACAGAAATGCGGAAGAGCTAGTTTTTCCTGGACAAGGAAACCTGTATAACTGCATTTACTATCTTTAAATCTGTTTTTTTTTGTAGGCTGAATACAGGTAAACCCCAGATACCAGTGTGTTCAGCTAATGCCACATACACTAGAGGTGGTAATTATTGGATACTACCAGATCTACTAGTGCAAGGCAGGAGCGTACCTACAGTGGGTGAGGAGGTTGTATTTGCACCAAGACCCTACTGCATTGGTGAGAAAATCAATTTTATTATTGATCCATGGATAGCTGAGAGCCCTGTTATTGATTTTGTATTGGGGCACATGTAGCACCCCTGAACCCTTCAGGGCACTACAAGGTACTGCATCCGTCCAAGATGCAGTGCCTACCCCCAGGGACCTGGAAGACCAGTGCTGGTAACAGCAAAACACATTAAAATCCCTGTTTTCCCTCACCCCCACATACTGGTGTCAGTCTAGAATTGGACCCAGTGGATGGTCACCCAGGGGTGAAGCCGATCCAGTCCACTAGACAACAACCAGGTGGGAGGGGACAAACAGACAGTCAGTCAGTGAGACAGGAGTAAGGAGAGAAGAGGACAGACGTGACTGCTCTGACACGGAGTATAATGGTAACCTGAGGGCCCAGGCGTGTGGTTGCCGGTGGAGTACGGTGGAGTACTCCCGGAACCATAGCACCGACGGGGCACAGAGCCCTAGGTCAGGCAAACGCTCCAAGCAGACCTGATAAACATCTGCACAGTGAGGGGACCATCCAAGAGCTCACTGACCCTAGAAATCCGGGGGCACCAGCAGTAACAGGAGAACCAGGGACCAAAACAGAATACCGACCCTACAGGGTTCACACTACCGCCGTACGGACCAGAGACTGAGAGACAAACAGGAGGGGACCCCTAATACGCTCCAAGCCACGGGGACCCACCAACTTGAGAAAGGTGCAGGGGAACAAAGCCAACAGGTCACCACACCGGCACTGGGACTAAGGGAACCCACGGTGAATACCAGCCTTCCTCCGGGTACCAGTTATCATGTTCTGTGAGTAAAGAGAACCAGTTACACAGCATCACCTGTTGTGGCCTCCCCTTATTTCCGTGCCTAACTGCATCACCTAACCCCACTGGGGCCCCCAGCCCTACTTGCGGAGGGCCCAACATCCAAGCTGCCATCAACACCAGCCCCAGCGGAGAGACTGTGCAGCGGCGGTTCCATCACCATAACCGCAACCCGCAAGTGGCGTCACGACATAAACTTTATTGAACATTCCCTTGTATATAAACCCCTTTTAAAGCGACCCCCAGGGTGACGGAACTGGGCAACGGCCACCCAGTGACACGTCCCAGCAGTACACTGCCCGGGACCGAGTACCCCATAGCCCTGGGCGGCACACACACACACACTTCAAGTGATGCCACTGTACACTAACACTGTAGATTGTATCACAGGGTCAGATCGTCAGTGCTGTCCCATGGAAAGATATAATAAAAATATTTGTAAAAATATGATGGGTGTACTCACTTTTGTGATATACTGTGTTTGTACATATATATAATATGAGAGTGTGTGGACTGCACTTTCACAGGTGTAGACAATGAAGCTGGTTGTCAATGATTCACAGTCACCTTCTATTACATAAAATCCAAGTTTATTGACCCAGTTGCAAGATATTACTCTACTACCTGCTATTTCTAATCTCTCAGATTGTATTGTATAGAAAACTTGTCAACACCTTCAGCCTTGAATCCCATATTGTTATATCTCATAGTAGATAATACAGGGAATGTGTGTGTACAATGAGTGAGGACATAGTGTTATGTAAGGTACTCACAGCATTAGATGGGCGGCTTAAGGCTATGTGCACACGGTGCGTTTTTCTCGGCGTTTTTGCGCGTTTTTCGGGTGCGTTTTTGGCCTCAAAACTGCATGACTTTGCTTCCCCAGCAAAGTCTATGAGTTTTCATTTTTGCTGTCCCCACACAGCGTTTTTTTTCAGCTGCGTTTTTGTGGTGACCACAAAAACGCAGCATGTCAATTATTCCCGCGTTTTTCACTGCGCTTTTCATCCATTGAGTTCAATGGGATGTTGAAAGACGCAATGAGAAACGCAAATAGCTGCGTTTTGGTGCGTTTCTAAGACCAAAAACGCAGCTATAAGCGCAGGAGGTGGGTAGTAAAGTGACGTGTACAGGAAGAGGATTCCTTCTGTCAGTATAGACAGAAGCATGAATCCTCCCGGTACCGTCACCGCCGCGTCCATCTCCCGTCCTGTGCATGTCAGCTGCCGTGCGGCGCCATGTACAGGCAGGAGGTGGAAGCGGCTGCGAAAACAAAAGTTAACAGTAGAATAAAAAAAAAAAAAGTTATACTCACCTGTCTGCAGCCTCGCGGTGCCATGCCCGCTCCCATCTCCTCTCACGGTATCGCCGCTCCCGCTCCGGCTGTGTGCAGTCTCCCCGGGGCAGGACCTTGCTTGCAGGACCTGGCGATGGATCACCTGATGCAGTCACCTGACGCATCAGCTGATCGAGTCTCGGGCTGACGCGGGCGCCCGGCCGGTATCAGCGGATGCGTCAGGAGACTTCATCCCTGATTACCGGCAGCTGCTGCAGCGATCGGACAGGATCAGACTCCCGCCCCATCGCTCCGGGAGCTGCCGGTAATTCAGCACATAAGTGAGTATTATTTTTTTTTTTTTTCTACTGATGCATCAGCTGATTGTATAATCGGCTTTTATACAATCAGCTGATGTGTGATGTGATTCAGGCACTTGATCCTGACACATCATCTGATCGATTTGCCTTCCAGCAAACCGATCAGATGATATTGGATCTGGATTGGACGGCGCGGGACCCTGACCCAGGATTACTGCGGAGGGGGGTTTATTTCAATAAAGATGGAGTCACTAATTGTGTTGTGTTTTATTTCTAATAAAAATATTTTTCTGTGTTGTGTTTTTTTTTTATCTTTACTAGAAATTCATGGTGGCCATGTCTAATATTGGCGTGACACCATGAATTTCGGGCTTAGGGCTAGCTGATAATATACAGCTAGCCCTAACTCCATTATTACCTGGCTAGCCACCCGGCATCAGGGCAGCCGGAAGAGTTGGATACAGCGCCAGAAGATGGCGCTTCTATGAAAGCGCCATTTTCTGGGGTGGCTGCGGGACTGCAATTCACAGCGGGGGTGCCCAGAAAGCATGGGCACCCTGCACTGTGGATTCCAATCCCCAGCTGCCTAGTTGTACCCGGCTGGACTCAAAAATGGGGCGAAGCTCACGTCATTTTTTTTTTAAAATTATTTCATGAAATTCATGAAATAATTTAAAAAAAAAGGGCTTCCCTATATTTTTGGTTCCCAGCCGGGTACAAATAGGCAGCTGGGGGTTGGGGGCAGCCCGTACCTGCCTGCTGTACCCGGCTAGCATACAAAAATATGGCGAAGCCCATGTCATTTTTTTTTTTTGGGGGGTCAAAGAAATCCTGCATACAGTCCTGGAAGGAGGATGCTGAGCCTTGTAGTTCGACAGCTGCTGTCTGCTCTCCTGCATACACTATTGGATGGAGGATGCTGAGCCTTGTAGTTCGACAGCTGCTGTCTGCTGTCCTGCATACACTATTGGATCGAGGATGCTGAGCCTTGTAGTTCTGCAGCTGTCTGCTCTTCTGCATACACTAGTGGAGAATGAAGAACACATTGAAGAAGGAAATGACATCAGACCTTTTTTTTTTTTGTTCACTGATAAAAAAACGCATAAGGACGCAGTGAGCAAAAACGCAGCAAAACGCAGCAAAAAAACGCACCAAATCGCGGCAAAACGCGTGCGTTTTTTGCCGCGTTTTTTCGACGCAGGTGCGTTTTTGTGCGTTTTTAGCGGCCAAAAACGCACAAAAACGCAGCGTCAAAAAAACGCAGCGTGTGCACATAGCCTTAGAAAACCAGGGACAATGCAGAATATATATCATTACCTTTGATTGCCCAGGCTTTCTCTAGGCTGGGAGTGTAGCTGTAAGAATATCTCCCAATAAGATAAGAAAGAGGGACACATACTGCAGTGTGCACAAGGGCATTTTTTACTTTTATACTAAGGGTACCTTCACACTTAGCGATGCAGCAGCGATCCGACCAGCGATCTGACCTGGTCAGGATCGCTGCTGCATCGCTACATGGTCGCTGGTGAGCTGTCAAACAGGCAAATCTCACCAGCGACCAGTGAACAGCCCCCAGCCAGCAGCGACGTGCAAGCGACGCTGCGCTTGCACGGAGCCGCCGTCTGGAAGCTGCGGAGACTGGTAACTAAGGTAAACATCGGGTATGGTTACCCGATGTTTACATTAGTTACCAGTGTGAGCAGGGAGCAGGGAGCCGCGCACACTGAGCGCTGGCTCCTTGCTCTCCTAGCTACAGTACACATCGGGTTAATTAACCCGATGTGTAATGCAGCTACATGTGCAGAGAGCAGGGAGCCGCGCACACTGAGCGCTGGCTCCTTGCTCTCCTAGCTGCTGTACACATCGGGTTAATTAACCCGATGTGTACAGCAGCTACATGTGCAGAGAGCCGGAGCCGGCAGCACAGGCAGCGTGAGAGCTGCAGAGGCTGGTAACTAAGGTAAATATCGGGTAACCACCTTGGTTACCCGATGTTTATCTTGGATACAGCTTACCTCAGCTGTCAGACGCCGGCTCCTGCTCCCTGCTCGCTTCATTTGTCGCTCTCTTGCTGTCACACACAGCGATCTGTGTGTCACAGCAGGAGAGCGGCTTTGAAGAAAACGAACCAGGGCTGTGTGTAACGAGCAGCGATCTCGCAGCAGGGGCCAGATCGCTGCTCAGTGTCACACACAGCGAGATCGCTAATGATGTCACTGCTGCGTCACAAAAAGCGTGACTCAGCAGCGATCTCGGCAGCGAGCTCGCTGTGTGTGAAGCACCCCTAAGCCACTACCCTAACCTTTCCCACTCCTTCACATGTGCCTGCACCAAATTATTGCCTCTGACGTTCTTTGTAGGTCTTTTTGATTTGACGGGTCACTACTCTATCATTGTATTCAACTAAGGACCATGGCGAGGGCGAGGCCTGTTTTGAGTAAAAACTCTCTTGTTAAACCACTGTATGGTCTTGGCCACCCACAATTATGCAGATTTGATTGATCACTGCTCCATCATTGTATTCAACAAAGGACACTTCAACAGTTGGAAGTCGAGACCTACCCCCAACCTCCTGGGACAACTCGCCACATTCAGGACTGTATCAATGGATCTGGGACATTTGGGGGGTATGGCTATAGGGGGTGGCGAGGCAACAATTGCTTTGGTTCCAAAAGAGACCAAAGTCGTCTCTGCCATCTGAAGATACCAATGTTATAAATGGTATATGTGGCAGGGGTGGACATATCATTGGTGCATCCTGGGGCCCACGAGGTAAGGGGGCCTATTTCTACCTCCAAAGTAGGAGGATTTATGCTTTATGATGAGTTCTTCGGCTGCAATGGGTCCAGATATTGTTCGTGCACAGCTGCCCTTTTCTGTCTGTGTCCGACAGTGATATGGGGGTATGGTTTAGATTTTAAAATGGGGTCCTGAATCTTTCATTTACACCTATGTGAGTTTAAGAATAGACCTGTCAATTAATCCAAGTGGGGAGGAAGACATCGGTGTCACATCCGGTTAGTTATTCTAGCCATCTCGTCCTCAGCCCCCCTTTTAATTTATATATATATATATATATATATATATATATATATATATATATATATATATATACATATATATATATAGTACAGACTAAAAGTTTGGACACACCTTCTCATCTCTAGAACAACTGGTAAGAGGAGACTTTGTGCAGCAGGCCTTCATGGTAAAATAGCTGCTAGGAAACCACTGCTAAGGACAGGCAACAAGCAGAAGAGACTTGTTTGGGCTAAAGAACACAAGGAATGGACATTAGACCAGTGGAAATCTGTGCTTTGGTCTGATGAGTCCAAATTTGAGATCTTTGGATCATCCAACCACCGTGTCTTTGTAGAAAAGGTGAACGGATGGACACTGTGAAGCATGGAGGAGGAGGTGTGATGGTGTGGGGGGGCTTTGCTGGTGACATTGTTGGGGATTTATTCAAAATTGAAGGCATACAGAACCAGCATGCCTACCACAGTATCTTGCAACAGCGTGTTATTCCATCCGGTTTGTGTTTAGTTGGACCATCATTTATTTTTCAGCAGGGCAATGACCCCAAACACACCTCCAGGCTGTATAAGGGCTATTTGGCTAAGAAGGAGAGTGATGGGGTGCTACGTCAGATGACCTGGCCTCCACAGTCACCAGACCTGAACCCAATTGAGATGGTTTGGGGTGAGCTGGACCGAAAAAGTGAAGGCAAAAGGGCCAACAAGTGCTAAGCATCTCTGGGAACTCCTTCAAGACTGTTGGAAAACCATTTCTGGTGACTACCCCTTGAAGCTCATCAAGAGAATGCCAAGAGTGTGCAAAGCAGTAATCAAAGCAAAAGGTGGCTACTTTGAAGAACCTAGAATATAAGACATAGTTTCAGTTGTTTCACACTTTTTAAATATGTCATTCTACATGTTTTAATTCATAGTTTTGATGCCTTCAATGTGAATCTACAATTTTCAGAGTCCTGAGAATAAAGAAAACTCTTTGAATGAGAAGGTGTGTCCAAACTTTTGGTCTGTCCTGTATATATATATATATATATATATATATATATATATATATATATATTTGCAATAATGAAACTTGCCTGATTTATTCAATCCATATAAAAGCTGTGTTGGAAAACAATTCAAACAACAACAGTTCCTCAAAAAAAAAAAGCAATAAAAAGACTTCAAAAGTCTTATTTAACTCCAAAATTATACCAATAAAACTTGAGCTCAAAACACAAAAAAAAAAACCCAAGCACTAAAACAGGAAAAAAAAAGTACGGGATTCACAAAAATGGCCTTGGGATCCAAATACATGCAAGAAATTTAAAAAAAAAAAAAGTTATGGCTCTTGGAAAAGGAGGAGGAAAAGCAATACAAAGTCTGTATTTGGATTAAATAAGCCCCAACGTAGGTGAGATGGGGAGTAGGAAATGTATAAACTGGGACTGAAGAATTTGCGCTCATCAGTTGTCGCCATCTTATCCCGCAGCGCCCCCTGCTGGCCATGTCATCTCTCTCCACAGCATATGCAGCCGATTTCTGCAGGCAATATTCACATTTATGATCAGACTTTGTAAAATTTCACTCACAAGACTTTATTAGGTTCATGTAGAGCTGCAAGAAAATTGAACAATTGCTGCTGGGATTGTGCTGTTATATAGTGCTCTGACGGGGAAGATAGCTGCTCCATTGGCAGCCCGTGGACTGCCCATGTATTTTACTATTGTTGCATGTTCTCATAAGGACCACAAGTTTATAAGGGGCTGTGCAGATATTCAGTATGTAAGTTGTGTTGCATTGAAGATATAATTTATTTTGCAAGATGGATGCGAACTGGACAAAGGAACAATAGGTCTACAAGGTGAGGCCAGCTACAGGGGATCTAGAATGTATGGGCAGATTCCAAGTTACTCCAACAGCCAATCACAGACGCCCATTCTGCGTGACAGCGTCTGTGATTGGCTGTTAGGTCTCTATATAAATAATTTAAAAAAATGATGTAGAGCTCCGTTGTATTTTGGGTTCTCAGCGCAGATAAAGCTGACAGCTACGGGCTGCCACCCCTATCTGCCTGGCTTTACATGGCTGGCAATCAAAATACAGGGAAGCCAATAATTTTTTTTAAATTATTTATAAAAATGCGTGGGCTTCTGCTATATTTTGATCGCCAGTCAGGTAAAACCAGGCAGCTGAGGGCTGGGATTCTCAACGTAGTAAGGCCCAAGCGTTCTGGGCCCCCATGCTAAAAACCGCAGCACGATAATAAACTGTGGAGGAAAGAAGCGCAATAGGGTCTTACCCAAATAACAATGGGAGAAATGGAGGGAGATACTACTCACCTATAGGGGTTGTGACAGTCACAACTCCTATAACAGCATGTGTGTAGATAATCCAGAGTAACAGCAGCGGTCCCTCGGTTTTGGCAGATAACAGAGAGTAATAGGATGAGGGTTTCCAAGCCGCGCCAAATGACGATCACATTAAGCTGTTAGATTAATGTTGCTTTTTATTCCAATTACAGGTCTACGCGTTTCGGAAGGCACCCCTTCCTTCTTCAGGACCAGATGGCAAGAAAACATCAAATCTGCTGTCCAGAAAGTCCTTACAGCACTATATACCCCACTGATGACGTCATGATCCACCCACTTTTAGAAAAAGGGAAGAAATGGTTTTAAGTGATTTATTCATGAAATTGTATAAATTGAAGTTACTACGTCATTGTATTTTTAAATGTATTGATTCCCGCCGATTTTTTCTAAAAGTGGGTGGATCATGACGTCATCAGTGGGGTATATAGTGCTGTAAGGACTTTCTGGACAGCAGATTTGATGTTTTCTTGCCATCTGGTCCTGAAGAAGGAAGGGGTGCCTTCCGAAACGCGTAGACCTGTAATTGGAATAAAAAGCAACATTAATCTAACAGCTTAATGTGATTGTCATTTGGCGCGGCTTGGAAACCCTCATCCTATTACTCTCTGTTAAAAACCGCAGCAGGCAGCTGCCTCTGGAAATGGCGCATTGTTTCTTAGCACCATTTACAGGCGCTTTACACGGCTCGTCCAGCGGCCCTGATGACAGTTGCACACTGGATAATAAAGGGGTTAATACCAGCTTTGTATTCTCAGCTGGTACTAAGTCCGAAATTCATGGTGTCATGCCAAATTAGACATGGCCACTATGAATTTCTAGTAAACAGTAAAAAAATAAATACAACATATAGACTTTTTTTATTAGAAATAAAACAAAAATAAAGCTTTAGAGACTCCATCTTTATTACAAAAAGATCCTTAGTCCAACATAGTCCACAGGGAGAGCAATGTCAGCTCTGCTTCATTGCTCTGTGCAGACAGTCTCTACAGAGAGAAAAGCAGGGAGAGCAATGTCAGCTCTGCTTCATCACTCTGTACAGACAAGCGTCTCTACAGAGCAAGAAGCAGGGAGAGCAATGTCAGCTCTGCTTCATCGCTGTGTACAGACAAGCTTCTCTACAGAGCAAGAAGCAGGCTGACAGTGACAGCCATGGACTTTAGTGAACCCTGATGTCACCGCGAACACGGCCGAAAAAAGCTGAAGACTGCCAAGTGATGAGCAGTGCAGTGAATACCACCGGAAGTTAATGATTGGACCCGTAAGTAGAAGCAGCGGGTCTGCAGGACACGCCGCTGGACCGGTCAGTATAATGACAATGTTTATTATTAACCATATTATTTATTTTACAGCCCCCCACCCCCCCGCCCCATCCCATAACTGTAAAGTCCAAGCTCGGGGTTCGGATGCAAGTTCGTGTTATCTCCAGCCCCGAACTCGAACTTTACAAAAGAAGCGATACGCAAGTGTGCCCTAAGCCAGCTTTGTAGTCACACTACTCTTCATTTTTACACCTTTCTGGTGTGCATCTACATCGTCCTCTAATAGGCAGCATTACTACACTTTGTCCATGGATGTGTCCTTTTGTACAATCATAAACCTCAATGATCCCCTCTACAATCTCACTTTTCCCTCTCCCACCAGCATAGGCCTCAATGGGGGCTAGAAATTCTGTGCCCAAAAGGAGCAGATTTGACTGATTTGGAGGTCAGTATTATGTAGCCACTGGAGGGGAACCCCATCAACTGCTTACTACCTACGGCATTCACGGCTTATATTTTGATGAGCCAGGCCAACTAACCAAAAGAGGATCTGTGGCGCCCCTGCAGCTCCAGCCGCCACAGAGTACTGCACCTTATTTAAGGTGTGGTATTTGCCGCGAATAGGGAGGGGGTTCATCACCTTCACTGGTGTTCCACACTCACACTTTACATACAGCTTAGGAGCCTTCTCACTGGGGAGCTGGACTAGCGTAGGCAGGGGGGTTGGCCAATATCAAGCATGGGACTTCCAGGTCACTAGGACAACCACCTGGGGGCGGGTTCCACTTGGGGTAGAAGTAGGAGCAACTTCACACAATCTTCAGTCAGTCTGCTTGGGACTTCAGTTCTGGCGAGAAATCACCACCATCACCTTCTTCCTTTTTCCTTCTTTCACGGGGCCTGTGGCTTGGAGCGAAATGCTCAACCTAGGTTCCTCACTACTGGAGGGGCAACTCTTAGGGGTACTTTGCACGTTGCGACATCGCAAGTGCGATGTTGGTGGGGTCAAATCGAAAGTGACGCACATCCGGCGTCGCTGTCGACATCGCAGTATGTGAATCCTTTTACATACGATTAACGAACGCAAAAGCGTCGTTATCGTATGATCGGTGTAAGGTCCGACATTTCCATAATTTTGCAGCAGCGACAGGTACGTTGTTGTTCCTCGTTCCAGCAGGCAGCACACATCGCTGTGTGTGAAGCCGCAGGAGCAAGGAACATCACCTTACCTGTGTCCCGGCTGCAATGAGGAAGGAAGGGGGTGGGCGGGATGTTTACGTCCCGCTCATCTCCGCCCCTCCGCTTCTATTGGCCGCCTGCCGTGTGCCGTCTCTCTGACGTCGCACGACCCGCTCCCTTAGGAAGGAGGCGGTTCGCCGGCCAGAGCGACGTCGCAGAGCAGGTAAGTGCATGTGAAGCTGCCGTAGCGATAATGTTCGCTACGGCAGCAATCACAAGATATCGCTGCTGCGACGGGGGCGGGGACTATCGCGCTCGACATCGCAGCAGCGGCTTGCGATGTCGCAGTGTGCAAAGTACCCCTTAGAAATTACGTTTTCCAAACACTGGTGGCATCTTCCAACTTCTCCGAGGTCGACGGGGCCCGTCACAGCGGGTGACCGGTACTACCTGGGCGAGCTGCATAACAGTGAGAAAAACCTGGAACCGCAGCAGCCGACTTGAACTCTTATTACCGGCGCCACGGCGCCAACGGCCCCCGCCACCACTACAGCCCTCATCATCCTCCCTGAGGCCCGCTCCACCTGTGGGGAGCGAAACCATCCTGGCTGCTACTACCATCCACCCCGGAAGACAGCGACAGCAGCGGCAGCTAATTCCCTGGTTGCATACCGCAGGTGGTGTCACGAAATCAACCTCCACCATCACCCTTATCCACCCATCCCCCTCTGTGTACACCTCGGGGTCACGAAACAGGGCAGGGCGACCCGTGACATCCCTTGACCCTCACCGGCCCGGTGACAAGTATTTTCCCCCAACCCCCTGGGGTGCTACAGATCCAGCAATGTCAATAGGTAAAGTCACACTCCTTTGGTAAAGATTATAAAAAAAATTCCACTAAATAAAAAGGTCCATATCTCTAGAATGAAAGGGCGGATTTAAAAAAATAAGTTAAAATATTCAGGGGATCATCAGAAATAAAATAAGAGCGAAAGAAGGCCACTTTTGACCTATTGACTGGTCCTCTTTAAAGTGTGTGCACACCGATTCTTTGTATATAATGGGTAAGATATGCAGCAAATGGATGAGATGTATAATCTAATCCACAATAATACGCAGAGGATTTCCATCTGAAAAATCGGCTGCGTATACGTCCCATGTGCACGTTTATCACAAGTGGAATCATGGCCGCCAATCATAGATCGTTTTGTATAACCCATTAGCGGATTCATACCACATACAATTATCTGCATGATTTAACACACAAGGAAACAATAAGGCAATTAGGATTAGACATATCGGGGCTGGTCGCTCTGCAGCTTTATATACGGAGAGGTGCTGAGTAATATGAAGGTTTTCCCGACAGGCTTTGCAAGATACTGGTTGTTCAAGTTCTCAGTCACTTCCCTGTGCAGCCCCCGTGTGTGAATGTCTCAGCTCTGGACTGTCTTGGAACGTCTTGGGTTCCTGCCCTGTGACTTCCGCAGGTAAAGGGCTGTGTGGGGAAGTGACATGTAGAGGTAGAAGAGACTGCCGGAGTTACGGTGCACTTCACATGGATCTTGTTTATGGGCAATGTGATTCATTTCCTGGCTCCTCTGTTGCTTGTGGTGTAACCGGAGACTGTACGGACAAGAGAGGTAATTGTGCAATGTGTAACATTTCTACAACCCTTCATGTTTTTTGGTGGCAAATACAATATTCTAAAACTGGTTTGGGGAATTGCAAGACGGAATTTCTTTCTGCACACACCTGGGAAGGTTTAATCATCCATTTGGCACAGATGGCCATTAGAGTTAAGCAAAAAGATTTATGTGGCACCCCTGAGGCTTCAGTCGCCACAGGGTACTGCAGCTCCATTAAGCTGCAGTATTCATCTCGGGTAAGGAGGGGGTTAATCACCGGTGTTCCACATTACATACATTTTAGGAGCCTTCTTACTACGGACTGGACTAGGGTAGACAGGGGGGTGGCCATTACGAAGCATGGGACTTCCCTGGTCACTAGGACAACCACCTGGGGGGCGGGCACCACTTGGGGTAGAAGTAGGAGCAACCTTCACACATTCTTCAGTCAAGTCAAACCAGGACTCCAGTTCTGGCGACACAACACCACTAGTTTTCTTCTCTTCTTTCACGGGGCCTGAGGTTTGGAGCGGGATGCTCAGCCCGGGTTCCTCACTCCTGGAGGGGCATCTCTTAGAAAGGACACTTTCAAAATATTGGTGGCTACCTCTGACTTAACTGGGATTGGTTAGAGCCCAACATGGCAGTGACCAGTACCTCCCGGGTAATCTAAAGAACTGTGAGTAAACCACCTGGAACCGCAGAGACTGTGTCAGCCTTTTAATTGTTGGCGCCGCCGCCTCGCGCTTCAGCGCCGACGGCCATTACTCTCCCTCATCATCCTCCTCGGGCCCGCTCCACCTGTGGGGAGCAGAAGCCATCTTAGCTGCTATTACCATCCGCCTCGGAGGAAAGCGACAGCAGCGGCGGCTAATCCCTGGCAGTGTATCGCAGAAGGCGTCACAAAATCATCCCATCCATCCCCATCTCCCCTTTCCGTGGATACCTCCGGGGTCACAAAACCGAGCAGGCCACCCGTGACACCCCCCTGGCCCTTCACCAGCCCGCCGACGATTAATCCCTCAGGCCCCGTGGGGTGCTACATTACACACCTCTAGTCCTCCGTGGCAGCCATACCAGGGTACTCTTCCCTTCCGTGGCTGGCATCCGTGGACAGACGTGTACTAGTCTCTGCAAAATCATTGTCTAAGAGGTATAGTAAACTCTAGAGGCGCTCTAAGCCTAGGTGCAGATGACCGTATTTTTGGTCCGAGTGTGATCCAATAAAACATTGGATCACGCTCAGATTAATGTTATTCTATGGTGCCATGCATATGTCCAATTTTTTTCCATGGAAATAGCCGATCTGAGGAAAAAATAGTGCAGCACCCCACGTGGTCAACCTACCCGTTGCCGGACCGTTTTGGGTGTAGCCGGGATGGTGTCGCTTCCCACAGGCGGCGCGTGCCCCGGGTGGATGGTGAGGGTTATAACGGCCGTTGGCACCTAAGCGCTGGACGGTGACGCCGGCAAGTTCAAGCCAACACAGTCTCTGCACATTCAAGGTGTCTTTCACTCACAACTTCAGCTGCCAGCCCGGTCGTACTGGTCACTGCCGTTATGGGCTCCACGGTTAATCCCAAGCAAGAAAGGGGTCATTACCGGTGTTTGAAGAGAGAAAGAGAGAGAGTGTCCTTTTACTAGGATGTCCCCCTCAGCAGTTAGGTACCCGGGCTGAGCGCCCGCTCCAAACCCCAGGCCTAGTAAAGTCCAAGAGTTCCAGAGGTGTCTTGTCAGAACTATGGTCCCAACTTGTCTGTCTGTATGTGAGTGTGTTGCGCCTACTTCTACCCCCAAGTGGAACTCGCCTCCCAGGTGGCTGGCTTCAGTGACCGGGGAAGTCCCATGCATCGTGATGGCCACTCCCCTATCTATCCTAAGCCAAACCCCCCTTTGTGAAGGCTCCTAAGCTGTATGTAAAGTGTGAATGTGAAACACCGGTGATTAACCTCCCCCTTAACTGAGATGGATACCGCACCTTAACTGAGGTGCAGTACCCTGTGGCGACCAGTGCCTCAGGGGTGCCACAATAGCAGCATGTCCAAGTTGGATCCGATTATCATATCGGCCATGCAAGGCAATGAGTGTGTGAAAAATATCAGAGAGCACTTGGATGACATCTGAGTGCAGTCCGATTGTCACAGACTCACCCAATTGAGAAGATAACAAAAAAGATTCTCTATCTTTCCAACATCCGAGAAATTCGTATCATTCTCTGATCAGAGTGTGATTGGTATAGTTGATATATTTTTCTCAGATGAGGAACATAACAGTCCTCTGCAGCTAGCCTGCATCTGCATCGTCATCATCATATGATCAGGAATTATTTTTATCCTTTAGAAGAAAACGATGATTCCCTTTCATTAAAGAGGTAAATATTGGGTCTTCGAAGATTACATTTATAAATGTTGGTCTTTGCAGGTTATGGAACCCCCTCCAGCCAAGCGGCTGAAATCTACAGTCTGTCTCAATGATTTTTTGGTTTCTCAAGCACCAGAGCCAGCCTCCTCCTCGTCCTCCTCCTCACCTCTCTTTGAGGATAGCACCTTTCCCCAAGATAATGCACTACAGAATGAAAGAATCAACTGGAAGAGACCAAGGGTAATTGCACTTAGCTTCAAACTAGAACCATAGGTTTTTCAACACCCGGAATCGAGGTTTAGACTAGTTCTGTAATTAAAGACCCCAAGCAAAGGCTAAGTGGTTGGTTGGCACCTTCTGGTACCCAGCACTTGGGGCAAATACCCCACTGGTTCCCTCTAAATATGCCCCTGTCCTGATTTTATAAAATTAATCTCACCACATAACCTTCACTCTGCTTTCTTTTTCTAGGAAATATGTGAATGTCCCCGCTTTATAGTAGATGGAGCTACCAGGATGGATGTGTGCCAGGGTAACTTGAGTAAGTCTGTGCTAGACCTGTCGCAAGACTCATGAAAATTGATATTTCAGGATCCTTGGGTAGACTGTAGTCCCGGCTTCATTTGACATAAAGACCTCACCCATGATTTTGCCTCCTTAGTGTCACGGGTATGTCACGAGTGACATAGTCATGTGGTTTCTGGCCATAGAAGGTCACAGTGTTTGGCTGCGCAGAATCCTCCTTGACTTTCCCTTGTTACTGCTGTCAGTATTCATTGGTATAGGTAGCTTCCCTGTTGGATTTTCATCTGTCCCCCATTTGGACCCAGCAGGCGCTCGCCTTCCACCCAGCTGCTGATCATCAGTATTCTCTTGGTGCTTTATTGCTCACTTCCTTCCTTGGACTGGTGCTGGTGATATTTTTCAGTTCATTCAAGCCTTGTGTGCAAGTAGGGGGCTTGTTCTCCTTGATATTATTGCTGAAAACTTTGCTGAACTTCTACCTGTGTCATTTGTGAATAAGTAGTTCATGCATTTTCCCACCTGTGTGACCTCCTTGTGTCTTCTATAGTGTTTAGTGGGGATGACGAAAAGCTCATCCCATCCGTTCCCTATTTAGGGCCCAGCACTAGGGATACCTAGGGTCAGGTATCTGGCTCAGCGCATAGGTGTGGAACCTATCTAGGGAGGTGAGGAATCCCAGGGACCAGCAGTAGGTTTGGTCAGGGGTCAACATCTCCCCTTTCCCTAGACACAGGGTTTCCCTTACTTTTCGCATGGCATTTCCCGTACCTAGCGAGATACTTGGCATGAGATGACTCCATGCACACTGGACTACTTTCCACATTGTGTGAAATGGGGTGTACAAAAGGGGTAAAGAGGACAGTAAAAATATTGACCATAACATGTGGAGCTAAATCGTGAATTTCTGGTGCTTTATGCAGCTGCCAAAAAATAAACCGTATTGGCAAGACTTTAGCTCCAAAGTCAACTCCAAATGTCGTTGCCTTCGATTGAACCATTATTGTATCTGAGTCTGTACTCAACAGAAAATCCTTTTCTACTCTGGTGATAAAGCCCTTGCTAACTTGTGGTATTCAGCTCAGTAAGCTCTTTACTCATTCCCTGAAAGATGCTTGGTGTAGTGGTGTACCTTCCTTGTGCCCACCTTGGGCACCTTTGAAGATACTGACTTAAGTTTTCCATCCACACTGCACAATGACGGCTATTATTTTCTGGAGGACCACTGAACTGGTTAGAAGAATGACCATGAATCTAGTTGCGAAACATTGTACTGGTAGATTAATAGCCCCGAATCATGTTTCTTACTCTACCCAATATACACGAGCTAGATTGAATGCCAAACTGGTTTGACTGGGCTGGGAAAGGGAGAGTGTAATGTGGGCTCCTCGGTGACATCTCCATTTTACAGGTAACTGTTGGTTCCTCTCGGCTGTGGCCTGTCTTTCTCTCTACCCCCAGCTGCTGGAACAAGTAGTCCCTGTGGATCAAGATTTTGGGGATGGCTACAATGGCAAATTTAGATTCCAGGTAAAACACGATTCATAACAAATTGTTGGACACCAACTGGAAAAGCTACGTGATACTTATCATATCTCTTTTTTAGTTTTGGCAATATGGGCGTTGGGTAGAGGTTGTGGTCGATGACCTTCTGCCTACAGTCCCAGTCCAGAGTAATGGGCAAACCCAGTATAATTTACTTTTCGTGCACTCTAAGGACAAGGATGAGTTCTGGAGCTCTCTTCTAGAGAAAGCCTATGCAAAGTGAGTGCCACATGGAACCAGTGGTAGATAATTTGAGGTAACAAATGATTTGAGATCTTCCCTTAATGATTCTTGTTGCAGACTGAAAGGAGGTTACTCCACTCTCCAGATGGGATTTGCAGGAGAAGCATTAGAAGACATGACTGGAGGAGTGGTACAAAGCTGTGATACTAGTGGGCCAGCTGCAGACCTGTGGAGTCACCTCCATAATATGCTTCAGAGAGGAGCTCTTATCTGCTGTGGGAACACTCAGGTAAGAGTTTTCATTGTTCTTCCTGGACATGCAAGACCTCCAAAAAACACTTGACTTGTAGGGAAGCAGCAACTGGTGCACAGGTCCGGGCTTCTAGGGTTATTCCCAACTTGGAAAGTCATCAACTCTCCACAGTGTAGGCAATTTTCGTCCATCCTGGAATGAATCGATGGAGTCCCATTCTCAGCATTGGTGTGGGTCCCAGCAATCAGACCCAACAAATCCAGAGAATGTGGCTCTGATAAATCCCGTTAAAATTATGTGAAGGCACTTCACCGCTCTATTCTTTCTCTATGGGACTGCTGGAGACAGTGGAGCTTGGCTTTTTCCGCTAGGTCAATAAAGAATGAATAGAACAATAGTGAGTAATCTATTCAAAGAGGGCATTTCACAGCCCCTTTAATTGGATCTTTGATGGTCCCAGTGGTTGAACCTCCATTGATCAAAAAATTATCACCTATTCCTAGAGCTGGTGTCACACTAAACGACAGCGACAACGACGTCGCTGTTACGTCACCATTTTCGGTGACGTAACAGCGACCTTGTAAGTCGCTGTTATGATCGCTGCTTAGCTGTCAAACACAGCAGAAGCAGCGATCATAACGTCGCTGTGCTACATGTTCAGAGAGCAGGGAGCCGCGCTTAGCGCTGGCTCCTTGCTCTCCTGCAGCACACATCGGGTTAATTAACCCGATGTGTGCTGCAGCTACATGTCACAGTTCAGAGAGCAGGGAGCCGCGCTTAGCGCTGGCTCCTTGCTCTCCTGCAGCACACATCGGGTTAATTACCCGATGCATACTGCAAACACATGTCACAGTGCAGGAGCCGGCGCTGGCAGCAAGAGCGGAGGCTGGTAACCAGCGTAAACATCGGGTAACCAGGGAAAGGTCTTCCCTTGGTTACCCGATGTTTACGCTGGTTACAGCTTACCGCAGCTGCCAGTGCCGGCTCCTGCTCGCTTCATTTCGTCGCTCTCTCGCTGTCACACACAGCGATGTGTGTGTCACAGCGGGAGAGTGACGACCAAAAAATGAAGCTGGACATTCAGCAACGACCGGCGACCTCACAGCAGGGGCCAGGTCGTTGCTGGATGTCACACACAGCGACAGCGACGGGACGTCGCTGCAACGTCACAGAAAATGGTGACGTAGCAGCGACGTCGTTGTCGTCGTCGTTATGTGTGACACCAGCTTAAGGGTACCGTCACACTCCAGCGATCCCACCAGTGACCTGACCTGGTCAGGATCGCTGGTGCGTGGATACATGGTCACTGGTGAGCTGTCAATCAGGCAGATCTCACCAGCGACCAGTGACCAGCCCCCAGCCACCAGCAACGCTTGGAAGTGATGCTGCGCTTGGTAACAAGGTAAATATCGGGTAACCAAGCAAAGCCCTTCGCTTGGTTACCCGATATTTACCTTGGTTACCAGCGCACACTGCTTAGCAATGGCTCCCTGCACTCGTAGCCAGAGTACACATCGGGTTACTAAGCAAACCGCTTTCCTTATTTACCCGATGTGTACTCTGGCTACGTGTGCAGGGAGCCGGCACTGGCAGCCTGAGAGCGGCGGACGCTAGTAACCAAGGTAAATATCGGGTAACCAAGCAAAGCCCTTCGCTTGGTTACCCGATATTTACCTTGGTTACCAGCGTCCGCAGCTTCCAGACGCTGGCTCCCTGCACAATCAGATCGTTGCTCTCTCGCTGTCAAACACAGCGATGTGCGCTTCACAGCAGGAGAGCAACGTCCAAAAAATGAACCAGCACTGTGTGTAACGAGCAGCGATTTCACAGCAGGGGCCAGATCGCTGCTCAGTGTCACACACAGCGAGATCACTAATGAGGTCACTGCTGCGTCACAAAAACTCAGACTCAGCAGCGATCTCGCTATGTGAGAAGTACCACTTAGTGTGGTTCATGCCCAGCGCAGGACCTTCTATCGACTACATTTACAATATACCATTGAGTACCCAAATATTACAATCATAGTTGCCAAATCATTGCCCAAAGTAACACGACCCACTGGTAAGTAGTAAAAGGTGATATACCGTGTACAATCACACAAGGTGCTCACCCCAAATGCCAACCCTTATTAGGCTTTACCCAATATATACAAAGATCCAGGGTAAATAAAGTCTGAATCCCTTTGTTATGCCTCGCTCCGTCAGACCCTGCTCCAGACATAGCGGAGTGTATAGGTTTTGTCAGAAGGTTTATATAAATGTGGCTTTTTTGCAAAACATATTTTTGTTTGTAATAAAAAGGTAAAAGCTCTGAATTTGTGAGATCTTTACAAAATTCTTTATAATAAATTCTATTTTTTTTATCCTGTAGGGAGAGGTTGAAACCTCAAATCTGATGGGGATTCTCAGCTACCACATGTACTCAGTGACCGGGGCAAAAGAGGTAAGTGTACATTAGAGGCAGACTGGATATAGCACAGTGTATAGACTCTGCCCGAAGTGAATAGGCACTAATGTCATGAGTGTGTCCTGCTCTGCGGAGACCTCTGGCGAGTCTACATTCGAAACGTCACAACCTCTTATTGCTCGCAGATCCTCTACTTGTATTTGAGTGAAATCTACTTGGCTTTTAGTGCTTTAGAGGCTAAGGACTATTTCCTATCTGGCTGTCCTTTGTAGCCTTAATCTCAGATGCAGCTCTTATGTGACTACTCTCTTTTGCTATAAATAGTCACATGTCTTACCATCTGATGCCGGTTATAGAATCTCATCTTTCTTATGCAGACCACTTTGGAAGGAGCCTGTCTCTGGAAGAAGCTGAGGAGTAGTACCAATTGCAGCATTGGAGGAGCTTGGAGTGTTTTTCCTTTTTGTGGCTATTCTTGTGTTGTATTATTGTAGTGGTGAGACTAGTGCTTTCACCAGCCTTCTCACTAGCCAGAGTGAGTTCAGGGCACGCGAGGGCCTAGGCACGTAATCGATGATGGGAAAGGGGGAGGACTTGTATAGGAACATTAGGGCATGCAGAGATCAGCCTCAGGTTAGTGTAGGAGGTGACCCCGCTCCCCTCTCAGTAGCGCTAGGACACACCCTTGCATTGTGTTCCCAGTGTACCCTGTGTGTTGCGGCGCTTGCCGGGGGGGTCCCTTACACCTGGGGGAACCTCGGAAGTCACTGTGTGACAGCTAAGCTGCAGTATGTAAGAACGGCAACTACATGGTGTGTGGAGCTGTTATGTTCCCACTCCTTATAGTCATTATATTAGGCTGCTGGCAGACCTACATATAGCTGATCAGCATGGGAGCCAGGTGTCGAACCCCCACCGATCTCATATTAATGACCTATTCTGGAGATTTTTAATATTGGCCACCACTTATGCGGGCTTTACACGGTACTATCTATCGTGTGATAGCACGAGCGATCATACCCGCCCCCGTCGTTTGTGCGTCATGGGAAAATCGCTGTCCGTGTCGCACAAAGTCGTTAATGCGCCGTCACACGTACTTACCAGCTGTGCGACCTCGCTGTGGGCGGCTAACATCCACTTCCTGAAGGGGGAGGGACGTTCGGCGTCACAGCGACGTCACACAGCGGCCGCCCAATAGAAGCGGAGGGGCGGAGATGAGCGGGACGTAAACATCCCGCTCACCTCCTTCCTTCCGCATAGCCGGCGGGAGCCGTGGGACGCAGGTAAGCTGTGTTCATCGTTCCCAAGGTGTCACACGGAGCAATGTGTGCTACCCCGGATACGATGAACAACCGGCGCCATTTTAATGAAACAATATTTTAAAACCAAGCGACGAGTACACGACTCACGATTTGTGAGCGATACTGTGTCGCTCGGAGGTGTCACACAAGACGGCGTCGGGACCGATGCCGGATGTGCGTCACGAAAACCGTGACCCCGACGATGCATCGCACGATAGCTCGTCTCGTGTAAAGCCCGCATTACAGACTGCAGAGCAGACCGGTAACCTATTCAACCTATGCAACAAGCAGTAAACTAGAAGATGGAAAATCCCTCCATTCTAAGGGGTACTTTGCACACTACGATATCGCAGGTGCGATGTCGGTGGGGGTCAAATCGAAAGTGATGCACATCCGGCGTCGCAGTCGATATCGTAGTGTGTAAATCATTTTTTGATACGATTAACGAGCGCAAAAGCGTCGTAATCGTATCATCGGTGTAGTCTCCGACATTTTCATAATTACGCTGCAGCGACGGTACGACGAACGGTTCCTCGTTCCCCTGCGGCAGCACACATCGCTGTGTGAGAAGCCGCAGGAGCGAGGAACATCTCCTACCTGTGTCACCACGGCTCACGCCAGCTATGCGGAAAAAAGGAGGTGGGCGGGATGTTTACGCCCCGCTCCTTTCCGCACCTCCGCTTCTATTGGCCGCCTGCCGTGTGACGTCGCTGTGACGCCGCACGACCCGCCCCCTTAGGAAGGAGGCGGGTCGCCGGCCAGAGCGACGTCGCAGGGCAGGTGAGTGCGTGTGAAGCTGCCGTAGCGATAATGTTCACAAGATATCGCAGCTGTGACGGGGGCGGGGACTATCACGCTCGGCATCGCTATCATCGGCTAGCGATGTCGCAGCGTGCAAAGTGCCCCTAAGGATTTCTAAAAGGAAGGAAAATGAAAAGATTAGTTTTTACAAATATTTTGCAGGTTCAGGCATTTAAAAAGTTGAGGTGATCCATTTAAACAATAAGTATTTTCCAGCAGGAAAGGAGAAACCACCTTTCTATATATAATCCCCCCTTCCCCGGTGATGAGCCGATATTGCCACAAAGCAAGTGGCTCTTTTCAGCAGTTCACAGCTCAGCATTTCCAGAAACGATCCGGCCACGCTCCTCACTGCGTGTGACTACCTATTAGATCATCATTGACGGATCATCGCTCCTAGTTCTGCTAATTATAGGCAATTTTCAAGAATTGAATGGAAGAAAACAATTGGAAGAAAATACAACAAATGTGTGAACCTCATCAGCTCTCGGGCACAATGGATGACAAGGTCTGAGTCACAATTTACCGTATCGCCCGGGCCATGCTAGAAATAGTATTTCTGACTTCTGCCTTGCAGCCCTATTGTAATGAGTGACAGTTTGCACATTGTTTGGCGGTGATATGACTAAATCTGTCATTCTAGAATCGTCTATTTGCAAACTTTTTACCCAGTTTAAACACCTGTCTCTTCTTGCAGGTTCAGACATTACATGGCTCTGAGTCTCTGCTGAGGATCCGTAACCCCTGGGGGCACACGGAGTGGATCGGGCCATGGAGAGACGGGTAGGAGTATTAATCCCCGGTTCAGATGATGAGCTGTCACATACAGATAGATGAAATCTTCATGTACAATATATTTCTGTTTTCTCAGGGGACCTGAATGGCAGAGTGTAAAAGACCCCGAGCAGTCAGAAAATGTGATCTTAGAGGATGGAGAATTCTGGTAAAAAAAAAAACCCAAAAAACAAAAAAAACCTATAGGATATGAATTTGCCTTCTTACATGTGTGTCACCCAGGGAATGGGGTACTCGGTCCCGGGCAGTGTACTATTTGGTGGTGGCCGTTGCCCGGTCCCGTGCCCTGGGGCTTTTTTGTAAAAGGGGTTATCTACAGGGGGGATGAAAGACATTTATGTGACGCTACCGGCGGGTTGCGGTTAATAGGATGGAACCGCCGCTGCTTAGTGGAATTACCCCTGGGCTGATGGTGATGGCAGCTATGGTGGTAGGCCCTCCGCAGACAGGGCTGAGCCAGGGAATTTGTGAGATGGGAGCTTTGCACTTTATAATGAAGGAGACCACACCATGGTTGTAATGAACAGTCTCTACTCACTTTAACCTGTGGACGGCTGGTTCCGGTCCAGTATTTCCAGTGCCAGTTTAATGACTCGGTTGCTCTGTCCACAGCACTCTCAGTGTAGTTGGGACCCCGAAGCCTGGAACTTTGGGGGTCCCCCAGCTTTGATACAGCGGTCTGTCCGTTTGGCCTGCAGTGTGGACCCTGGAGGGAGGTATGTGTCCGAACCCCGATCCTTGCTTTACTGCTGATGCCCCCAGATCTGTAGGTCAGTCACCGTGCAGGAATTTGACAGGCCGTGTGAAACTGCTGCCTGACCTAGGGCCCTGTGCCCCGTGCGTGCTTGGTTCCAGTGGTGCTCTCTAGTACCGTCCCTGGTAACTTCACTCCAGAGGTACTTGTTTGCCCCTATTCTGGCAACCTACTCCTGTGCCCCCGGGTCACCGTTACACAGACCCAGCTCGAGGCTGCTCCCTTCACTACATTCTTGCAGACTCCCTTGTCCACTCCCACCAGGCTGGCTAGTTCCCTGGTCTGGCTCCGCCCTCTAGGTGGCCATCCCCCAGTGTCTGACTAGTGAGTGCCCCTGATGTGGTGTGTGAACTAGGATTTTGGTGTGTGCAGCTGTTACTGGCACTGGTATTCCAGGTCCCAGAGGGTAGGCCCTGCATCCTTGTGGGGATGCAGTACTTAGTAGTGCCCTGAGTGGCTCAGGGGCGCTACACATGCTAAGGAGAGATCAAAAATTTTAAGCCCTTCTCCAAGATCTGATGGTTGCTTGTAAGGTGGAAGCAAAGCTGAACATTGGCATCCTTAAAAACCAGCAAAAAAGTAACGTGTGAACATAGCCCAAGATCTAGCGCTTCTTGGCAGCAACACTCTCTGGCACTATGACATCCAACTCTCCTAACAGAACTTATTTCTATATGGTCCAACTGGGGCAATCCCTTTAAAAGATTATTTCCATTGTATTACATAGTAATATATTATTTCCATTATTATTACCTATGCAGAGGATATTAGAGATGAGCAAAGCTTTTGAAATTTGATTTAGCCGAATGTTTCCAAAACAATCAAATACAGCAAAGCCCCCAATTGCCTCCGATTACCCCTTACAGGCTCCTTAAGCAAACACAGCTATGGATGTGGGTAAACAGATGGTAAATGGTGGTAACACTTTATTCCTCACACACTAATGTCTTCCCTGCTATGCTGTCACACACTAGCTGTAATACTTATTTAGTGTTTTATGGCTTTCTTTCGCTATTTCTATGGCTAATCTGTGGCCTGTGACATCCTCTAACTTTCCAGATTCACTGTAAATTGGCCACTGCATTCCCTAGTTCAGCTTTTTTACAGACTATTATTTCCTTTAATTGACTACAAATGATGAATGTAGTGGTGACCACCATGTTTAACCATTGCTACGTGAATAACCCTTTCCTCGGAAACTATGGGGGTCCCACCTGTATGATCCTGTGGATAGCTGATTCTTGCTAAGATTGACATAACCCACTAGTACTGCTCATAGTGAACAGACTTATTTGCTATAGGTTGGAAAACTATGACCTTAAAGTCTATTAAAAATGAAAAAAAAAACAGGCTTATATGAAAGAGAATAGATATAGAGAATAGATGGAGAATAGAATAATGGACAGACAAAAAAGGTCAGTACATGGGTGTAATGCCTGCCTGCAACCACAGACTCAAACTGGCTGTCATGGAACGGCTAGAGGAAAGCCGCTCACAAAGAAGGATCCCGATAACCTCAAAACCCTTTAATCCCTATACAGGGATTTGGAATTAGTGCAGGGCCCTATCACTACCTGTGGAAGGCTGCAGTCCAGAGGAGAGTAGTAGTCAGAAGATTCAGAACAGGGACAACATCAGCAGACAAGGATGTAGTCAGGAAACCAGGCAGAGGTCAAATCTGGATCTGGCAGTGAGGTACAAAAAAGGCAGGCAGGAGGGTAGTCAGAGACCAGGCAGAGGTCAAAACATAAGGATCACCATTCGGAAAAGAGCAGGAACCAGAAAGCAGGAATACAAAACGGCAGTGCCCAGCAGACAGGAGGGGGAATTATAAGGGTGTGATGTCTTCCCATTGGCTGTAGCTGAATGGTGGTAACTTCAGCTGGAAGACACATGCCACCTACAGTCAGCCAGTGGTCCTGCAGGTCCCAGGGAAACCCGGCTTAATGGATTAGCGGAGCCTGCGCCCACCAAAGCCATTGGCACTAACACCTCCCCTATCACCAGCACCGTCCACGGCGGGAACACGTAACCGCCTGGTGATCGAAGCAAAAGTCGCAGGAGCGGACTCTGGTGGGGATGTGACAGTGGAGAGAACAAAGTATTTCTGAGCTTGAAATAAATGTACGTATTCAGTATTGTGTTCCTCTTTATGTAGGATGGCAGTTGATGACTTCCAAAAAAATTTCCATTTTTTGGAAATTTGTCACCTGGGGCCACAGAGTATTCTGAAAATTGGTGCAGCAGCTAAGCCCTGGGAATATGCTACCTATGAAGGACGCTGGGTGAAAGGACTGTCAGCAGGGGGCAGCCGGATCAGCAGCGGTAAGATAAAGGTCTATGCTTTCTGTTGTCCCACAATTAGAAGGTTGGTCTTCTCTTCTTGAATTGTCCTTCATGCCAATGGCTTCTAAAAATGGACTTGGTGTGCAAATTCATCTTCCTTAAAGGAAATTCTACATGAAAAGCCAAAATGTAGGCTGTCAATAAATATATATATATATATATATATATAATATATTGTAGTTGCATGTGAGACAATCCCGTTAGAGAAGGCTACGGTCAATTTATGGACGACCACTGATTTCTACAATGAAAACCTCCATGGAGAGCTTAGACTTCTCCCACTGCAGTGCGTTTGTATCACTATGCTTAACTACTGGAAATCACTCACCTGACTGACTCCAATAAATCGGGTGCAAAGATGTAAAAAATTCTAACCCCCCAAAATTCTCTGCTTTACAGAATATTATTGGCTGAACCCCCAGTTCTCCCTCATTCTGGAGAATAACAATGATGGTGACAACTCTGAACCCCAATCATTATGCAGCTTTATTGTATCCGTCATGCAGAAGCATCAGAGGTTACGGAGGTCAGGACACGTCCGTGTGGCATGCCACATATTTCAGGTATAACGATAAAGATTACCATGTTATCTACCCATACAGCTAGACTAAAGAGCGTAGAATACGAGGGTCTTTTGCTTTATTTTTAATAATAAAACTCTTGGGACCCGATTACTAAATCTGTAACAAGAGCTCTCCACTTAGCATATGCCATTTATAATACTGGTATCTTCCTAAGTGCCAGAGAGGTTTGGGCCCACACATGCACTAGGGTTGACGTGTGTCTGCTACCTCTGCATTGCCAACAGCTACTGTACATAGTACATAGGTATTTCACAGGTTGGAAACGATTTCTGAATTTGCAATGCAATTGGTCCCTTTTTGATATACTGTTAATGAGATATCAGGAAAAAAAAAAATTATACATTACTATTTTTGTATCTTTAAGATCCAATGAGGCCCATGATTTAGTGCATAAGACATGGATACACATGCAGTTTTGTATTTTTCCATACAGAACCACGAATCGTCTAAATAATACTGACATAAGTATCAAATTATATAATGAACTAGCTGTAATACCCGGGCGTTGCCCGGGATAGTAACTGTCTCTTTGTCTCTCTCCCAGTCTCTATCTGTGTATCGCTGTCTGTCTGTCCCTCTGTCTGTCTCTTTCCTTGTCTGTCTGTGTCTATTTCTCTGTCTGTCTTTGTATCAGTCTGTCTGTCTCTCTCTTTCCCCGTCTGTCTCTTTCCCCGTCTGTCTCTTTCCCCATCTGCCTGACTCTGTCTTTCTCTTTCTTTCTGTCTTTCTCCTTTTTCTTTCTTTCTTTCTTTCTTTGTCTGTCTCTATCTCTCTGTTTCTGTCCCCATCTGTCTCTTTCCAGATCTGTCTCTTTCTCCGTCTGTCTCCCCATCTCTTTTCCTGCCTCTCACTGTCTTTGTCTGTGTCTTTTCCTCTCTGTCTCTTTCCCCGTCTGTCTCTATCAAGGTCTGTCTCTTTCTCCATCTGTCTTTGTCTCTCTGTCTGTCTCCTTTCCTTTCTGCCTGTCTCTGTCCCTGTCTGCCTGTCTCTGCCTGTCTCTTTCCCCGTCTGTCTCTATCAAGGTCTGTCTCTTTCTCCATCTGTCTTTGTCTCTCTGTCTGTCTCCTTTCCTTTCTGCCTGTCTCTGTCCCTGTCTGCCTGTCTCTGTCTGTCTCTTTCCCTGTCTGTCTCTGTGTATCTCTTTCCCCGTCTGTCTTTGTCTGTCTCTATCTCTCTGTCTCTTTCCCTGTCTGTCTCTGTCTGTGTCTCTCTGTCTGTCTCTGTCTGTCTCTATCCATCTCCCCACCAACATCATATTACCTCACATAGAAGCTTCTTATACTATGAATGGCCTTTGTTCCTATAGCAACCAATCACAGTTCCTATTAATGACCTGTAGTTCCAGGCTCCATTCACTTTAATAGAGGCAGCTTTTTGGAGAGCAACTGTAAAGCGCGGGGTTAAATTTTCAAAACATAGTCTATGACATTCCCTGAGTCACATGAGGCTACTGTGCAAAATTTTGTGATTGTAAATGCGATGGTGCGGATTCCTTTAGCGGAAATACACACATACATACACTCAGCTTTATATATTAGATAACAGACTGACACTCCAATTTCAAAATATTAAAGAATTGATTCCATCAATTCTATGCACAGGAATAAGAGTCAATAGTAACGCGTTTCAGCTTGGCATAAGCCAACGCAACTATGACCAGACAAATTAAAAAGTGATCCATTCATTTGTGAAGGAACCTCCCTGCTAATTTGCATAGTTAAATGCTCACCAATAATTTTAAACAAGGAGAAAAAGTTTTTTTTTATATGAATACAACAGGCTTAAAGCTCAAATATGTTCTGTGATTAAACAGCTAATACAGTCATCTGTGAGTATAAATAAATAAATCCATTGCAAATTATATGATACGTTAATCGGTTAAAATATTTCTTGCAAGGATCCAATAAATTAGAACCAGAGACATACTCAATGTATATTGAGAGAATCGGCACAAATGCATCCTCGATAGAAGTCCAGGGAGGTCACAATTGTAGATATTCATCATCACTAGGAAAGGAATCATCAAAAGTAGCAAATACAATGATTAAGAACAGAGACATTGTAACATATATCAAGATACTGTATTTAACGTGATTATTTTAGTATAGAACGACCAATACAAATGCCAACCTTGGTAAAAGCCAAGGGAAATCATACTTTTAAATGCAAATTTCATGAACATTATAAGAAATTTGGAATATCATAGTTTCTATTTAGAACTAGTGGTTAAAGGGATTGTAGCATATATATCCAAAAGGCTTCCCATTTCTTCAGCATATTCACACGATCACCCCCCCCCTTTCTGTGCTGATGTGCTTACTTCAGAATTTTCTATGGTCTTGATGTCTTGTTTGAGAATCGCTTGTGCGAAACACATTACCATTGAGGCGCATGGAGTTGATGGAATGAATTCATTAATATCTCTTCATGAAATTGGATTGCTAGTCTCTTCTTCATATAATGGACTGTGGATGTGTAGCGCCCCTGAAGCCGTCAGGGAGCTACAAGGTTCTGCATCATCACCAGGATGCAGGGCCTACCCCATAGGAATCCGGAAGCCCAGTGCCGGTAACAACAAACGCTTCACAAAATCCCAGTTTTTCCCCAACAATCCCCCATACAATGGTACCCAGCTAGGGTCGGACCAATGGATGGCCGCCTAGAGGTGGAGCCAGTCTAGTCCACTAGTTGACCAAGTGGGAGGGGCAGACTGTGGAGAGTAGAGAGTAAGACCGTGAGAGTGAATGAGTGAAGGTGGACGTGAAGAGATGGACTGTCCAGGAGTGAGCAGTAACCTGGTGCCCAGAAGGGTGGTTACCGGTGGAGTACGGTGGAGTACTCCCAGAACTACGCATTGATGGGGTACAGGATCCTAGGACAGGCAGAAGCTCCAGGCAGGCCTGTTAGCAACTGCACAGCGAGGGGACCATCAAGGACCTCGCTGACCCTAAGAATCCGAGACTCTGTAGCAACGGGAGAACCGGGGACAGGACCAGAGATTCTAACCCCACAGGGTTCATGCTACCATCATGCGGATAGCAGTGGAGAAACCACCGGACGGGGACCCCCAGTTGCTCTACGCCACGGGGACCCACCAACCAGAGACAGGTGCAGGGGAAGAAGGCACCAGGTTACCAAACTGGCACTGGAACTAAGGGGACCTCGAGGTGAAACCAGCCGGCAAAAGTGAGTTAAAAACCCAGTTGCACTGAACCCTTGTGTGGCCTACCTTCTTCCGACACCTGTCACATCACCTACCCTCTGGGGCCCGGCCCTGCTTGCAGAGGGCCTACCATCCAGGCTGCAATTAACACCAGCCCCAGTAGTGGACATTGTGCAGCGGTGGCTTCATCTACATAGCCGCAACACTGCAAGTGGCATCACAAGTGAACATTATTCTAATCCCCTGTAAATATTCCCCTTTACAAAAAGGGCCCAGGGCACGGAACCGGGCAACGGTCACCAAAGTGACATTCCCCTGATATACACTGCCTGGGCCTGAGTGCCCCATATCCCTCATTTTTCCTTTTTTTAATGTGTGCTAGATCTGCCTTTCATTCATTTTTCGTCCGTGTCCATTTATTTCCCTACTAATATGACATCTGTTCTCATATGCTAAAACTGAATAAATGAAAAAACTTCCAAGCTTCTACTTATTCAACAGTAAAAAAAAAAAAGTTCTCATGTCCCCTTTTTATTTCCAAACCTATTAATCTGAATGGGCAGTTTCATCTGTAACTTAGATCAGAAACAGACAGGTGCGGATGTGTGGACAGGTGCGGATGTGTGGACAGGTGCGGATGTGTGGACAGGTGCGGATGTGTGGACAGGTGCGGATGTGTGGACAGGTGCGGATGTGTGGACAGGTGCGGATGTGTGGACAGGTGCGGATGTGTGGACAGGTGCGGATGTGTGGACAGGTGCGGATGTGTGGACAGGTGCGGATGTGTGGACAGGCGCGGATGTGTGGACTGGCGCGGATGTGTGGACAGGCGCGGATGTGTGGACTGGCGCGGATGTGTGGACTGGCGCGGATGTGTGGACTGGCGCGGATGTGTGGACTGGCGCGGATGTGTGGACTGGCGCGGATGTGTGGACTGGCGCGGATGTGTGGACTGGCGCGGATGTGTGGACAGCCCTGTAGACTATACGCACGTGTTCTATCTGTGAAAAATATATGGATGGAGCAAGTTCATGAAAAACGAATGTCTGAAATGTCTGAATGGTTACTTATTCTCAGGACCTATTTTAGATAACCCTCTAGGAAAACAGACCCTTGGCAATTTCTAGGTTTGCTTGATTAATAGTTTTACTTAACCAAATTTTGTATAGGTGCTCAACATAACGGCATCCACTTTGTCCTGACCATGTGTCAGCCGCTCCGGATAGAGTATTTCATCTTGAATTGTTGGTTCATGTTATTCCATAAATTCCATATTGTTGTAAGATGGTTACTGTATCCTTCGACAAGTAACTTTGTTTTTGTGTATTTAATCAGGGGGATGACGCCCATGTGTATCTGTTCCAAGATACGCTCCGCTCCTTTCAGCCCCTTCTTAGTGCTGGACCGTGTGACAATCACCGGGAGGTGGTCCTCTGCTCCAGCCTTCCACCGGGACGCTACATAATCATCCCGTCCTTGGAAAAGGAGTCTGATGAGGGAGAGTTTCTAATCCGAATCCTAATGGAGAAGGGAAACAATACCAGGTAAAAAAAAAAAAAACAGTACAAAAGTATTGAACAACAAATGGGGGAATCTCCAAGAATGGATCACCGTCCTTACGACTATGGAAATGTATATCTTATACTGCATTAAAATCTAAAAGGTCTTTGGAGCCTCTGTTAGGAGTCTGGACACAGAAAATAGCCAGATATCCCTCCAGGAAGGACCTAGCTAAGGAGTGGCTCTTTTTAGGAGACCACCATAACCACCATATTAAGTGGCCCTTTTAATCAATAGCCAGCTCTTGACGAGTTTAAAGATATGACAAGGGAAATACCAAGGCCAGGTATCCCTCCACTGACAGCTGTTTCGGGGTATTGCCCCTCATCAGTGTGGAGTAGGATTCTGGCTAGGTGGGAGCAATGCCTAGTAGACCAACAAGACAAAACAATCACTGATCTCGGGGAGACCAGCCAGAGAAAACACTCCCGGCAGCCAACAAGGGCGCTCAACACAGTGAAATCCTAGGTACATTGCCCCCTGGGAAGTATGCAAATCAAAAAGGTCCATGGAGCCTCTGTTAGGAGTCTCGGCACAGAAAATAGCCAGATATTGCTCCGGGAAGGACTTAGCCCAGGGGGCAATGCACCTAGGATTTCACTGTGTTGAGCGCCTTCGCTGGCTGCCGGCAGTGTTTTCTCTGGTTGGTCTCCCCGAGATCAGTGATTGTTTTGTCTACACTGCATTAAGGAATTCTAACATTACATGTATAGAGCAAAACTATCTCCATGTTGGAGAGTGGTTATCAGACGCGCCCACCTTTCAAGAGGATAGATGGATTCTCTGGACGACCCATAGAATTCACTTGGCTCTGTGTAATACTTAATTTCTCCAGTAGTGGTGCTGCAGAGCAATTAAATGCCCCACGTCTCCCACAGCTGATCGCTTGCAGAATTTCCAGTAATTCGCTTATCAGGGACCATTCCACTTGAAAGGATTTATCCCTTTAAGAAATACTTTAATAAAGCACTTTGAAGTGTTCTTTATTACAGTTATGGACAATTCCTTTAAGGCATATGATAGTATTATAGTGTATTTTGTGGAAGTCGTCTGTGAGTGAATTAGACTTCTACGAAGGTCTGTCTTCTCTTCGTTCTTATCAGATCTTAATAGTTTATTATTAAAGGGTAGAGTTGGTGCGAATCAATTTGCAAGACCCAGTCCGGTGGTCAGGTCAGTAATTTGTGGCCGCTGGATGAAAGACCTGAGGACACCTCCTACCTCCCGACATCCGTAGCTCTTTTTATTTCTTTATTACCCAGCTCGGCGCCGTGTCCCATAATGTTCTGCCAGGCCGGCTAATCAAAGAATGAGCTGTGGATTCTGGGAGATAAGAGGCGGCAGATTATTGACCTGACCCCAAAACTGGGTATCAAAAAGGTCCCATTTTGGGTTTTGCTATGGGACCTCTCTGCCTTGGTAGTACTTATTGGCTTTAAGAAACTCCAAGATTTCACTGAGGGCCCTCATGGGTTCCCAAGAAAATGTGTTGTTGAGTGTACGGTAGTTTTACCTCACAGCAAGAAGCACTATAAATCCTATTGAATATCTGGAAAGCACAATCTTCACAGGACTAATAGCTGCAGTGATCACTTCCAATCAATATAATTGTCCTTTTGTTAATCTTAGGCCACTGGAAAGTAATGAGAGATGTGGTGAAATTCCGGTAAGTGTATTAAAGTCTGAACGCAATGGTTTTCTGATTGTCCTAAACTGTAAGGCAGTTTTCCCAACTCTGTTCCTTAAAGACGACCGACCACCAGGATTTTCATATTTAAACTAAAGCCAGTGCTATACTGGCGCTATCATGCTGATTCTATACATACCTTTAGTTGTGAGATCGGATGTATAGTTTCTGAAATACAGGCAAGTAAAGTCTGTGAAATGCACTGTTATTTGATGAGAGGTGCAAAGGAATATTTAATAGGTGGGTTGGGTTTTACTAGTTATTTCTGTCCCCGTCTGCCTGTCTGTCCTTCCTCCCCATATCTCTGTTATTACAGGGGGAGGAAGGACAGGCAGACAGACTGGGGTGGGAATAACTAGCAAACCCGACCCACCTATTAGATATTCCGTTGCACCTATCAATGAAATAACAGTACATTTCACAAACTTCACTTGCCTATATATCAGAAAGTATACATCCGATCTCACAACTAAAGGTATGTATAGAATCAGCATGATAGCGCCAGTATAGCACTGGCTTTAGGTTATATAGGAAAATCCTGGTGGTTGGTCCTTTTTAAAGGGAATGTGTCATCAGAAAATGGCCTATTGTTTAAAGCGTGACCATCAGTTTTATTTTGATATCATAAATCAATAATACACATGAAAATAAGCAGCTTTGTAATAATCTTATCAGACAAAGATACTTCTTTCTCTTCCAGAATTGATCAGTAATTATCAAAGTCTCAATTCTGAGGGAAAATCTGTATTCAGTGAAGACTTTCCCATTACTGAGATAGGAGATGGCGGTTGGTGCTGATGAGATTATGTGTAGATAGAAGAGGGGGTGGAGCCGTGCATCTAGCTCCTCCCATCATAGAATCTCATCAGCACCAACCGCCATCTCCTATCTCCGTAATGGGAAGGTTTTCACTGAATACAGATTTTATCTCAGAATTGAGAATTTTGATAATGACTGATCAATTCTGGCAGAGAAAGAAGCAAATATGTCTGATTCTTATTTTCATGTGTATTTTTGAATTATGAAATAAAAATGAAAACGACAGTCACGGTTTACTTGTTGAAACCAGGTTTATATGTTAAATGTATTAAAAAAAGGAAATTGTTCTTTTTCAATTCTCCTCCTCCTCTACAATGACTGATAACACCTCTATATAAAGATAACACAGGATCCCACAGTCACAATAGGTGATGTCACAGCTCACCTCCTCCTCCTCCTGTGAAATGACTGATAACACCTCTATATACAGTAGATAACACAGGATCCACGATTCACAATACGTGATATCACAGCTCACCTCCTCCTCCTGTACAATGACTGATAACACCTCTATATACCGTAGATAAGGCAGGATCCACCATTCACAATACCTGATATCACAGCTCACCTCCTCTCTCAAAACACTGACATTTTCTATTCCGTACAGATCACTTCTGAGCAATCATGTCCTCTCAGAAAACATTACAATGACTGATAACCGCTCTATATACAGGATCCACCATTCACAATAAGGGATGTCACAGCTCACATCCTACTGTGCAATTACTGACAACAGTATCCACCATTCACAGTAATTGATGTCACAGCTCACCTCCTCCTCCTGTATAATGACTGATAACACCTCTATATACAGTAGATAACACAGGATCCAACATTCACAATACCTGATATCACAGCTCACCTCCTCTCTCAAAACACTGACATTTCCTATTCCGCACAGATCACTTCTCAGCAATCATCTCCTCTCAGAAAACATTATGACTGATAACACCTCTATATACAGGATCCACCATTCACAGTAGATGACGTCCCTGCTCACCTCCTCCTCGTGTACAATGACTAATAACACCTTTATATACAGTGGATAACACAGGATCCACTATTCACAATAAGGGATGTCACAGCTCACATCCTCCTGTGCAATTAATGACAACAGTATCCACCATTCACAGTAATTGATGTCACAGCTCACCTCCCCCTCCTGTAAAATGACTGATAACACCTCTATATACAGTAGATAACACAGAATCCCGCAGTCACAATAGGTGATATCACAGCTCACCTCCTCCTCTTGTACAATGACTGATAACACCTCTATATACAGTAGATAAGACAGGATCCACCATTCACAATACCTGATATCACAGCTCACCTCCTCCCCCTCCTGTACATTTTCTCTGCAGTGATTGCTTTTCTTTTCACAATGGGTTATCTTCACAAGACACTCTGCTAAGTTCCTCAACATGTTAGGCTTTTAAGATATCCCATTTATGATCTAAAATACATAATAATGCATATGTAATTGCATGCTGTAAATTCTGTAAGCTGGGGATCTTATACACAAGTTATTAAACTATTAACATGTCCATAAAGCAAACAAGCCATAACATTGCCTGACTCTCCCATTGTACTCTATGGGTATTTTTACCATTTTGTTCTGTTCTTTAGGTACTTTTCTTATATCTGTATTACAGGCACTTTCTCCATTTCCCGCAGAGGACCAGTGTAGGAGCCGGTTTGTACAGTTTGCAAATATGGTAAATTTTATATCTATATAGATAAGAGATAAATAAAAGGGATAACCTTAAAGGGAATGTCCAGATTGCCTAGCAGACTTTATTTATATAGGAAATGGAAACATTTTCATACCGATTATAACAGGTTTTGGGAATTATATTATTATAATGTTAATAGGGAACAATGATGCTTCATTTTCTTAATATTGACACCTCCCCTTTAAATATTAAATGTCCGCCACCGCTGAGCCACTACTAAGTGGAGCTTGGGGGCTGACTGTATAGTATCAATACAGTAAAACATCTAATATGTCTTTCCAACTGCATATGTTTGGGGAGAGCAGGGTCAGGCATGTTGGCATTCAACATGCCCAATCCATTTGTTCCTGGTGAAGAAAAGCCACCACCATAGTGTTTGTTTTCTTCTCCCCATAAAGCACACATGTACACTCAGCTGGGCATAAGTGTGTGTGGGGGAAGTGGAAAAGGTAGTTGTCGCCTCATTGGGCCTACAGGTACCTTATTTTTATGGGCATCCTAAGGCTGTCCATACATGAGATCCCTATTAGGCAAAGACAAAGTGATGAGCGGACCCGGACTGTAAAAGTCTGGATCCGCCCGGTATTCTGGGTGTTTGATCTGGATCTGGCACTCGAGAAATTAAAAAAAAATAAAGCAGAAATAAATTAAAAAAAAAAGAATGAACATAGCACTCCATACTTACCGAGGCTCTGTCGTGGCTGTACACTGCTCTCGCGGCCTCTCTTTCACGTCTTGGGCCGCTCATTATTACTCATCCATATGCACTGATTTCCCCGCCCACCGGCCGTCCTGGTGTCTGTGATTGGTTGCAGTCAGACACGCCCCCAGCCTGTGTGATAACGTCTGACTGCAACTAATCACAGCAGGTGCTGTCTGCGGGTCAGTATCATGGTATAAAAATGAATAAATAAATAAAATAATTGTCGTAGGGTCCCCCATATTATGATACCCGGCACAGATAAAGCATACAGCTACAGGCTGCAGCCCCCAGCCCTGCGCTTATTTAGGCTGCGTATCAAAATAAGAGGAACCACATGTGGCTTTTTTTTTAACTATTTAAATAATTTTTTAAAAAACGGTGTGCGGTCCCCCCCAATTTTGATACCCAACCATGATAAAGACTGACGGATGGGAGCTGGTATTCTCAGACTGGGGGGGCCTATGGTTTTTAGGCCCCCCCAGCCTAAAAATAGCAGCCTGTAGCTGCCCGAGATTCTTTGCACAAGGAGCATGTCTGGACTGTATCATACTCTCCTCTTCTGATCTGTAACCGCTCTCACCAGCCGATGTTTAGCATAATGTATATAAGAACGGCATGTGCTTACAATGTTAACCCTATGTAGCATTCACGTACTTCCCCCTTTAATTACAATTCCACCCCTTTGTCTAATCGCAGGACGGGCGAGTCAATAACGTACAACTTCACAAGCTTTTGGCTTGGTTACTGACGGAGTATGGTGAGTAAATGCTGAACAATAAGAGACCCGGGGAAGGAACAGTTCTAGATCCCAGCACTGCAGATTCCCGGACCGCAGCGCCGAATAGTAAAATGCAGACTGTGCAGAAAAGTAAATCATTGCTTGTGTTAAGAGCCAAAAAAAAAGTATTCGCTGCACTCAAGGAATGTGGATTGTCCTGTAAGTGACATTGCACTGCGTTTTAGGATTTAGTCGAACGCCGTTTTGTGTGCACAGCTCCTATGCAAAGCTATGTGTCTCTCTGGATAAAGACTAAATGCAAAACCTGTATTTAGTCCAATCTGGCAGCTATGTTACTATCACTGCCCTCACTTATCACTAACCTACAAAGAGTAGCAGGACGGGAGGATGGGGCTACACACAAGGTTGTTTGCGGTCTGTAGCCTTGGAGATATATAGCTCTTCATAGGAGCTGTATACACAAAGATATCTGATATTTTTAACAAGACATTGTGCAAAGTTTTATCACAGCAGCACTAAATAGCTGTCCTCAGGATAGATAATAAATATATGATAAATAAATCTTTATATAGCACTAACATATTCCGCAGCACTTTACATACATCAGAAACACTGTCCCCATTGGGGCTCACAATCTAAATTCCCTATCTGTATGTCTTTGGAGTGTGGGAGGAAACACAGGGAGAACATACAAACTCCTTACAGATGTTGTCCTTGGTGGGATTCAAACCCAGGACCCCAGCGCTGCTAACCCCTGAGCCAACATTCCACCCATTGTGCAGTGCTAACCACTGAGCCAACGTTCCACCCATTGTGCAGTGCTAACCACTGAGCCACTGTGACGCCCTGCAGAGATTGAAAATCAAAAAAGGTCCGTGGAGCCTCTGTTAGGAGTCTCGACACGGAATATAGCCAGCTATCCCTCCGGGAAGGACATAGCCAGGGAGTGGCTCTTTTTAGGAGACCACCGTAACCACCATATTAAGTGGCCCTTTTAGTCAATATCCAACTCTCTGACGAGTTTAAAGATATGACAAGGGAAATACCAAGGCCAGGTATCCATCCACAGACAGCTGTTTCGGGGTATTGCCCCTCATCAGTGTGGAGTAGGATTCTGGCTAGGTGGGAGCAATGCTTAGTAGACCAGCAAGACAAAACAATCACTGATCTTGGAGAGACCAGCCAAAGAAAACACTGCTGGCAGCCGAGGGCGCTCAGCACAGTGAAATCCTAGGTGCATTGCCCCCTGGGAAGTATGAAAATCGAAAAAGGTCCGTGGAGCCTGTTAGGAGTCTCGACACGGAATACTCCTTGGCTAGGTCCTTCCCGGAGGGATATCTGGCAATATTCCGTGTCAAGACTCCTAACAGAGGCTCCACGGACCTTTTTCGATTTGCATACTTCCCAGGGGGCAATGTGTCGCGGGCGGAGGAGGGGACGCTGCGCTCTCCCACTGCTCGGGTCCGGCCACGGCTGCTGCTGCTCGGTGGTGGCTCGAGCGGTGGGCCGGATCCCGGGGACTCGAGCGGCGCTCCTCGCCCGTGAGTGAAAAGGGGTTGGGGATTGGATGGTGGGGATTTGGTTATTGTCCGTGACGCCACCCACGGTTGTGGTGATATTGGTGACACCACCGCTGCTGTAGACGGGAATCCCGGGAGCGGTGACAGGGAGCAGCTTTGTTGTTAGTTCTCCCCTCCGTGGGTAGGGGGTTGGTTGTCCCGGGGCCCGGTGATGGGGTAGGGATGGATGACAGGCGGGTTACAGGGCCTGGTGAGGTGCAGGGTCGTGGGGGCAGCGCTGTGCCGCACGGCATGGTGGTACTCACTCAGCCAATGATGAGGTCACAGTTCTCGGTAAAACACACGGCTGGATGGACGGGTCCCACAGGCGGCTGCGGTGTTGTTTCTCCCGGCAGGTTGATGGTGACTGCCTTTCCCTGCAACTATGTACGGTAAACGGTTCCAATGGGTTCCCACCGGTAACCCGCTCCCCAGCTTGGATATGGGCTGGAGGAGCCCCTTTTGCCCGCAGGCTCTGGCCCTGGGAACGGTAGCCTTGGCGGTGGTTGTGTTTCCCTCTCACGGTTGGACTGTTGCCTTCTGTCGGGACTTGGCTGCTGGGAAACCCAGGAGGTTCCCTTCGCTTACGGATTTGGCAAATTCACGGCGACTCCTAGCCTTGCCGGGGTCCGTAAGCCCCTGCCAGATGGTGCTGACTTCTCTTTGTGTACCGGTCCGGTACCGCCGGGCCACCGCCCGTCCACGGTCCTTACGGTAAACTCCGATAGGCCACTCCTGCAGACGGTCACCACCGTCTGCCAACCTTGCTGTACCGCCCGGGCCACACACCCGGACGCTGTCAGATAGTTGCTCCACTACCACTTTCCTTCCTCTCTCTTTCACCTCCAAAACTAATCTGCCTCTTTTCCCGCCTCCAGGACTGTGAACTCCTCGGTGGAAGGGGCCAACCGCCTGGCCCACCCCCCTGGTGTGAACATCAGCCCCTGGAGGAAGGCAACAAGGGTTTTGTGTCTGACTTCGGTGTGCCTGACCGGGAGTGTGGGGTGTGGTGGTGTTGTTCTCTGTGGCCCCTGGCTTGTCCAGGGCACCACAAATGCACCTAGGATTTCAATGTGTTGAGCGCCTTTGCTGGCTGCCAGCAGTGTTTTCTCTTGGCTGGTCTCCCTGAGATCAGTGATTGTTTTGTCTTGCCCTGCAGAGATTAGCAGAGATCCAACCACTGGGACCCCGAAAGAACTGGGGTCAAGTAGTGCTCATTACTTTATTCACTTTCTATGGAAGCAATGGTCAGATGTCCATAGAAGTGAATGGAGCAATGGTCAAAGGTGGGGTCCTTGTGGTTAGACACCCAACAATCATACATTTGTATTTATGATATTGTTTGTGGGATAACCACTTTAATTTTTTTTTACTTTGGGAGAATTTGTGCAATGAAAAAATGGTTGTAAAAGTATTCATCCCCTTTAAATCCTTCTTTTATGAGCATGTACGGTGAGCTTAAGCCATTATTTTATTACATGCACAGTCTTGACCTGTCTGCCCATTCACTCAAGCAGTAAATTATATCTCCATTGCGATCTCGCCCACATACGCCCACAATTTACAAGTGTCATTATGCTATGGAGGCGCTATATTACCACAGCTCCATCACATGTGGAGCCACTCCTGATCGCAGAAGCTTCACTGCATGACAAACATCCCCACATCCACACCTACTAAATCCTTGGGCAAACACCATCGGCGGCTCGGATGACGTTCGTGACACTGACTCATCCATCTTGTGCTAGATTTGGTTTATTTTTATGCAAAAAAAAAAAAAATATGGATGAGATTCCCAAAAATTTGGAAAAGAAAATGTTTGCATAAAGTGAAATGCGCATCACAATGTGATATTTTTGGGGCAGTGCCCTTCCTTGGCTCAAGGAAGCCGGCATTTTGAAAAATAAACCCCTGTTCATTATTAGTGCACTTGTCCTCCACATACAGCTTTGTATGGGAAAATAACAAATGGCGGCATTTGGGCATTGGACCATTTCCAATGGCTCCATTTATTTCTATGAGAAACCCACCACCTTAACAGTTAACCTTGGGGGGCTTGAAGCCTTGCCCCTTTAAAGTGACTATACATCTTAAAGGGAACCAACCAGCAGGATTTTCATATATAAAGTAAAGTCAGTGCTATACTGGGGCTAGGATGCTGAATGTAACCATACCTTTTGTTCAGAGATTGAATGTTTTATTTCAGAAGTATGTGCAAGTAAAGTTCCAGCAATGCACTGGTATTTGATTGACAGCTGCAACAGGAAGGGAATATGTGGGTCGGGTCTAGCTATCTGTTCCCACCCATGTTTGTATGCTTGGCCTTCCTCCCCCTTTCGCTGCCAGAATTAACGTTCATTCTGAACAGCCCATAGTGAAGTTCCAGCTGTACTTCTAACTCCCGACCAAAAAATCTATTAAAGGGAACCTGTCACCAGATTTGGGGCCTATAAGCTGCGGTCACCACCAGTGGGCTCTTATATACAGCATGCTAACATGCTGTATATAAGAGCCCAGGCTGCTGTGTAGAACGTACAAATCACTTTATAATACTCACCTACGGGGCAGTACGGAGCAGACTGGTCGGATGGATGTCTCCACTCTCTGGTATCGGCGCCTCCTGTTTCGGCCATCTTTGTCCTCTTTCTTATGAAGCCTGAGTGTATGACGCGTTCTACGTCATGCACATAGGCCAGAATTGAGGTCCTGCGCAGGCGCACAACAATACTTTGATCTGCCCTGCTCAGGGCAGGTCAAAGTGTGCCTGCGCAGAACCTCAATGCCGGCTAGTGTGGATGACGTAGGACGTGTCATGCACCCAGGCTTCAGAAGAAGGAGGACAAAGATGGCTGAAACAGGAGGCGCCGGTACCGAAGAGTGGAGACTTCCATCCAACCAGTCTGCTCCGCCCCGTAGGTGAGTATTATGAAGTGATTTGTATGTTCTACACAGCGGCCTGGGCTCGTATATACAGCATGTTAGAATACTGTATATAAGAGCCCACTGGTGATGGCCGCAGCTTATAGACCCCAAATGTGGTGACAGGTTCCCTTTAAAAGGCCCCTTGTGTCCATTGTAATCATCCAATTAAAGCTTAATTTTTAAATTATGAACACTTTGAATGGCCAAAATATCCTTCCACTTGCCCCAAACTGTGTTGAGCCAATACAGTATAGGAAGAAGTCCAGGCGCTACCGTAATATCATCATCTTATGCTTTTTATTTGCTAGAAATGGTATTCTTCAGATTTAACAAGATGGATGTACGCGTTTCGATTACTCGCCCGATATCACAGTCAACTGTTTTTCTGTATCTTTGCAGCTCCCCACTTGCCAAAGTTCAACTTAGAGACCTGTCGCTCACTAATGGCCTCAATGGATGTATCCTTATGTGTTGTATGTGTAATGCGATGGTTCATTTGTTAAGGCCCGGTTACACGCTACGATTTATCTGACGATCTCGTTAGCGATCTGACACGCCCAGATCGTTGTTACGATTTGCCGAGATCGCACATAGGTCGTTTATTTGCGGTCACACATAACAATCTCACAAACGACGCAACAGCGATCAGTGATATATTGTGTGACCAAGGCGGTCGTGTGGATGTTGTTTGTCGTTGGCAGGGTGTCAAACGTAGCAATATGTCTGCTGCGTTCCAAACGACGAACAATATTTTGAAACTGAACGACGTGTCAACGATTTTCATCCTATTTGCGATCGTTCGGAGTCGCACGTAGGTGTCACACGCAACGACGTCGCTAGCGATGACGGAAATGCGGCACGGAATCAGTGACCCTTGACGACAGATCGTCAGATAAATCGTAACGTGTAATGCGGCCTTTAGGTTTATTTTCCCCCTGTAAAGAACAACGACGACCCTACATCTAGCAAAGATCTAGATATTTGATGATGTCACCCAGTCCTATAAATCTCCCCTCGAGTACAGCAGGTGATATATTGCTAGCCCATGTTGGCCCCCTCCACATCGCGCTCCATCATCTCATTTCTCTCTGTATGTTATGATGATGTGACTCCAGATAGATATCAGCTGTTGGATCCCTGGACTCGGAGCAGTTCTGCATACTTTGGAAGAAAATCACAGCTGGAACGGTGCGTTCATCACTTCATATGTGTGCGCTGCGAGCATTTGCTGTTGGTTACACATATGATGAAATCTACAGTCTGAATATTAAGACCTTGAGCGCACACTGCGTTTTTTTATGCGTTTTTGGTGCAGTTTGTTGCCCAAATCTGTCCTTATGCCTAAAAAGTCAGTGAGGATTTTGAAGTGTTGTGCACACATTGCTTCTTTTTTCCTTGCAGTTTTGGGTGCAGAAAAACCGAACAGAATGTCAGTTGTTGGTGCGTTTTTATTTCCTTCAGTTTTTAGCGCTTTAAGCTAATGATCTCACGAAAACTGCATGCATTTTTTGGTACATTTTGCTGCCACATGGTGCAGTTTTTGGTGCAGAAAACTTCTGCAACAAAAAACTCAGCGTGCGCACATAGCCTTAGGGGTACTTTGCACGCTGCGACATCGCACGCCGATGCTGCGATGCCGAGCGCGATAGTCCCCGTCGCAGCTGCGATATCCTTGTGATAGCTGCCGTTGCGAACATTATCGCTACGGCAGCTTCACATGCACTCACCTGCCGTGCAACGTCCCTTTGGCCGCCGACCCGCCTCCTTATTAAGGGGGCGGGTCGTGCGGCGTCACTGCGACGTCACACAGCAGGTGGCCAATAGGGGCGGAGATGAGCGGGATGTAAACATCCCTCCCACCTCCTTCCTTCCGCATATCCTACGGAAGCCGCGGTGACGCAGGTAGGAGATGTTCCTCGCTCCTGCGACTTCACACACAGCGATGTGTGCTGCCGCAGGAGCGAGGAACAACATCGGACCGTCGCGTCAGCGTAATTATGGATTACGCCGACGCTACACAGATTATATGATAACGACGCTTTTGCGCTCGTTAATTGTATCATCTAGGATTTACACACTACGATATCGCCTGGGATGCCGGATGTGCGTCACTTTCAATTTGACCCCACCGACATCGCACCTGCGATGTCGTAGTGTGCAAAGCCCGCCTTAGGGTTTGGTGCCACTTGCGATTTGCACGGACGAGTGCAATCTGATAAAACATCGGATTGTACTCACACTAGTGCAAAACCATGGGGGCAGTGTCCATCTGCGATTGATTTGTCATGTTATAGCGGCATGCGGAATGAATCGCAGCATGCTGCGTTTGGCAGTGACTCTCGGCTCACACACCCCCTTACAAGTCTATGGGAGCGTGTGAAACATCGCACTGTACTCACATGTCATCCAAGTGCAGTGCGATATACGCAGAGACAGGCAGCGGAGGGAGAAAATGTTTCCTCCCTCTTCTCCACAGCTGTGATCCGATCGCAAGATCGCATCACAGCCACATGACCCTCGGCTGACGCTCACAGCAGAGGGTCATTACCATATTGCTTCCAATGCTCTCACATCAGAAGCTGTACACAAGTGGAACCGAGCCCTTACTGTGACCATTGTAATTACAAAAAAGAACAACTGATACTAGCTCAAACCTTGTGGTTTCACCAATACTAAATAGTTTCTCTAGGTTTTTGTCTGGAATGAATGGGACAAGCTGCAGTACCAGGTACAGACTCCCTTATTCATGAGACACTTTTGCCTGAGCAAACAATGTAGAGGGACACAGTGTAGGTGGACACATCACTCGTAGAAATTCAGGGGCCTATTTGTTGTCCTGGTTGGCAGGAATCTTATCTGAAGACCTAAACTGATCATTAATCAGTCTATCCCGTGATTGGAGTATTAAAGGGGTTGTCCTGAACAGAGATTATATGCTTAATATACACCACAGTTCAAAAATTTGGGGTCACTTAGATATTTCCTTATTTTTGAAAGAAAACCACATTTTTTTTTAAATGAAGCTAACATTAAATTCGACAGAAATACTTGCTATACATTGTCAATGTGGTAAATGACTATTCTAGCTGCAAACGTCTGGTTTTGAATGCATCTACATAGGTGTATAGAGTCTCATTTCCAACAACCACCACTCCAGTGTTGTAATGGTACATTGTGTTTGCTAACTGTGTTAGAAAGCTAATGGATGTTTAGAAATCCCTTGAAAACCCTTGTGCAAGTATGTTAGCACAGCTGAAAATAGTTTTGCTGATTAGAGAAGCTATAAAACTGACCTTTTTTTGAGCTAGTTGAGAATCTGGAGCATTACATTTGTTGGTTCTATTAAACTCTAAAATGACCAGAAAAAGAGAACTTTCATGTGAAACTCGACAGTCTATTCTTGTTCTGAGAAATGAAGGATACTCCATGTGAGAAATTGCCAAGAAACTGAAGATTTCCTACAACGGTGTGTACTACTCCCTTCAGAGGAGAGCACAAACAGGCTCTAACCAGAGTAGAAAGAGAAGTGGGAGGCCGCGCTGCACAACTGAGCAACAAGACAAGCACATTAGAGTCTATAGTGTGAGAAATCAAAGATTTCTCACAGGTCCTCAACTGGCAGCTTCATTACATAGTACCCGCAAAACGCCAGTGTCATCATCTACAGTGAAGAGGTGACTCCGGGATGTCGGCCTTCAGGGCAGAGTGACAAAGAAAAAGCCATATCTGAGACTGGCTAATAAAAGGAAAAGATTAATATGGGCAAAAGAACACAGACATTGGACAGAGGAAGATTGGAAAAAAGTGTTATGGACAGACGCATCAAAGTTTAAGGTGTCTGGATCACACAGAAGAACATTTGTGAGACGCAGAACAACCGAAAAAATGCTGGAAGAGCGCCTGACGCCATCTGTCAAGCATGGTGGAGGTAACGTGATGGTCTGGGATTGCTTTGGTGCTGGTAAAGTGGGAGATTTGTAGAAGGTAATAGGAATTTTGAATAAGGAAGGCTATCACTCCATTTTGCAATGCCATACCCTGTGGACAGCTCTTGATCTGAGCCAATTTCATCCTACAATAGGACAATGACCCAAAGCCACCTCCAAATTATGCATGAACTATTTAGGGAAGACGTCGGCAGCTGGTATCTATCTGTAATGGAGTGGCGGGCCCAGTCACCAGACCTCAACCCTATAGAGCGGTTGTGGGAGCAGCTTGACCGTATGGTGCAAAAAGTGCCCATCAAGCCAATCCAACTTGTGAGGGGGGGGGAGCATGGGGGAAATATCTCCAGATTACCTCCGCAAATAACAGCTAGAATGCCAAAGGTCTGCAAAGCTGGTATTGCTGCAGAGGAGCATTCTGTGCCAAAAGCAAAGTCTGAAGGAGAAAATTATTATTTCAAGTAAAAATCATTATTTCTCACCTCGTCAATAATACAAAATTGTCTGGGTGACCCCAAACTTTTGAACTGTAGTGTAGGTCATCAATATCGGATTGGTAAGGCACCAGATCCTGGCACCCTCACTGATAGGTTGATAACTGGTACTGCTACGGTATCAACAGGAAAAGAGCTGGTGTACCCTAAAATCGACACTACAGAGCTGTGTAAAAATGTATGAAGTTGCAAATTTTGTGCGCAATTGCAAGTTGTGCAACCACTATGCAACATTTCAAGCAGTTGATGCCAGAAACATTGCGGGAACTGCTTGATGAATCGTACTCCGTTTTTATTTACTCCCATGCTGCCTTAGATTAGCCTCTTCATTGAAATAGAAAGTTAGCTCTTTAGAGGTCTCCCCACTTCTGCTCCTCTTTCACAAAATTCAGTCTCAGGGTTCGTTTCCACTGGCGTATAGCTTCCGATGCGAGAGTGTAGCACCCCACAGGGCCTGGGGTAATACTCGTTGCCAGGTCGGTGAAGGGTAAGGGGGATGTCACGGGTGACCTGCCCGGTTTCGTAACCCTGATGTGTCCACGGAAGGGATGGATGGATGAGGGGATGGAGAGGAACGATGAGGGTAGTAGTGGATGAGGGTGAGGAGGATTGTCTCGTAATGCCACCTGCGGTACGCGGCCAGTGACTAGCCGCCGCTGCTGTCGCTGTCCTCCAGGGGCGGATGGTTGTAGCAGCAAGGATGGTTGGTGCCACAAGAGCATCGGAAGCGATATGTTAATGACCCTCTGCTGCGATCATCAGCCGAGGGTCATGCGACTGTGATCTGATCTTGCAATCAGATCACATCTGCGGAGGAGAGGGAGGGCGCACTTTCTCCCCATCTCCTCCACTGCCTGTCTCTGCATATATCGCACTGCAGTCGGATGACATCCGAGTGCAGTGCGATGTTTCATACTCTCCAAAGACTTGCATGGGGGTGTGGGAGCCGAGACTCGCTGCCAAACGCAGCATGCTGCAATTTATTCCGCATGCCAATATGTCAAGAAAAATCAGTCGCAGGTGGACACTGTCCCCATGGTTTTGCACTAGCCTGAGAGCAAGCCGATGTTTTATCTAATTGCACTCGTCCATGCAAAACACCCAGAGAGAAATGGAAACTGCAGCTTCATCCCCCTCCTCCTTATGTGTGCCAAAGTTTTACTGTAGATTTATTTTTTGGTGACCGTGGAACTGCAGGCTGCACAAAGGTGAGGAAGACGTCACGCAGTCCTAATATGATAGCAATCATTTTTTATGTATGTGCATGTACTGCTGATCGTGGCTTAAATAGCAACAGTCAGGCAATTCATCTGCCCAATAAACTGCTTGCACATTGAATTGCAGCCTGGTTAGACGATTGCAGCCATATTATTCTCTGACATTTTCTGGTGTTTCAGAGAAGATCTACTTTGAAGATGTCATTGCCACTGCGGGTGATTGCTAGGTCTCTCGTGTGTACATAGGGAGAGACCTGTCAATCACCTGTAGGATGAACATGCTCTATATCATATATAACATCAGATCCTGCCTGCTGGAGGCATCTACTGTACAGGAATGATAATTATCTGCTTTTTCTGCAGTATATATTTGCTAATTTGCACAAAGACAAGACTGACCGAATCTCCGGTGATCAGCTCGTAGCGGCTCTCCAGTCAGCAGGTAACAGCATGACCTACATAGACTTGCTCAGTATGCAAGGTTTGCAGCACCTCTTATTGAGCACACAGCCAAGTGAATACACACCACTCACAAAAAGTTCGGGATATTAGGCTTTTGGGTGAAATTTATGTAAAAGGTAAAAAGTTCATGCTACATTGATATTTTATCATGAAATTCGGGGATTTAGGTATATGCATGAAATGGTGATTTCCTCATCTCAAACAATTTATCGAAACAAAAGCCAACAACACTGGTGGGTACACCCCTCCACCCCCAAAATGTCGTGTCTCAGTAACTTGTCATGTGGCCTTGAGCATCAATTACAGCTGACAATGAGGCCTCCTGCTGGTCACAAGTGGAGTTACTGTCTGCGGAGGCCAGCGTCCCTCTCTTCTTGAAGGGCAACTTTCAGGTCATTGACTCTCTACACGGCGACTCAGCTGATTCCATAGGTTCTCTATGGGATTCAGGTCAGGAGAAAGTGCAGCCACTCCATTTGAGGTTCCCCAGTCTCCAGCAGCCGTTCCCTAATGATGAGAAATCGAAGAGCTGGAGCATTTTCGTCCATGAAGGTGAAATTAGGTCTGTGTAGTTCATGCAGAGGCACAATGACTGGATTATGTTATTTCAGAAGTAGGGGCTGTCACTGTACAATCACACAGTGTAGGGCCGTCCTGTACTGACTAGACACACCGGCCCACACTATAACACCACCACCACCAAAGGCTCATCTGGTGACAGCAGTGGCTGATCCATAGCATTCTCCATAATATCTCCAACATTGTTGGTGGCCATCTTTTCTGCTCAGCATGCATCGACTTTCAACAGTGAACAGCACTGAGGCCACTGGTCTCTCGTTCAGCGCAGATGACGCCTGTGTCTGGTGGTGCAAACAGGTACCTTGGAGGTCATCTAGAACGCAGCCCACGCTGATATAAACTGTTACAAATGGTCTGACGTGACCTTAAATTTGCCTGTAGTTGTGTGGCATTTATCATCCGGTTCCAAAGGGCATTATTCACAATTAAGCTGTCATAAGTGTGGGATGTAACCGGAGGGTGTCCACTATTCTGTCTTTCTGTGACTCTTCCAGTCTCTCCGTGTCTCTGTACAACCTGCTGGTGACACTCTGAGCTCAGTGGCCACTTCCGTCTGAGAACCTCCTGCTTGAAGCCTCACAATGGCACGGTAATGCTGATCAATTGTTAGTTGTCATCTTGGTCTCATGATGTCAAAATGTGAGCAGCGTCCTGTTTAATACAAATTGTAATTGAATCCCGAAATATATTGGGTGATTCGTGGATCAAACACCAGTTGTGAATTTTTCCATTAAGCTCCTTGTTAGAGAATGGCAAAATGTCCTGAAACACTAAACAGTTGGACATGAGCATCCAGAAGATTAGAGAAGGTCACAGTAACTTCACCTGAAAAGGTTAGAGGGCATTTTAAGATCATCCTGAAATTTCACCCGAAAGCCAAATATCCCTAACTTTTATCTATATTTTGTGAATCTGAAATCTTTAATAAAGCAGCATTATAGGATGGGGAATCCTGCATACTGACCGAATCCTAACCTGCCAACAACATAAGGTCTTGCCTATAAAATATTTTCCCCAAGATGAAAAAAAATCCTAAATTTATTTATCCTTAATTTGTCATTGCATAAAAAGTTGTAAACTCCAATATATGGTTCTTCTGACAACCAAGGTGACCACCGCTGTATTCGTGCAGGGGTTGCAGTCAGGAGGCCCAAAAGATCCCTTGATCCCTTTAGCTACGAAAACCCAAAATTATTAACTAGCTGTTATAGTTGACTTCTCTGTTGAAGATTTTGCATTGGGTCAAGGAACTTCAAGTTATTCTGTTGTGTGCTGTCCACTCTACTAGAGGGGATTCGAAGTGTGGACCCTCCTCCTATAAAATAGGACAATATGGAAGCTGCTTTTTGTGGGGACACCCCTAATAAATTGGCAGATTGGCAGTATTATAAAGATTTGCTATTATCACTCACTGTATAGAAATCGTGGCACATAGGGCTGTAAGTTGTAACAAATTGGGAAACACGCCCACTTGGCTAAAAAGACTAAATTCACAAACAAGGAATAGGGGACCGCATCTAATTTATGACAAGCGTGAGGGGCCTCTTAAAATGTCCTTAAATGTACTGGATACCTCCAGTAATCAGAGCTGATCTGTAGAGGAACCTGGCAGCAAGTGATCAATTTCCCTTCAGCATGTCAGCAGGGGATATTAAGCATTACATCATTGCTGTGATGATGGGAGCCCCGGTGAAATAAGGCACCAAACCACTAGGTGTCGCCAGGCACACTAGTGGAGTGGATCTGCCGGGTTTGTATACTAAACACACCTAGTGATGGGGAGTTAAACAGCCAGGGGTCAAAAGCCAGGAGATAACGTAAATGACAAAAGGAGCGAGCAGAGCCGGAGTCAGGGGACGAGCCGGGGTCGCTAAATAGAGAGGTTACGCAAGTACAAGGGAGCGAGCAGAGACGGAGTCAGGGGACGAGCCGTGGTCGGTAATCAAAGAGGTCACGTAAATACAAGGGAGCGAGCAGAGTCAGAGTCAGGGGGCGAGCTGGGGTCAGTAAACAGAGAGGTCACGTAAGTACAAGGGAGCGAGCAGAGTCGGAGTCAGGGGATGAGGTGGGGTTGGTAAACAGAAAGGTCATGTAAGTACAAGGGAGCGAGCAGAGCCGGAGTCAGTGGGCGAGCTGGGATCGGTAAACAGAGGTCACGTAAGTACAAGGGAGCGAGCAGAGACGGAATCAGGGGGGCAAGCTGGGGTCAGTAAACAGAAAGGTCATGTAAGTACAAGGGAGCGAGCAGAGCCGGAGTCGGGGCGAGCTGGGGTCAGTAAACAGAAAGGTCATGTAAGTACAAGGGAGCGAGCAAAGCCGGAGTCAGGGGAAGAGCTGGGGTCAGTAAACAGAGGTCACGTAAGTACAAGGGAGCGAGCAGAGCCGCAGTCAGGGGAAGAGCTGGGCTCAGTAAACAGAGGTCACGTAAGTACAAGGGAGCGAGCAGAGCCGGAGTCAGGGGAAGAGCTGGGGTCAGTAAACAGAGAGGTCACGTAAGTACAAGGGAGCGAGCAGAGTCGGAGTCAGGGAATGAGCCAAGGTCAAGGAATCAAGTCAGTAGGTAAGGAGACGGTAAGGGAACAGCGGAACATGGTAGCGGGACAAGATCAGGACAGACACTTACGGGAAACAGAGACGTACACTACAAAACAGTAACTATCACTGGCGGTGTTCCAGGTGAAATAGGTCCAAGATAAAGTGGAGCAAATACCCGGAACAAGGCTCCAAAGAACAGACCCCCTCCAACACCACACAGGACTCAACCAGGAACTGGGGAAAAATATGAGACCCAGCATAGGCTCTGCAGGAGAGCAGAGCACCGCTGAGCAGAAGCATGACAATTGCTAAATGAAATAAATGGGCTGTCCATGTAATGAGTAAGGGACAAACGTAGCCTTTCTCTGCTATGGCTATTAGATGAGGGTCCTTTAAAGGGGAACTCCATCTGTTAAGGCAGAATTGTCAAAGTTTCTAAAAACATGTTGTTCTATGAGGCAAATCTTTTGTATTCTGATATTTAGCACTTCACCCATTAGTGATGTTCTTGCAGTTTGTTATAATGTTGTAAATCAGCAGAAAGTGTCCATCCCAGAACTTGCTGATTAAGGCTTAGGCAACATGGGAAGATGCTGATGTGGGCACTCACATGATCGCACACATACAAGCAAATTTACTTGTTGACCCAAATAAAGGGTCATATGATTCAGTTATGTTCCACTCCTACCCCCCACCCGGGAATCCTCTACCTTTTCCCTTCTCTTCCTCTTTTTACGTGGCCTCTGCAATTTTATAGGCACCAGTACACGTAGACTTCACTTTTTCCAACTTGGCAAAGATCTCCGCTTGGCTTCATACGTGGCTTCTATGTATTGGTGCCAATAAAGTTACATTATTACATGCTGGCAAGGCCCTTTTCATTTGGGCGAGTGTCTGTATGTTTAACCACGTAGTTTTTGTTACTTTTGGACAAAGGAAAGGGCAGCTCTCGGTTATTTCCGGTAGTCCGACAACGAATTTAGGTTGTGCATGTTTGGCTCCACTCCATTGAAGATGAGGCAGCGGAGCCATGTTCTCAGAGTCACTGGGAGTCTGAACGGTCGGACATCCAGCGATCATCCGATGGGTAGCTTGTTATCTTGGGGATAACCCTTTAAATGATTGGTCATTCTCACTGAAATCTATTCTCCCCCAGCTACAGAGCTAAAGCCTGGAGATGTTGAATGGATCGTGTTCCCTGCCTCTGCTTTTATTGTCTCTTGTACTGAAGTTCGTCAATGCCGGGGTTGATTTTTTTTTTTTGTTTTTTTTTGATCGGCCACTCCATTCAACTTTTTTGGTTGCAACCTTGTAGGCAGGCTAAAATGGAGACATACGGCCCCAATTCTAGTTATTGGTCGAGTGTCATGGGTGACACAGTCATGTGGTTTCTGGCCATAGAAGGTCACAGTGTATGGCTGCGCAGAATGCTCCCTGACTTTCCATTGTTCCTGCTGTCAGTATTCATTGGTATAGGTAGCTTTCCTGCTGGATTCATGTCTTTCCCTATTGGACTCAGCAGGCGCTCGACTCCCACCCAGCTGTTGATTGTCAGTATTCCCTTGGTGTTTAAATACCCCTTCCTTCCTTTGGTCTGGTGCTGGTGATATTTTCACTTACTTCAAGCCGAGGTTACAAGCAAGTGGCTTGTACTCCTCTGTGGTATCGTTGCTGAAAGCTCTGCTGAACTCCTACCTGAGTCATCTAATGATAAGTAGTTCATGATTTCCCCCCTGTGTGTCTCCCTTGTGTCTTCTATAGGTGTTTAGTAGGGTTAACAAGAGCTGATCCCATCTGTTCCGTATTTAGGGTCTGGTGTTAGGAATATCTAGGGTCCGGTATCCGGTTTGGCGGCGCATAGGAACCTATCTAGGGTGGTAAGGGACCCCACGGACCAGCAGTAGGGTCAGGTATCCAGCTCGGCGCATACGTGCGGAACCTATCTAGGGTAGTGAGGGACCCCATGGAACAGAAGTAAGGTCAGGTATCCGGTTTGGTGCATAGGTGCGGAACCTATCTAGGGTGGTGAGGGACCCCAGGGACCAGCAGTAGGTTTGGTCAGGGGTCACAATCTTCCTTCTCCCTAGACGCAGGGTTTCCCTTCCCTTCCCTTTCGCCTTGCGCTTGGTAGTTCCCTCACTGATTTCACAGTTGGACCCAAGGTTGAACATATCTTTGGTACAACCAATGCAAGTTGCACAGGGGCCCAAGAGGTAAGGGGGCCCATTTCCACCTATCAAACAAGTGGAATTTGTGCATTATGATGAGCTATTTAACTTCCATGGGCCCTGTCACAAACCACCGGGGGGGTCACTCAGAAATCCCCCGCGCTGGCTACCAGTACGTCACAATCGGGGGGTAACAAGTGGGGGTCACCCCTCCTTTATACCTCCCGACCGACAGACAGAGCACGTGACGCGCTCTCTAGCGCCCCTCTTATAGTCAGGCCAATTATGGAATTGCCCGACCATAAGCAAGGAGGCCGCTATACTACTTATGCCGATTATTGAAGGGTCCCCGGTGAGAGTAAGGTATATATTCCCCCGACCTCCGCGGGCGGAATATATAAAATCTCCCCGAATCTCACTGGCCTCCCCACAATAATCCTTGGCACAATTCGCTGCCACCAACCAATTTACGGTAACTATTAGCCGAACACACAGACGTGGGATTCAAGATCGAGATAACAGAACAGCCCAAGATTAATTATATAATTTAATCAGCCTAAAGCACACTAGAAACTACAATATATACAATAGGGAATCTACAGAATATACATATGTCAGAGTACAGTTACAATCAAAGCATGGGTTACAAACAGGCATACACAGTTCCAGCAGTTACCTTGTTGCGTCTGGCCACAGGGGGGCGCTGTACCCAGGTTTCTAGGATCCTTCCCACAGATGTTTCCTACACGTGCCCCCAGCGAAAGAACACTGGAAAATGGCCGAAGTAGGGTTATCAACCTGGGCAATCCAGGTCCCCTCCTACCTTAGTGACCTCACAGGGAGCACTGCTCCACCCCTGGCTGGAGTTATGGACAAAATCCACAACATGGAATATGGCCATAACTTGGCCTGGGAGCGTCGTAGGCGGACGCCAATGCTCTCATTGTGACAGTTATGAATTTAGCTACAGAACGAGGGGACTCATGACCTGTCTGCCAGTTCCCCATTGGCTGATATCATGCCTGGGGCATTTCCCAATGTCCTGCTCCCATAAAAAGGGTGTGCCGGCATCGTCCGCATGCGGAGACACCATTTTTATGGTTGCCATATTTATCGGAAATATGGCTTGCGAGATATGAACCATTTTTTACTGGAGTCGTTCTGTCTGCTAGTTCCATAGCCTTGCTAATGAGATACAACTCTTGTTACAGGGTGACGGCAGGGAGTCATCCTGTGTCCATTGTTCCCACACCACCTCATCTCCATATCACAGGACATGGCCATGGAGGTGTAAGTGGAACACTGAGAACAAGAAGGGAGGGGGCACTGCCAGGGAGTGATGAGGGATTATGACTGGAGTCATAATTCATCTTCATATCCCGGGATTTGCCTCACACCTCCCCCCTTTTGAGGGCGCTAGGGGGCAGCACACTCCGGTGTTCCCCCGTGCGCCCGTCCGCGACCTCTCCTTGTCGGGACAGCCCGTCTGCGTTACCGTGGTCACGGCCCCTTTTGTGGCGAATGGTGAAGTTGTATTGCTGGAGCGCAAGGCTCCATCGCAACAATCGCCCATTCGTCCCAGAGACGGTGTGCAACCAGCTGAGGGGATTGTGGTCCGTCTCCACGATGAAGTGGCGCCCGTATAGATAGGGTTGCAGACGCTGCAGGGCCCACACTATGGCCAGGCACTCCTTCTCCATCGTGGAATAGGCAACTTCCCTTGGTAACAGCTTCCTGCTCAGGTACAAGACTGGGTGCTCTTGGCTCGCAGAGTCCACCTGGCTGAGCACCGCACCGAGGCCGAAGTCACTGGCGTCGGTCTGTACTACAAACGGCCGCGTGAAGTCGGCTGCCTGTAGCACGGGCGGGCTGGACAGGGCGTCCTTTAGGGCCCGGAAGGCTGTCTCGCAGTCCATTGTCCAATCGACTGCAGAGGGCAGCTTCTTCTTGGTGAGGTCCGTCAAGGGCTTTGCCAGGCTACTATAGCATGGAACAAACCTCCTATAGTACCCAGCGGTCCCCAAGAAGGACATCACCTGCTTCTTGGTCCTGGGGGTGGGCCAGGATGCGATGGCTTCCACTTTCTCAGGCTCGGGCTTCAGTGTTCTCCCACCTACCCGGTGACCGAGGTACTGGACCTCGCTCATGGCCAGCTGACACTTTCCCGGCTTGATGGTCAAACCTGCCCGGTGGATCCGCCTGAGCACCTGTGCTAGATGCTCTAGGTGGTCCTCCCAGGTGGGACTGAAGACGGCAATGTCATCCAGGTACGCGGCCGCGTACCCTTCAAGTCCCTTGAGCAGGGTGTTGACCATCCGCTGGAAAGTGGCAGGGGCATTCCTCATCCCGAATGGCATCACCGTGGACTCGTACAGTCCAAATGGGGTAATAAAGGCAGAGCGTTCCCTGGCCTTGCGAGTCAGGGGGATCTGCCAATATCCCCGGCTCAGATCCATGATGGTCAGGTACTGAGCCCCGGCCAACTGATCGAGCAGGTCATCGATGCGTGGCATTGGGTACGCATCGGCGACCGTGACCGCATTGAGCCCCCTGTAGTCCACGCAGAACCGAGTGGTTCGGTCCTTCTTAGGGACGAGGACTACAGGCGAGGCCCAAGCGCTGTTGGATGCCTGGATCACCCCCAGCTTCAGCATCTCGTCAATCTCCTGGCGCATGTGTTGCTGCACCTCCAGGGAGACCCGATATGCTGAACGCCGGATCGGGGGATGATCCCCAGTGTCCACGTGATGGACAGCCAAGTCAGTCCTTCCGGGCTGGTTGGTAAACAACCCCCGGAAGGGGAGGAGGGTGGCCCACAGCTGGGACCGTTGGTCTTCCAAGAGCTGGTGGCCAACCTCCACATCCTCAATGGATCCGCCTGCCCTAACCTGGGCTAGCATATCCAAGAGGGTTTCCGCTTCTCCCTCCTCGGGCAGGTTGCACACGGGGAGCGCACATGCCTCCCGCTCATGATGTGCCTTCATCATGTTCACATGGAAGGGCTTCCGCCTTCCACGGGCAGGGTCCAGGGTGACCAGGTACGTTACAGGGTTGAGCTGCTGGTACACGAGGTATGGGCCTTCCCAGGCTGCCTGAAGCTTGTCCTGTGGTACGGGGACCAGTACCCACACCTTTTGACCCACTTGGTAGGTCCTCTCACAAGCGTTCTGGTCGTACCAACGCTTCTGATCGGCCTGGGCTTGAGCCATATTGTCGTGTACCAGTTGCGTCAAGGCCTGCATTTTGTCCCGGAAGCGCATGACATACTCGATAACCGACACTCCAGGGGTGGCCAAATCCCCTTCCCAAGCCTCTTTCACCAGAGCCAGGGGGCCCCGCACACGTCGCCCGTACAGGAGCTCAAACGGTGAGAATCCTGTTGAGGCCTGTGGAACCTCCCGGTAAGCAAATAACAGGTGTGGGAGATACCGCTCCCAGTCACGCCCATGGGAGTCGACCAACATCTTAAGCATCTGCTTTAAGGTGCCATTGAACCGCTCGCACAGGCCATTAGTCTGTGGATGGTACGGGCTGGCCACCAGATGTCGCACCTGGACTTGCTTACAGAGGGCCTCCATCAGCTGGGACATGAATTGGGTCCCCCGGTCAGTGAGCATTTCCTGGGGAAAACCCACTCGGGAGAAAATCTCCAGCAATGCGGTGGCCACCTTGTCAGCCCGAATGGACGACAAGGCCACTGCTTCTGGGTACCGGGTGGCATAGTCCACTACCGTCAGTATGAAGCGTTTCCCGGAGCTGCTGGGGATGGCCAGCGGGCCGACCAGATCCACAGCCACCCTCCTGAAAGGCTCATCGATGATTGGCAGAGATACCAGTGGGGCTTTGGGGCGTGGCCCCGCCTTCCCCACTCTCTGACAGGTTTCACACGAACGGCAGTAGGCAGCCACATCGGCCCCCATTTTTGGCCAGTAGAAATGCTGGTTTAACCTGGCCTTGGTCTTAGCGATCCCTAGGTGTCCGGCCATCGGAATCTCATGTGCGATCCGCAACAACTCCGTCCGGAACGGATAGGGTACCACCAACTGTCGGTCCCTGGGCCACGCCTCCGGTGAACCCTGCTGGACCGTGGCCCGGTACAGCCGTCCTTGGTCCCAGACCACTCGCTCCGGGTCCGAGTCCGAGGGAGGCTGTGCCGCCTGCTCCTTAAGAGCTTTCAGGCTGTCGTCAGCTTCTAACGCTGCCTGAAACCCCTGACTAGATGTGGCCAGAATCGACGAGACTGTCACATCTTCAGTCAGTACCCCGGGACCTGTGTCCTGGCCTCCACCTGACTCGGCTGCCACTTGGTCAGAAGGGGGAGAGCTATCGGACCTCCGGGAGGCCCCTTGGCTTCCAGCACTCCCACTGCGGGTGACAGCGGCCACAGCCGCTGCGACCGTGGGTCGTGCCTGCTCCTCCTCCGTTCCTGACCAAGTCGCCGGTTCAGGCAGACCTACCTGGCTTCCTGACACCCCGGTTGTGGGGGAACCATGCACCGAGATCTTACCTGGGAGCACTTCCGCTCCTGGACCGGCCCCAATCTCACCTGCCTGTTCCCCTCCTGCAGCAACAGAACCCCGCTGTGAAATCTCTGGGGACCCCACATTTGCTGTGGTAGCCCCCACCCCACACACTGGTCCTCCCCCTGCAGCACCCTGCTCTCTGCTTATCCCTGCAGAGGGCAACAGATCCCAGCTCACAGGCTGGTTACTTGTAGAGGCATTGTCACACCTTTCTCTGACCCCCTCCCCTGTCACAGCTGCAGCTGTGTGTGTGTCTATGGTGTCTGTGCAAGCAGAAATATCAGAGTTCACTCCCTCCTCCCTTACATCATTCATAGATAACACATTAACATTGTCAGGAGTCATGTCAGTACTGGCTGAAGGTTCAGCCCTTGGGGGGGGCCCAAACTGGGAGGTTATCTGCCCCAAATCTGTCCCAAGTAGCACGTTTGCGGGGATCCGATCAGTTACCCCCACCTCCCTCACCCCTCGCCCTGCGCCCCAGTCCACATAAATGTCAGCAACAGGCAGCGCCGGGTCAATGCCTCCAATCCCGGAGACAGCGAGGGTTTTTCCAGGGATCAAGTCTTGGGGGGACACCATCTCAGGCCGCACCAGAGTCACCTCCGAGGCGCTGTCTCGCAGTCCTATGGTCACAGACCGGCCGACGGTGACAGGTTGGAAGCTGTCCAGGGACCTACCACCACCCCCACCCACACAATACACCTTGGGCGGCCCTTGGGACGGGGACGGAGCCGGGGCCTTGGGACGCTGAGGGCACATGGCCTTGAAGTGTCCAGGTAGGTTGCACTGGTGGCACCGTCTTGGTTCCGCCACGGGCCTGGAGAGGGGAGTTGAGGGGGACACCCCCTGCAGTCTAGGGGCAGGTGGGGCAGTCGCAGAATTCATCTTACCCCCTCTCCAGGTGCTGCTGGTGGCCGCTCTCCTGGCCTCAGGGGCCCGGTTGTTGGTGTAGTCATCGGCAAGGGCAGCTGTAGCCGTGGACCCCTTTGGCTTCTGGTCTCGGATGAACTGGCGGAGATCCTCAGGGCAGTTCCACAAGAGTTGCTCCGTGATGAACAAGTCCAGGATCTCCGGTCCGGTGGAAAGCTGCAGGCCTTAGGTCCAGTGGTCGGCAGCTCGGGCAAGTGCCCGCCGGTGGTCAGCCCAGGAGTCCTTTGGTCCCTTCTGTAGGCTCCGGAACTTCTTGCGGTAGGACTCTGGAGTGAGGTTGTACTGTTGGATCAGGGCCCGCTTGATGGTGTCGTAGCCCTGATCTGCCTCAGCAGGCAAGTCCCCAAGGATATCCAGGGCCTTACCCCTTAAACGGGGGGTCAGGTATTTGGCCCACTGGTCCTTGTCCAGATGGTGCTGCAAGCAAGTCCGTTCAAAAGCAGTCAAGAAAGAGTCCAAGTCTCCATCCTTCTCCAGCACTGGGAAGTCCTCAACACGGACCTTTGGAAGTTTGGTGTCTCGAAGGTCACATGTGGCTGATGAGGGCCGGAGCTGAGCTAGCTGCAGCTGGTAGTCACGGTCTGCCTGTCGCTCTCGCTCTTCACGCGCTGCCTGCCGCTCTCGCTCCGCAGCCTCACGCTCTGCGTGCCGCTCCGCAGCCTCAGCGTCACGCGCTGCCTGCCGCTCTGCCCTGCGCTCTGCCAGGAGTTCCTTGTAGCCCTTCTGGTCTCCAGCCTGGAGAAGGGCCATAGCCATTTGAAGAAGGCTATCCGAGCCTCCCAGGCTCGGTGGAATGGCACGTGGTGATCTGCGGCACGCTGCAGAGCTAGGCGATTCACTGTCCCTTTCAGAGCGGAGGGCTGGCATCTGGCTCGTTGAGGAACCTTGGGTGAGCTCCTCCTCATCTTGTCCAGCAGTGCCAGGTTGCGCAATGTCCTCGGCAGAACGGTTTTCTGGCGTCGAGCTCCTGGAGGACTCGTGGGCAACCTCCTCATTGCTGTCCACAGCACCGTCCTCCCTCTCTTCGGCTCCTGCCTTAGCATTGGCCAGTTGCATAGCTCTGCTCCTGGTGCCATCAGCCATTCTTGCAGACTTTTGGTCACTGACACAGAACTGACACCTGATGCCTCCACACACCTTACAGTATCTGCACTCTGACACTCTAGTGTTGAGCTAGTCTGAAGACCCCAGCAGCCACAGCTGCTGCAGGCAGTCTTTAGTGTCTGGGAGTATGAGTCTCACACTCACACACACTATTATCTCGATCCCACCGCTATGCCACCAATATGTCACAAACCACCGGGGGGGTCACTCAGAAATCCCCCGCGCTGGCTACCAGTACGTCACAATCGGGGGGTAACAAGTGGGGGTCACCCCTCCTTTATACCTCCCGACCGACAGACAGAGCACGTGACGCGCTCTCTAGCGCCCCTCTTATAGTCAGGCCAATTATGGAATTGCCCGACCATAAGCAAGGAGGCCGCTATACTACTTATGCCGATTATTGAAGGGTCCCCGGTGAGAGTAAGGTATATATTCCCCCGACCTCCGCGGGCGGAATATATAAAATCTCCCCGAATCTCACTGGCCTCCCCACAATAATCCTTGGCACAATTCGCTGCCACCAACCGATTTACGGTAACTATTAGCCGAACACACAGACGTGGGATTCAAGATCGAGATAACAGAACAGCCCAAGATTAATTATATAATTTAATCAGCCTAAAGCACACTAGAAACTACAATATATACAATAGGGAATCTACAGAATATACATATGTCAGAGTACAGTTACAATCAAAGCATGGGTTACAAACAGGCATACACAGTTCCAGCAGTTACCTTGTTGCGTCTGGCCACAGGGGGGCGCTGTACCCAGGTTTCTAGGATCCTTCCCACAGATGTTTCCTACACGTGCCCCCAGCGAAAGAACACTGGAAAATGGCCGAAGTAGGGTTATCAACCTGGGCAATCCAGGTCCCCTCCTACCTTAGTGACCTCACAGGGAGCACTGCTCCACCCCTGGCTGGAGTTATGGACAAAATCCACAACATGGAATATGGCCATAACTTGGCCTGGGAGCGTCGTAGGCGGACGCCAATGCTCTCATTGTGACAGTTATGAATTTAGCTACAGAACGAGGGGACTCATGACCTGTCTGCCAGTTCCCCATTGGCTGATATCACGTCTGGGGCATTTCCCAATGTCCTGCTCCCATAAAAAGGGTGTGCCGGCATCGTCCGCATGCGGAGACACCATTTTTATGGTTGCCATATTTATCGGAAATATGGCTTGCGAGATATGAACCATTTTTTACTGGAGTCGTTCTGTCTGCTAGTTCCATAGCCTTGCTAATGAGATACAACTCTTGTTACAGGGTGACGGCAGGGAGTCATCCTGTGTCCATTGTTCCCACACCACCTCATCTCCATATCACAGGACATGGCCATGGAGGTGTAAGTGGAACACTGAGAACAAGAAGGGAGGGGGCACTGCCAGGGAGTGATGAGGGATTATGACTGGAGTCATAATTCATCTTCATATCCCGGGATTTGCCTCACAGGCCCATATTATCCATGTATTGTTCTTGCACAGCCACCTTTTCTGGATGGAGAGACCTAATAACCATAAATAAGTGTAGACTGGAATACCTACCCCTTTAAGGCACCAAAGATTGAATGTTTGTTAACAAGAAGTAACACATTTGCCTGCACAGGAGCTGTGAACAAATCTAAACTTGTCAACTTTCCTCTAAACAGCAGAAACCAATATGGACATTCCCTTTTAGCGGAGTGATGAGCACATGATTTTCTTTGTATCTGGTAGGTCTTCCAGCAGACGATTTTTTGGTCCGTTTGGCTCAAGTAAGGTACGGAGATCCAGATGGCTTTCTCATTTATCCTGATTTTATCTGCTGCCTCCTGAAACTTCAGAGTCTGACAGGTAAACACTTCATATATATTAGAAGCCTAGAAAAGTGATACTTTGTGATGCTCCTTCATTCTATCATTTTATCAGCACACAATAACTGTTCAAACCAAGCACCGGTGTTTGGTGCACCCTTGTGTGGCCAAACATTTAAGTGCACCATGATGTCCAAGAAGTAGAAATCTGCGGTAGACACCATCCAGTATTCCAAAGTGCTTTATTCCATCATAAAGTACAGTTAAGAGTAGCGGGGAGAGAGCCGGGTGCACCTCCTCCTTATGGACGACGGCCGTTTCGCACTTCCTTGTGCTTCAACGGGACTCGCGCGAAACGGCCGTCGTCCATAGGGGGCCTACACTCGGCTCTCTCCCCGCTACTTTTAACTGTACTGTATGATGGAATAAAGCACTTTGGAATACTGATTGGTGTCTGCCGCAGATTTCTACTTCTTGGACATCAGTTTGGATCTTCTTTTTTCCTTGTCTGCGTGCACCCATTACCGTTGTTTCCATAGGAGGACTGAAGTTGACCTATCAATCCAGTGACAAGGTATTGAACAATTTGATGCAGAAACCGCTTCTGCATATTATATTTAAGTGCACCATCACACCAGCTTGTTTTTCCCTTATCTCCATGTCCCCTCTTCTTTGACAGAACCAGAGAAGAGCAGAGATAGATGGAAATCAAGCAGGTGGGACGGTGTACTTAAATATTTTGGTGTGGCCAAACATTTAAGTACACCCTCCCACCTGCTTGTTTTCCATCGACCAATCTTTTACAATTGGTGTTGCCATTACTCTATGGTAATAGATGGAATGATCTTTTGACCAAAATTGTAGATTATCACGATAAGTGCTTTATTTTGATGTGTTATATGGTCCCTTCTTGTAAATGTTCACGTTAACACTATTCTATATTATTACTTTTCTGCAATAACCTCTGCCACAAATCTGCCAAGTCTAAATGAGGATCTGAATGGTCTCTGCTTAGCTTTATTTTTTAATGTTTTCTCATGCTTTTAATTTTAGACATGTCCTCTAATCCCCTTTACTGAAGAGGAAATCTCTGGTTCCTCTTCCATTGTATCCCACATGCTTTCATATGTAATTCTGCTTCTCAATTCCTCATTCTTGCTTGTAATGTATTAACTGTATCCTCATATTTCAATTATTGTTATTGAATATAAGTCTTTAACAGCTAGTCATGAGTGTGTCCCGCTCTGGGGAGACCTCTGGAGAGTCTGGGACCAGAAGGTCACAACGCCTCATTTTGCACAGGTCCATAACTTGTATTTGAGTGAATCTACTTTCTTTTAGTGCTGTAGGGGTTAAGGACTCTTTCCTATCTGGCTGTCCTTTGTAGCCTTCATCTCAAGTGCAGCTCTTTTGTGACCACTCCCCTTCACTATAAATAGTCACATGTCTTACCATCTGATGCCAGTTGTAGAATCTCATTCTTATGTTGACCACTTTTGAAGGAGCCTGTCTCTAGAAGAAGCTGAGGAGTCATAAAAATTGCAGCTGTGGTGTTTAGCTGAATTGGAGGAGCTTGTAGTGTTTTCCTTTTTGTGTGTATTTTCCCACGGTGTTATCTCCCTTATCATGTGTTGTATTATTGCAGTGATGAGACTAGTGTTACATAGTTTGAAAAAAGACCTAGGTCCATCTAGTTCAACCTTCCTGTTCTTGTTGGCCTTTTCACTAGCCAGGGTGAGCTGAGGGCAAGCAATTGTCTGGGCACATGGCAGTAATGGTGGGATGGACCCATACAGGGACATTAGGCAGCGCAGGGTATAGACTCAGATGAGTTGCAGGAGGTGTCCCCTATTGCCCTTTCGCTATCTCTAGGGCCTTCCTTCTATACGATTCTCTATGTTACCTTTCTGTTGCGCTGCGCAGTGAGCATCTATTCGCTCTGGCGTAACGGCCCCATACCATGTAAAATGTATAAGGCTACTTTCACACTTGCGTTGGATGGCTTCCGTAGCATTGCGTTGTGTGATGGATGCAACGGATGCATTGCATATAGTGGCACAACGGATGCTACGGATCGTGCAAAATAACGGAAATCTTTTTTTTTTTTCTTCTTTACAGTTTTACCAGCAGCAGACTATTGTGAACAATCAGCTGATCGCTCTCAATAGCCGGTGGCCGGGCGCTCAGCTGATCGCTCTCACATGCCGGCGGCCGGGCGATCAGCTGATCGCGCTCACATGCCGGCGGCCGGGCGATCAGCTGATCGCGCTCACATGCCGGCGGCCGGGCGCTCAGCTGATCGCGCTCACATGCCGGCGGCCGGGCGCTCAGCTGATCGCTCTCACATGCCGGCGGCCGGGCGCTCAGCTGATCGCTCTCACATGCCGGCGGCCGGGCGATCAGCTGAGTGCTCTCACATGCCGGCGGCCGGGCGCTCAGCTGATCACTCTCACATGCCGGCGGCCGGGCGCTCAGCTGATCGCTCTCACATGCCGGCGGCCGGGCGCTCAGCCGAGCGCTCTCACATGCCGGCGGCCGGGCGCTCAGCCGAGCGCTCTCACATGCCGGCGGCCGGGCGATCAGCTGAGCGCTCTCACATGCCGGTGGCCGGGCGCTCAGCTGAGTGCTCTCACATGCCGGCGGCCGGACGCTCAGCTGAGTGCTCTCACATGCCGGTGGCCGGGCGCTCAGCTGAGTGCTCTCACATGCCGGCGGCCGGACGCTCAGCTGAGAGCTCTCACATGCCGGCGGCCGGGCGCTCAGCTGAGAGCTCTCACATGCCGGTGGCCGGGGGCTCAGCTGAGAGCTCTCACATGCCGGCGGCCGGACGCTCAGCTGAATGTTCGGCCACCGAGAAACAAAATAAAGTTTCTGTGATTTAAAAAAAAAAAGAGCATGCGCAGTGAAAAATAAAGGTTTCCGTCGCTCAAAAAAACGTTACATGCTGCGTTCCTTCCGCTGGACGCAGCGTCAAAATAACGACCCTGCGTCGTCCAGCGGATACAACGCTGACACTTGCGTTACAGTGCGTTGTCCATACAAGTCTATGGAGAATAGCGCAGTGCGTTACTGCGCTATTCTCCATAGTGACGGACTGCGCTGAACGCAAGTGTGAAAGTACCCTAATACTTGTGTCTTTTAATATGGCATGAGGACCTGTGGGGGCAGGTACTTCAGCCCTTATACAGTGCCTACAAGTAGTATTCAACCCCCTGCAGGTTTACACATTCGGAATTAACTTGGCATTGTGACATTTGGACTGTAGATCAGCCTGGAAGTGTGAAATGCACTGCAGCAAAAAAGAATGTTATTTATTTTTTTATTTTTTTTTTTTTAAATTGTGAAAAGTTTATTTAGAGGGTCATTTATTATTCAACCCCTCAAACCACAAGAATTCTGTTTGGTTCCCCTAAAGTATTAAGAAGTATTTCAGGCACAAAGAACAATGAGCTTCACATGTTTGGATTAATTATCTCTTTTTCCAGCCTTTTCTGACTAATTAAGACCCTCCCCAAACTTGTGAACAGCACTCATACTTGGTCAACATGGGAAAGACAAAGGAGCATTCCAAGGCCATCAGAGACAAGATCGTGGAGGGTCACAAGGCTGGCAAGGGGTACAAAACCCTTTCCAAGGAGTTGGGCCTACCTGTCTCCACTGTTGGGAGCATCATCCGGAAGTGGAAGGCTTATGGAACTACTGTTAGCCTTCCACGGCCTGGACAGCCTTTGAAAGTTTCCACCCGTGCCGAGGCCAGGCTTGTCCGAACAGTCAAGGCTAACCCAAGGACAACAAGGAAGGAGCTCCAGGAAGATCTCATGACAGTGGGGACATTGGTTTCAGTCAATACCATAAGTAACGTACTCCACCGCAATGGTCTCCGTTCCAGACGAGCCCGTAAGGTACCTTTACTTTCAAAGCGTCATGTCAAGGCTCGTCTACAGTTTGCTCATGATCACTTGGAGGACTCTGAGACAGACTGGTTCAAGGTTCTCTGGTCTGATGAGACCAAGATCGAGATCTTTGGTGCCAACCACACACATGACGTTTGGAGACTGGATGGCACTGCATATGACCCCAAGAATACCATCCCTACAGTCAAGCATGGTGGTGGTAGCATCATGCTGTGGGGCTGTTTCTCAGCCAAGGGGCCTGGCCATCTGGTCCGCATCCATGGGAAGATGGATAGCACGGCCTACCTGGAGATTTTGGCCAAGAACCTCCGCTCCTCCATCAAGGATCTTAAGATGGGTCGTCATTTCATCTTCCAACAAGACAACGACCCAAAGCACACAGCCAAGAAAACCAAGGCCTGGTTCAAGAGGGAAAAAATCAAGGTGTTGCAGTGGCCTAGTCAGTCTCCTGACCTTAACCCAATTGAAAACTTGTGGAAGGAGCTCAAGATTAAAGTCCACATGAGACACCCAAAGAACCTAGATAACTTGGAGAAGATCTGCATGGAGGAGTGGGCCAAGATAACTCCAGAGACCTGTGCCGGCCTGATCAGGTCTTATAAAAGACGATTATTAGCTGTAATTGCAAACAAGGGTTATTCCACAAAATATTAAACCTAGGGGTTGAATAATAAGTGACCCACACTTTTATGTTGAAAATGTATTAAAATTTAACTGAGCAACATAACTTGTTGGTTTGTAAGATTTATGCATCTGTTAATAAATCCTGCTCTTGTTTGAAGTTTGCAGGCTCTAACTTATTTGCATCTTATCAAACCTGCTAAATCTGCAGGGGGTTGAATACTACTTGTAGGCACTGTAGCTCCAACCCTGCTGTTTGTACTACACAGCAATTGAAGATACATTATCTAAGGTATGTGAGGTGGGGGATCTCCCAATTATCTTTTGGAGATAAAAAAAAACAACATCAGGCTTGGCACTATAATTGTGGTCTATTAGCAACAAAAAATGGATGAGATTTCAACCAATCTCTGATGATAAGGCACAGATTTCCCCCCCTAAATTCAACAGGGAGGTCAGAATCCATTTCAAATCCTATTTATTTTGCTGCAAATTACTTGTGAATTTGTAACAAATAAGTTTAAAAAGTTTAAAAACTAAAACCTTGATTGTTCCCCTGCCGGTCTTTGATAACCCGGTCTCCTGTGATGTCCTGTTCTCTCGTCAGCCATTCAGAGGTTGCTGCAGTCACATGGGACGAGACTTCATCACTTTGGGTTGGGTTATACTGAGACCTACAGTGAAACAGTCAAATCACAATTTGGTGTAGATCTGTAGATTTCCTTGCGGAATATCAGGGTTTTTCCTTTCCCCCTACGTCTTGGTCTGTTTGGACGTCTACACAGGAGTGGACATATCTGTCACGCTTTCGGGTACACCAAGTGTGGCGGGAGTGTTGAGACCTATGTGCGTCTGTCTGTTGTGTTTTTAGTGCACATCAAAGGGGACAACGGGGAATACAATAACAGCAGGGGGGGCTGAAACTAGGGAGAGGGGACAGTGGGACTATCCTCACCTGCAGCTGTCCCTATTCTCCTAGCCAGTCCCTATACAGTCTCCACAGAACCTGAGACGTTGAAAAGACCCTATAGGTGCCCTGACTAGTGGAAGGCAGGTGAGGTACACTAGTCCCCACCACTGCACTAACCAGACACAAGGTAAGGTAAGACAAACAGGGGGGGGGAAGCAACAAAACGATAAAGCCTGAAAGCAGGAAATATCTTCAGCAGAACCTTCCTCCAAGGCGGCCAGAGACCAAATGACTTTGTATCTTCAGCAGGGATTGCTGGGATACACCACTAAACCTGAAGCACGTGACTACAAAGGGAGTACAGCTGAAACACTCAGCTAGGAACTGCTTGGAAAGGCTGCAAGAGAAAAACTGACATTTAACCACTTCAGTACTAAGAGAAATGGAACCCATTTAAATGTAGAGAGGGAGGGAGATGAGAGGGAGACAAATGTGACAATATCATTGGTGCATACTGTGCAGCTGCACAGGGGCCCAAGAGGTTGGGGGGCACATTTCTATTTCCAAGGCAGGTGAAATTGTGCATTTTGATGAGATATTGGACTGAAAAGGGCCCATATACTGGTTTTTGCACAGGTGTCATTTTCTGTCTGTGTTTGCCAGTGCATCTACAAGTAATAAGCCGAACCCTGGCAACAAACTAAATGCAACACTGTTCAGTTACTGGAGATGCGCTTGTAGAGAAAATTCTCAAAGCATGACCATGGGAATTCAATAGAGAGCTACAGTCTGGGCACAATTATGGGTATACAGTCACAATTTCCACCAGTGTGATCTTCCAGAAAACCTAGTAATCATTTTGGCTGGTTTTGCCCTTTAATATTGGCAGAATTGGAGAAAAGATGGGCCAAAGAGTCTTTTCTGGGATTAAACTGGGCATCTATCCATCCACTAAGACCCACGGTAACCATATATTGCAAAACTGTAGAGTTTTGGTTTCTTTCCAAAACTGGCATAAGCAGCTGGTACAACAGTCCCTGGACCCATTAGGCTTGGGGAGCCCATGGCAATCTGGAAGAACAGCAGAACTGCTATGGGAATATTAGACTGAAAAATACAATGAACTATCTGGAAAAATGAAAAACATGAAAATTGAATATTGGAATATGCATAACTGCTATGAATAATAGGAAGATAAGATATGTTTAGCCATTGTATTGATCAATGCAAAAGAGCCCCAAAACCACGCCAAGATAATCTCTATTTTTGGGGTCCCTAACCTATGTGTAACCTCACCTGCAGTTAAAAAACTCGCTGTGTATGGGAAGCAAAGGAGCAAGCTATATATATGAAATAAGACACATGGCTATGGGTGGGGAAGGGTTGTCAGACAGAAAGTGCATACTAATTAAAGACTGTATGTCTGGAACACCAATGGTGTGAACAAGGTGCAAGTGTTGTGAATGTCAGTTATGCTTTTGCTGCTGTGAGGCTCCCTCTTGTGGCCAGGAATGGTTTGGACATAGACCAGGTGTGTTGAGCAATGGGCGTTTCCATTGTTAACTCTCTGCCTATTTAAACCCTGGTCTGCTGGCAGGCTATGCCGGATGTCAGTTGTTCTTTGTTCACCAGCCTGCTTCATCCTGCTCCAGACCACATCTACCCCAGATAAGTGCTTGGCTCTTTATTTGTTGTTTGGTTCTTTTTGCTCTTATCTGAGTTTGTCCTTTACTGTGGTTGTTTTCAGTTTATTTGCAGGCAGGGATCTTCCCTCTCAGTTGCTTAGCTGGGAAGCTCCTTGCAGCTATGTTTGGAGTATTGCTCCTATTAGTCCATGTGTTTGTTGCTTCTTGAATTTGTAATGATTCCTGCTTTCTGTTCATTGGTATGACAAGAGCGCCTGGTATAGGACGGAGTTCAGATCTAGTGATCTGAGGGCTTTTTGTATTATCAGGTATTTGGATTTTTGTAGGGTTTTTCTCTGGCCACCATCAGTCCCTTTCCTATCCTTTCCTATTTAGTTCGTAGGGCCTCACCTTTTGCTAATCCTATCATCTATCTGTGTATTGTGTTTTCCTATATCACCGCAGTCTTTGAATGTGGGGGGCTTGCTATTCTTTATCTATTTTCTGAGGCAGAGAGTTATTCATCTTTCCTTCCTTTAGGATAGCTAGTTCTCCTGCTGGGTTCGCGGTGCACAGGATGTTAGTTCACCCCTCGGCTACTTCTAGTTGTGATGGTTAGTAAGGGGATGGCGGCCAGATTAGTTGCCAATGCTCTTGTCACCTTTTACCAATGATTTATGGTGGTTTTCCATGGTTCCGGATCATAACAGGCAGGCCTCTCAAGCAGAAAGTGCATACTAATTAAAGACTGTACGTCTGGAACTCCAATGGTGTGAACAAGGTGCAAGACTCAAAAACATACAACTATACAATAGGATAAAGAGTTGCACACTAGTCACAATGTATAGGGGAATGATGAAATGATGAAAAGCAGAACTGCTATGTAGTTTTTTAACTGCAGGTGAGGTTACATATAGGTTAGGGATCCCAAAAATAGAGATTACCTTGGCGTGGTTTTGGGGCTTTTTTGCATTGATCAATTCAATGGCTAAACATCTCTTATATTATTATAATAGCAGTTATGCATATTCCATTTTCATGTTTTTCATTTTTTTCAGATAGTTCATTGTATTTTTCAGTCTAGTATTCCCATAGCAGTTCTGCTTTTCATTGTTTCCCTATATATTGTGACTAGTGTGCAACTCCTATTGTATAGTTATATGTTTTTGAGTCTTACACCATGTTCACTCCATTAGTGTTCCAGACGTACATTCTTTAATCTGGAAGAACATGCACTACACTTGGTATAGACACCCACATTTATTACGCCGCGTAAGGTACCCCATATATCTGGACCCGGCCGTAGTATTCATATTTTTCTTCTTCGCATGATTCAGATTTTATTTTCTAAAAACACATTGAGCCTAATTTTCTGATGGCAGAGACGCCTACCTTATCGTCTTGCGATGTTGGAGGAACCTGCGGATGGTAGCCGGGCTGATTCCATTATACACTTACACTTCTCCAGTTTTAGGTTAATTGTTGGATTTATTGTAAGTTTCAGCAGCGTCTCCGCTGTAAACATCCTAATGAGTGAGCAGCAGCTGTTCCACCGCTGTTTTTTTTTTCTTTTTTTTTTTTATGCCGTCGTCTCCACCATAGAATAGAGGAAAATGAAATTCTATCCCCTAGGATGGAAATGCAGGAACTGTTACATCTTGTTTAAGGAATTTGGCACGTACAGGTTATATTTTACTGAGAGTTACAGGCAGCGCTGAAACACTGTTAATTCATCATAACAATGCTGACTATTGTGCTTATGGTACAGATCAGGGCTGCGCTCCCAGGGTGTCGTAATAGACCACATTAAATTGCGAGTGCACCCCCTTTACCACATCCCATTTGAAATTCCTACTGGGGGCTTTAGCCTTGCGCCATGTGCAAATTGTCTTCCTCTGATTAAAATATCAAGGTGTGTTTGGGTACCCGTTTTATATCAAATCTGTGCACAGTTTAAAGGGAACCTGTCACCAGTTTTTTGCCCTATAAGGCTGCTTTCACACCTCCGGTTTGTGCTGAGCGGCACAATCCGGCTCAAAAACCTATGCAATGGATTCGGCGAAAAAAACAAATCCGTTGCATACGTTTTTCCATGCGGCCCGTCCGGTTTTTGACGGATGCGGCTTGATACTGAGCATGCTCAGTACAAAAAACCGCATCCGGCGGCCGGATGCGTTTTTTTCCGCAAGACGCAGCATTCGGCGTCCATAGGCTTTCATTGTGAATCGCGCCGCATCGCGCCAAATCCAGCGTCCATAGGCTTGCATTGTGAATCGCGCCGCATCGTGCCGGATCCGGTGCGATGCGGTTTTTTCGCCGCACAAAAAAAAGTGACAGGCAACGTTCCATCCGGCCGCCGCATGGGCTAAATATGCCGCATCCGGCAAAAAACGGACGCAATGCAAGGCCATGCGGCACAATACGGCGCTAATGCAAGTCTATGCAGGAAAAACGCAACCGGCGGCAAAAAAAAACGGTTGTGTTTTTTTTTGCAGAGCGCTGTATTGTGCCGTAGAACCGTCTATGCTGCAACATCATCCGCCCCGGAGGACAGCAACAGCAGCTAATCCCTGGCCATATACCGCAGGTGGCATCACGAGACAACAACCCCTATCATCCGCATCACCTTCACCATCATCCCATCCCATCCATCCATCCCCTTCCGTGAACACCTTGGGGCCACAAAACAGGGCAGGGCCACCGGTGATGAGTATTCCCCAGAGCCCCATGGGGTGCTTCACTTCTCCACTGCAACAGATACAACACCTCAGCTTCTAAAGAGCTCATTCAAAGTGGTCAGTTACAGAATGAGCTATAGCCGGCATAGGAGAGAGTGAGCTATAGCCGGCATAAAAGAGTAAGGAGTGCGTTTATATAGCGGAAGGAAGTGGCTGCAGCTGAGATTAACTAGTCAATCTTAGCAGGATAGAAAGGAAACCTTAATCACTCCAGCTCCAAATGGAATTAAATACGCTCCTACTCAGGATAAGCGATGAGAAGATTCTAAAACGGATCTGTGATCAACCAAACACTGATCCCCGATCCCCCTCAGGTCTCAGCTGGGCATGACACACTGGCGACACTCGCCCACACCACTGACTGGCGGCTTACTGTGAACACTTCACAATGTTAGCAAGCTGAAAATCACTGCCAGAGTTACACAGATTAGCTGGACTGTCTGACATGTGACATTTAGTCCTGCAGTGATAATCTGCTGCTGATAAAACACTGATTGCATTGAAAGTACAGCAAGCTGCTGAGCAAGTCTGGTTGTTGCTCTCAAAATAAATAGCAAAGCAAAAACCTGCTGACATTCTCTTTAAAGGGAATCTGTCAGCAGGTTTTTATTATGTAAGCTAAGTCAGCATACTGCAAGGGTTAACACAGGAAATTCAGGGCTGCCTGTCTTGTCACAGTCCAATCTGTTGTTTATTTGCTATGTTTGTTTAAGGAGCAGGATCCTTATCATTGCAGGATTACAAAGTCACACGTAGCCAGTCCAACATGCCCCCCTCCTGTGATTGACACCTCATTGTCAATGTACAATCTCTATTGAAAGCATGGAGTGGGCAGGACAGCTCTCTCAACTCTGTTACATGACCAAAGCTAAACAGTCTGATTATGTCAGACTCAGAACAGCCAGTAATCTAAGTTATACATCCTTTAGATTCAGGATCTCTTTGCCTACATCATGCTGCTCTCAGATGAGATAGTGAAATCTTGCTCACAGATTCTGTTTAAATGATACAATTTTTATTCTTGCAGCCACCACTAGGGGGAGCTTAATATCCTACGGCATACTCTTTTATTATTGAGCTCAATATCTAACCTGTATACAGAAAAAATCAAAAATAGTTTTATTAAAAAAAAAAAGCTTGACATTTTTCACATACGTTTGTCATATTAAAGTGACATGTCAGCTAGAAGTTCAATAAACTGTGATTTTCTTCATTTTCTGCAGAGAAGTTCCAGGCCGCCAACCCCTCTGGCTCAGGGGAAGTGACTCTAAACTATCGTCAGGTGTGTATCTGTAAAGAGTTAGTAAATAAGTTGTGTAATTCTCCCGTTTTCAGCCTTTCTGCCCACTATTGTTATACTTTGGAAGCAAAAAGACTGGGAGGAGGGGGATGAAGCTGCAGATTATCTGCTTGTTTATGTATGAAGTGGAAACAGAATTGGAAAGACATCTGACTCAAAGACGCAGATCTGCTAATCCTTAGTAAGGGTAAGACCGCACTTTGCATTTCCACCTGCGTTTTAGCTGCGTTTTAGGTCCGTTTTGAGAAGCACCTTTTTCATGCCAAAAGGCATGCGTTTTGATTTTCCAGCAAAGTCAATGGAAAATGGTGATTTTCAGACCGCACTTTGCGTTTTTTAAACGCTGCGTTTAATTTGCATATTTTGTGGCAAAAAACATGCGTTCAAAGAAGCAACATGTCAGTTGTTTTTGCCATTTTGGGTGCGTTTTGCTAACATTGAAGTCAATGAGAAATGGCAAAAAACAAGATTCCAGCAAATTCTTGCGTTTTACCTGCTTTTCCAGTGCAGAAAACATGCCTTTTGGACTACCAAAACGCATGCTTTTTGGACATCAAAATAATGATTTGATATGTCCCTTTACACACACATAGTCCGACAATTAAATTTAAGAAAAATATGCATTTATTGCTATTTTAGCGATAAAATGTATATTACCGCTATAATTTAATGAAATATATCTATTTTCATTATTTTTCCCATTTAATATAGATTTGATCCTTTTTTTTCTCTTTTTTCATTGTGTTTGACTGGTTAAACTTTATTTAGCAGTGTCTTGATGTTCAAAACGTATCTGTCAAAACGCAGGTGAAAAAGCATGCAAAAAGCGCTGAAAACGCATCTAAAACGCGGTAAATCCGCATGCGTTTTCAGCGCTAAATTTCTGAAAAAGGTAACTTTGGGCAAATCGATTAAGCCCAAAACGCGTTGTGCGTTTTGAACTGCAAGTAGGTGAACGCAAAGTGCGGTCTTACCCTAATAATTACCCAGCGTAAACAAGATATTTCAAAATATTGCCTTACTTTGGAGCAAATTTTGATGCAATTTTTGCATGTATTGCTGTAATCAGGCCACATCCCTTTCATTAAACAACGCCTTTTTTTTTTTAAAAATAAAACGTATAAAATATCCAAAACTCATATAAGTGTCATTCAATGACTCTACGTCAATTTTCCGGGGCAGAATTTGACTCATTAAGTTTAGTAAATCTCCGCTAAAGTGCTACATACTAAGCCACTGAAATACTGACAGCAGGAAACATCATCAAAGCGAGAGCAAATATTACAACTAAATTATTACAAGGAATGGAGGCCTCCCATATGATCGGAAGTTGGAAAAGTCAGGCTTGTTTAGCTTAGAAAAAAGTACATCTCAGAGGAGATCTCATTTACGTGTATAAATACATGTGTGGCCAATATAAAGGACTGGCACATGACTTATTCTTTCCAAAAAAAAAATACTAAGGGCCAGGTATCACTCACTGCAGCTGGAAGAAAAGAGATTCCAGCAGCTAAATAGGAAAGGGTTCTTTACAGTTAGAGCAGTCAGACTGTGAAATGCCCTACACAAGAGGCAGTAATGGCAGATACTATAACAGCTTTTATATCAGGGCTGGATGATTTCCTCAGTACACACAACATTGTTGGTTATAGATAATTTAGTGACAAAAATGTATAATTGGTGGAGCAAGGGTGAGCTAGGTGGAAAGGGGTCTTTTTTCAACCTATGTAGCTAGTACCCTAGGAGAGCCTACCTACTCAAAAACACACAGTCTGAGACTTTAAAATTGCTGCCCTATCCACTACACAAGGGATACTCTTCTGAGTACTGAGGGGCTGACTGCCGGGACCCCCAGCAATTTTAAGATCGGGACTATGCAGCCTGAAGTATGAGCCTTGTCTTGAATAGAGTGAAGCCGCTGCACATGCTCAATCCATTGTCTGTAAGAAATGGCGCAGTAAGGGGCTCAAACTTCTCTAGCAGTACCATACACAATGGACCTTCACTCCTGTTAAGAGAGGAGCCCTGTTCTTGGGAGCCAAAGCCCTGTTGTCCATTTCTCTGGGAATCCAACCTGTAAAATAGGGAAAAACTAACTCTGCAAATACCCCATTAAATATTGATGGTCGGTTGTAAACATAAGCCATTTATTTTGATGTCCAGAACAAGCAAACGACAGGAAAAACATAAAAATGTGTATTAAGACATTAAAAATTATGCCGAGGCCTATATTTTAATATATAGGTGCCATGTGAGAAATTGTGATCAATTAGGTATTCTCTTACGTATACTTTGATTGGAATCTGTCAGCAGGTTTTTAATATGTAATCTAAAAGCAGCATGATGTAGGGGCTGAGACCCCAATCCCAGCGATGTAGCACTTTGTTTACTGGGTGCAGCAGTTTTGATAGAATCACTCTCTTCTCTGCTACAGATCTAGCAGAGCTCAGAATGCTGAACCCTGTATAAGTGTCACGCTAGGTACAAGGAGGTACCAAGTGCATGGTGGAAGGGAAGGGAAACACTGTGTCTAGGTAAAGGGAAGATGGAGACCCCTGACCAAACCTACCACTGGTCCCTGGGGTCCCTCACCACCCTAGATAGGTCCCGCACCTATGCTTCGAGCCAGATACCTGACCCTAGGTATCCCTAGTGCTGGGCCCTAAATAGGGAATGGGTGGGATGAGCTCTTCATCAGTCCCACTAACCACTATAGATGACACAGGGAGGACACAGGGGGGAAAATGCATGAACTACTTATCTACAGGTAAAACATGTGGAAGTTCAGCAAAGCTGACTGCAAAGATACCACAGAGGAGTACAAGCCACCTGCTTGCAACCAGGGCTTGAATGAACTGAAGAATATGATCAGCATTGGTCCAAAGGAAGGAATGGGTATATAAGCATAAAGAGAATACTGATGAAAAGCAGCTGGGTGGAAGGCGAGCTCCTTGGGTCCAAAAGGGGGAGAGATGAATTTAGCAGGAAAGCCACCTATACCAATGAATACTGACAGCAGGAATAATGGAATGTTAGGGAGGATTCTGCACAGCCAAATGATGTGACCTTCTATGGCCCGAAACCACATGACTGTCTGTCACCCGTGACAATAAACCCGTCCACGTCACTGGCAGTTTTCTGTGTATATTGTATATTGACCAAAATCTGCTAATCAGTGGTACGGCGGGGTTGCACAGAGGAGGCATGAGACACCTAGTCCTGTAGTGATAATCTCCTGATGATAAAACATTGATTGTATTGAAACAGCAAGACACAGCCCAGTAAGGGTACCTTCACACTTAGCGATGCAGCAGCGATCCAACCAGCGATCTGACCTGGTCAGGATCGCTGCTGCATCGCTACATGGTCGCTGGTGAGCTGTCAAACAGGCAGATCTCACCAGCGACCAGTGAACAGCCCCCAGCCAGCAGCGACGTGCAAGCGACGCTGCGCTTGCACGGAGACGCCGTCTGGAAGCTGCGGAGACTGGTAACTAAGGTAAACATCGGGTATGGTTACCCGATGTTTACATTAGTTACCAGCGCACACCGCTTACCTGTGTGTGCAGGGAGCAGGGAGCCGCGCACACTGGGCGCTGGCTCCTTGCTCTCCTAGCTGCTGTACACATCGGGTTAATTAACCCGATGTGTACAGCAGCTACATGTGCAGAGAGCCGGAGCCGGCAGCACAGGCAGCGTGAGAGCTGCAGAGGCTGGTAACTAAGGTAAATATCGGGTAACCACCTTGGTTACCCGATGTTTATCTTGGTTACAAGCTTACCTCAGCTGTCAGACGCCGGCTCCTGCTCGCTTCATTTGTCGCTCTCTCGCTGTCACACACAGCGATCTGTGTGTCACAGCGGGAGAGCACCTTTGAAGAAAACGAACCAGGGCTGTGTGTAACGAGCAGCGATCTCGCAGCAGGGGCCAGATCGCTGCTCAGTGTCACACACAGCGAGATCGCTAATGAGGTCACTGCTGCGTCACAAAAAGCGTGACTCAGCAGCGATCTCGGCAGTGAGCTCGCTGTGTGTGAAGCACCCCTAAGTGACACATCGCTGTAATCAAGGTCTCAGTCCCTACATCATGCTGATCTCAGATTACATAGCAAAACCTAGTGGCAGATTCCCTTTTAAAGTCTTTAATTTTATTATTTGTTATTGACCATTAACACTTTTTTATTTTTACTGATATGTGGGCTACCTAAAATACTAGAGGACACAATGAAGATGAAGGGGACAGGAGAAACATTTTGGGAAATCAGTTCTAGATTGGCTTTTTAGTTCTGTAGATGTTTATGCTCATATGTGCTCCAATTATTAGATATCCTTTATCGTGTGTGTGTGTATATATACAGGGTGGTCCAAAAGTAGGTGGACAGTATGTGTAATAGGGTTATCAAACATGGTGTAAAGTGAAACTGACTCAGTTGCCCTTAGCAACCAATCAGATTCCGCCTTTCATTTTCCAAAGAGAATGTGAAGAATGAAAAGCGGAATCTGATTGGTTGCTAAGGGCAACTGAGTCCGTTTCACTTTACACCATGTTTGATAACCCTATTACACATATTGTCCACCTACTTTTAGACCACCCAGTATATATATATATATATATATATATAATGTAAAAATGATTTATGTTACTTCAACAGTGGCTGCTCCTGGCCGTGTTCAGCTGAGAAGAGAAAAGTTGAGAAAACACAACTGGAAGAATATTTCAAACAGACCTCAGAAGCCTGAATTTGGTCTCATCCCACCATTGATTTAGTATGGAAGATCACTTTCCAAAGGAGAATTAAAGGGTCTGTCCCATTAAAAATATGTATAACCTATATATACACAGGACAGATATTAAACATATAGTGGGCTTGGAGTCCAGCTGCTAAGAACCAACTGATGATGAGTAGGGGGGACCCAATGTCCACTTGTGCATGTAGCGGTAATGAGCATGTGCAACTATTACCCCTGTTGACAGTGAACAAAGCACTGTTTGCACATGCTCAGTACCATGCCACCCACACAGGGGACTTTAGGAGCCATGCTCTTCTAAATACTACAAATAATCAGACCTCAGCAATCATCCTCTAAAGAGGATGATAATGGTGATATCATTTTTTTGTGATGGGACAACCCCTTTAAGCCTCATTCTGAATTAAGGAAGAAAAGTGAAGACATCGGCTTCTGAAGTAATCCTACCTCATACATGGCATTTCACCCGCACTCCCCTATTTATTTTTCGCACATGTGATTTCATGAACGCTCTTCTTCGCCGTTCTGCAGTATCCTGCAGCTACCACAAGATGGAATCTGTAAAAAAAAATCTCTCAATAAATCACGGCTTAATTGTGTCTTTTTTTTTTTCTTATAAGACGATGTGACAAAATATTTTTATGCGAGTTTCGCACGTTTATACAAAAGCACAATATGGATGTTTCTCTTAATGATGTAAACACTTCTGCGGGTTTATTTACAGGGGGAAGGTTAAAAGTGTCAGTAAATCACTGCGCTCGTTAGTGGGAGCCAAAATGGAGAGAGGAAATTGCTTCACGCGTCTAAAAGGCTCCATGGAAGATCAGTCCATGGTGGTAATGCTGAATCCCCAGGAGGAACCAGTAGCTTCCATTACTAATGTGCATTTATAAATCTCTACTATGTAACTAAAGCAATGGGCTCCAGCTAAATCACAACTCTCAGCGTGTCCTCTGCCTGTAGGGGCATGCTGGGAGTTGTAGTTTTGCAACAAGTATCTGAACATTTCCGATTTTCATTAGGAAGCACAAATATGTCAAATTTTGAAAACCAACTTACCAAAACTTTGTCATCTTCTGCTTACCCATTATGGAATGGGGAAGAAGCAGGATTCTTAAAATACCTTCACTATTATCCTTTATTTCCAGAATTTAAGGTTATCCCCCATCCACAATTAATGCTGTCGCCCCCTCATTTGTACTCTTTATATCTTAAGAACTGTAATGTCTTGAAAGGAGTAAAGGTACAGATGCTCCACCTCTGCTCCATTCATTGTCTATAGAACTGATGGAGAAACCCAAGTATAGGTGTTCCCGTGGACTAGATCTTCAAATCTAACTACTTCAAAATGTTCATCAAAAAAATTAATTCTTTTACAAACGTTTCTTAGTGCTTACTATTAGGGAACAAACCACTAACTAATCACGTTGCCCAGGCACCTCCCGTACTGGCAGAGTGCTTTAAGTAGCCAGTGCCTCACAGTGAGAGGCTATGTGGGGGCTCATACTGTATATAGAGAGGCTATGTGGGGGCTCGTACTGTATATAGAGAGGCTCTGTGGGGGCTCATACTGTATGTAGAGAGGCTATGTGGGGGCTCATACTGTATATAGAGAGGCTATGTGGGGGCTCGTACTGTATATTGAGGCTATGTGGTGCTCATACTGTATATTGGAGGTTCTGTGGGGGCTCATACTGTATATAGGAGGCTATGTGGGGGCTCATACTGTATATAGAGAGGCTATGTGGGGGCTCATACTGTATATAGAGAGGCTATGTGGGGGCTCATACTGTATATAGAGAGGCTATGTGGGGCTCATACTGTATATAGAGAGGCTATGTGGGGGCTCATACTGTATATACAAACCATGGATCTTTTCTGATTTTATTCTGCACTTGGATTTTTAATGCATATCCAATCAAGGTTTGATTTTTATACTGTGGACTGGATGCTGGATTCCCTCGTTTTCAAGTTTGCATACTAGCCTGGCTGGCTATCTACGCATGCACTGTCCCAGGAATGGAAGTCTCCAACTAAAAGTGGGTGAGCTGGTTTTTCTTCTCTTTTTGTATATACAGAGGCTATGTGGGGGTTCATACTGTATATAAGAGGCTATGTGGGAGCTCATAATATATATAGGAGGCTATGTGAGGTCTCATAGTGTATATAAAGAGGCTATGTGGTGGCCCTTTCTGTATATAGAGAGGCTATGTGGGGGCTCATTCTGTATATAGAGAGGCTATATGGTGGCACATACTGTATATAGGAACTAATTGTGTGGGTCTCATATTGTATATAGATAATTTTGTGAGGGCACATACTGTATATAGATTCTATGTGGGGGCTCATACTGTATATAGGGGGCTACATGGGGGCTCATTCTGTACATAGGGGGCTATGTGGGGCCTCATACTGTATATGGTAGGCTATGTGGGGGCTCATACTGTAGATAGAGGGCTACATGGGGGCTCATACTATACATAGGTGGCTATGTGGGGTCTCATACTGTATACTGGAGGCTATATGAGGGCTCATATATATATAGGGAGGCTATGTGGGGGCTCGGACTGTATATAGGGGACTATGTAGGGATCATATTGTATATAGGGGCTTATGTGGGGGCTCATATTGTATTTAGAGGGGCTATGTGGGGGGTTCTTACTATATATAGCCTGGCTGTTTGTGGACTCTTATGGTATATAGAGGAATGTCAGCATGCTAAATTCTGCTCAACATTAAGTGATATTATTACTATTAAATAATTATTATATTTTATATGTTAATATTAATATTGATCAGAATTAATTTCAGCCTATTGGTTCAGGCTCCACAACAGTCATGGTCTCTCATGTTGTCCCTTGGGAAAATGAATTGACCGCCCCTGCTGTATAATGTCCTCCATGCTGCTGCTTTTAAACATCCACTGCATAGAAAAAAAGAGAGCAGGAATCCCTCATATCTGTGTGAGCAGTATATGCTTAGACTTCATAATATAGAGGAAAAGCAGTGAAAAATGTTGGCTAGAAGTCATATAATGGTCAGGTGAGGCTGATACCCTCCGCTCTAGTGCATCCCAAAGGTGTTGGATGGAGTGAGGTCTGAGCTCTGTCCTTACACACCAAATTCCCCCTTCCATGTCTGTATGGACCACGTGCACTGGGCACAGTCATGGGGAACAGAAAAGGGCCTTCCTCAAACTGTTCCTAGAAATACTTTTCTCCATATAATAATTAATAATAATTGTATTCATTTATGTAGCGCTATTAATTCCACAGCGCTTTACATACATTTGCAACACTGTCCCCATTGGGGCTCACAATCTAGAGTCCCTATCTGTATGTCTTTGGAGTGTGGGAGGAAACCGGAGAACCCGGAGGAAACCCACACAAACACGGGGAGAGCATACAAACTCCTTGCAGATGGTGTCCTTGGTGGGATTTAAACCCAGGACCCCAGCGCTGCAAGACTGCAGTGCTAACCACTGAGCCACCGTGCCATATAGTGTATGTTGTAGTAATCTATCAGAGCAGGAGAGCCATTATCACAACTGGTATAGATGCAACAGAAGTAACCTCTCAGCTGTGATAAGTGTTGGGTATATTATACAATGCTTAATCTTTAGTCAAATAAAGTGAGAAAACCCTTTAATTGAACAGGAATGTAATATTAACCACAGCTTTGGCCCGAAAAATGAAGTCTGTATTGTGCAATTTCCAGTGATAGACACTAGGTGGAGCCTGTGAATGTCCTTGTTTCTACATATAAGAAAACTTTTTTAAAAACGTCGTCTATGGATTGGATCCTCGTTGTCTGCTCTCTAGATTTCACACTATGTGACCTTGACATCAACAAAAAGGGCAGATACATATATATATACACAGTACAGTATTTACATCTCCTATTAGTCTATTAGAAATATACATTCCCCCTTATACACCCGAGGTTGCACACAAAGCCATTGCATTTACTGTTTGTGATTTAGTTTGGGAACTTTAATGGTGTCTGGGACAAGAATAAGGACAGGCTTCGATTTCAAGGCCCACTTTTAAAGTGGATGCCTCCTTGTCCCTACAGGGCATCTTCATTGATCAGGGCTCACGGATATATGGCACTTGTTGCGCTATGCGACTGAATCATCAAGCGCAAGCGTGTGGGTAAGCATGAACCCACTGGACCACAGGTAAAGCCGAGCTTACCCTTAAGTCATAGGGGCTTAACTAAGTGCCTACCGGGTATTCATCGGAGTTTTTGATGGTGAGATGGGCTTGCAAGCCGGTAGACACCAGGTGCCACTCCCAGGGCAGTGTCCAGGACTGTGGTAGCTGAGCGGAGCTGGATGACAGCAGGACAGGAATGGAGCCACAGATAGGACGGTTACTAGGACTTTGGGCAAGGTAGACTCAGGCAGAACACTGGACTCAGGCAGAACCAAAGAACCCATGTGGCAAGCGTAGGCCATGGGTCCTAGGGACCTTTACGGGAGTTGGGGGCAAAACACACGTGGGCGGCAAAAAAAGAGATCAGGAGACCAGAACAAATGTGGCAGCTGCACAGAAGTGCAGAGGACCACGTAACCTGTGGGCAGCTATGTGGGCGATCAGAGGACCACGAAGCACGAGGATGGCCATGCAGGTGAGCAGAGGATCACACAACACGAGGATGGCCGTGCAGGGGAGTAGGAGACCACGCAACACAAGCCTGCCCTCAAGAGTGAATATCACAGCCATCATCTTCCGGGAAAAATGTCAGAGACCCGACAGATCACGTAACTACATCATACATTAGGAAGGAGTTAAAAGTCCCAAAATGTATGGCCAGATATTGGATGTCATCAAGAGTAACAACCCAAAAGAAAAGTAATCCTTGGAAATGACTGGAGTCTGGCACTTATAAACGGAGCCACTAATATTAATATCGCACATTCCTAGGAATGTAAACATTTCTGGAAGTTCTCACGAGCCGAGACATAATGTGAAATAATGTAGTCATCATGGGGGCAGAGATTCTTCTGGTCTTTCTATAATAGATCCAATTGAAGAACACAATAATTTGCCTCGTCCCAGCGTGAAATGTCCAATACAAGGGAACAATAACATGTATTGAAATGCACCATGCATGTAGATAAGATCGGCTTCAGATGTAGCATTGGTTTGGATAACCCTTCCATTGTCGGTCCTGGGACATTGTAATAGCAAGTGGGAGACGCCATGATCTGCCGGAGAACCCACAGTTATGTATTACAGGGCACCCTGTGGTGGAGTTGAGACTTGAAGCTCCTGAGGTGGTGCTCACCTACCATAAGACTTTTATAAAAGTAGTATCAGAGGGTGCTCTGGGCGCCCTCAGGATCTAGGTCCAAGGTGCGAAACCTACTACCACATCTACTACACATTTCTTGGCGGATCTCAAGCAATAATGAACCTCAATGGTCTCCATTACAGCTTTGATGGTGTTTTCGTCAGTTGGACCCAATTGGTTGGGCAAAATATTGTATTAGATGTGAACCCAGGAGAGCATCGTTTGACCCTTGCATCATGGATCCAAACCTGATCTTAAAAGGGCATATAATTTGGGCGACCAGAGAAAGTTCCCAATTGCTATTCAGGGACATAAAAGCTATCACAATCAATACATCAGATTTTCCGTCTCTACCTTCTAAGGCAGCGTTGTTACATTGAGTAGCCTCAGGGGCATGATTCAGGCCTTTCTTGTATGATTATTGAGCATAGCATTAGTAATTGTAAGGATTTTGTAGTAATAGGTAACATTATCCGTAAGGGCCGCATTACGAGGACAGTTCATTAGACGTGGTGGAACATTATAAGGTTGACAATAATTTTTACTTAACTGTATGTAATTGGGGATAAAAATAATTTTTGTAATTGGGTTCCATAAAATATGTTGCACTGTTAGCCTTGTCTATTGAGTTAACTGATTTTCCATCAAGGGTTGTGAAATCGCACTCCTCATGTAGTGATCCTACAACCTGGAAGATTGGACCCTACTTTTGCTAGAAAGTCTAGTCCATAAGTCCTGGCATTGATTTTTTTGTTGATGATTTCTATTTAGTAAATTCATCAGTTTGGGGGCTGCACACTTGTTTTCTTAAAAAAGGATAGCCACAGATAGCTGACATGTACTCTTAAAAGGGTGATTCCCATCTTAATAGATGGATATTGTTGGATGGTGCAGGTAAAATCAAGCACTTTTGCAATTTACTGCGTATTAAAATTATCAGCCGTTATTGAGATATTAAGACTTTTGTTTACAACTTGTTGCCTAGGCAACCGACCACCGATGTTATCCAGCTTGTATGTGCTGCGCTGATGCTTTCTGGAATTAGGAGGTAACCGCACACTCCAGAGATCCTGCCCAGCTTCAAAAAGACCTTTATTATACTCACCTTGTGTGCGGTCCAGCCAAAGGGTGTCGCTGCTCTTGGGTCCAATGCCTCATCTATCTTGTGCAGTCGCCTACGTCACCACACACAGAGACCTCCATCGCGCTCCGGCGCATACGCACTTTGATCTGCCCAGCTGAGGGCAGATCAAAGTATTGCAGTGCTCATGTGCGGGCGATCTTTAACTTTTCCTTTCGCCTGCGGATTACAGTACTTTGCTCTGCATTCAGCCAGGCGCAGATCAAAGTGCGCATGCGCCGGAGCACAATGGAGGCCTCTCTGTGAATGACACAAGACGCGTCATACACACGAGCTGAGTTCACATTTATCCTACACTCTATGCTGAGCACTTACATCAGAGATTACATGTAAATCTCTGAAATATGTGATACAGATGGAACCACTTACGGAATATTCCCTATAATGAGGCAGATGGAGTCACCTTGGACTCGGTGCTATTTTCCGGCAGAGTCCATCTCTTTAAATGTGCATAAAAGCGCGAACGACCACACTTATGCACTTCTGGAAATGCCGAAACTGCCAAACAGAGGTCGGACGGAGTAATTCTGTATTAATTGGTCTCCCCCCTCACTAGCCTTTCCCCTCTTCAGTCCATCCTTAATGGCTCACCTATCTGGCTAATCATTACTCGGATGCTTCTGCTCTGTGCCAGTCATTGCACTGGCTGCCCATACATTATAGGAATCATTTTAAATTGCTTGTTCTCACCCACAAAGCTCTTCATAACATGGCACCCCCCTACATCTCCGCCCTCATCTCTGTCTATCACCCTACCTGTTCTCTACGCTCTGCAAACGACTTTCGACTAACATTCACACTAATCCGAACCTCCCACTCCCAGGTCCAAGACTTCCCTCGAGCTACACCAATCCTCTGGAATGCTCTACCCCAAAAAACTAGAACGATCCACAACTGGCACAGCTTCAGACGCTCCTTAAAACCACATCTTTTTAGGGTGGCCTACCACCCTCTTTAATTAAAGTAAATACATACCGTATTTTTTGGTTTATAAGACACACCGGATTATTTGGCGCAAGGGAAACTTATTGAAAAAAAAAGGTAAACAAATTGGGGTCCATCTTATAATCCGGTGGTGTCTTACCGAGGAGGGTGGAGCGAGGTCACAGGAGGCAGGGGTGGAGTAAGGTGATGTTGGGGGCGGTGCGGCAGGTGTCCAAGATGCTTACTACAGGGCAGGTAACATCCAGAAACTGTCAGCGGTCAAAGAAATGGTGCCCGGAGTTGGCGCATGTGCAAATTGAGCTATCGGCACAATGACAAGCTGAGAACTCCTCTGCGAACGCGCAATTTTCCTTAAGTCCGTTGCTGGGAGATAAATGGGCCAGAGGCGGCGCGTGCGCAGATTAGATCTTGAGCCGAGAGCTCCATATGCGCATGCGCCGACTCCGGGCGCCATTATTTGAAGCCCGCACAGCTGACATTTTCAGGATGGCCCCTGCCACAGCACAGGCGTCCGCAGACCACAGCATAGGCGTCTACAGCACGCAGTATTGCCCCTGCCTCCTGCTACCTCTCTCCACCACCCTCTGTAAGCTACATTTGGATTATAAAATGCACCCCTCATTTTCCTCCCAAATTTTTGGGAGCAAAACTGCATCTTATAATTCGAAAAATATAGTATATATAACCACCACCACTATTTCTCAGAATATTAATTCTCCCTCAAACTCCACTGTACCCAAAGCATTACAAAGATTGGCTGATGACTGGCTTGTGCAGCCTTTATCTATCCCCCATTTTTTGGAGCTGGCCAGACCATCATTGTAAATAAGCACCTGAACCTTCTGTAACCCCCACCTCACCCCATTGTAGATTGTAAGTTCTTACGAGCAGAGTTGTCATTATTTGTGCTTTAATTATTGTATCTTCTATAACTGTTACTTATGTTTGTTTGTATATGAACCTCTGAATTGTAAAGCGCTGCGGAATATGTTGGCGCTATAAAATAAAGATTATTATTATAGTGAATGGGTCCCTCAGGGGAATCATCTGAATCCTGTCATTTGGAGATTTCGATGGAAACCGCAATGTAAGTGCTCAGCGTGAAGCACAAATGTGATCAAAAATTGTATGTAAATTGTGCATAATAAAAGCATTCAAAACACAAGTCCCCACTCAGGTCCGGCATCTGTAAATGGAAATATAGGGGGCTTCCACATTACTGGTAGCACAAAGGCTCTGGAAAAGCAGTGTGACTCAGACCCAAAAAGAAGACCAGCACAATCTGTGCTCCCAAATCCAAATGCCCCCCTCCCTTCTGAGCCTAAGTGTGTCTAAACAACATCTAGCATCCGCATGTTTGGCATTTCTGTATTGAGGAAGCCCGCTTAGTTAATGGGGTACGTGTCTCCACAAGCAAGAGCTGGTCACAATGTATGGGAGCTACAATGTACTGGGCACATTCGTGGTGTCAATATGCACCCCTAGATGAATTGATTATGTGGTGTAGAGTGTAAGATGGGGGTCACTTGTGGGGGATTTCTGCAGTTCTGGCACCGCAGGGGCTCTGCCTATGTGACATGACCCCCGCAAACCATAACAGCAAAATCTGACATCCAATATGGCGCCCCTTCCTTTCTGAACTATATTGGCAGACGCAGGAGAAATTACATAAATTGTAATGTTCATTTTCTCCCATTACCCCTTTTTAAAATTAAAAAATTGGGGCCAAAGCAACATTTTAGTGGAAAAAAATGGTAATTTGCATTTACTCAGTCATATACTATCTTGTGACTCGCCTGAGGGTTAAAAATTCTCACTAATCCCCTAGATAAATACTTTGTGAGGTATAGTTTCCAAAATGGGGTCACTTGTGGGGGATTTCTGCTGCCTTGGCACATTAGGGGCCTTTCAAATAAGACATGGTGTCCGCACCCTATTACAGCCAAAATGGAGCTCTTTTCCTTCCGAGCCTTGCTTTGCGCCCAAAAAGTACTCTTCCACCACATATGGGGTATCGGCATACTGAGGAGAAATTGCACAACAAACTATATGGTGCATTTTTTTCTGCTACCCTCGTGAAAGAAAAATTGGGGGCTAGAGTAACATTTTTGTGGGAAAAAGTAAAATTTTCATTTTTTTCCTTCCACATTAGTTCCCGTGATGCACCTAAAAGGTCAATAAGCTTCTTGGATGTGGTTTTGAGCACTGTGAGGGGCGCGTTTTTTAGAATGGGTATTTTCTGTCACATAGGCCTTCAAATGTGATGTGGCCCCTAAAAAAAATTGCCTTTGGAAATTTTTGGGGGAAAAATTAGAAACTTTTAACCCTTCATCACCGGGATCCGTTGAAGCGTTCCAGAGTTATTACCTCATGAAGTCACACTGGTCAGAATTGTAAAATTTGGACTGGTCAAGAAGGTGAAAACAGGCTCAGGGGGAAGGGGTTATGTAAGATGTCGCCATGATGGTTGGGACTGGATGGAGAAGACGGGAAAAGTGAACGACTCTGAGAAAGTGACTCTTCAGTACTTTAATCTATTTTTTGGGGTGTGAAATCGGCATCTACCACTTAATAAGGCCACATCTCCCCAATACTGGGGCCCGGTTAGGTGGGTTTGGACCCCCATTTGGTACGCCTGTGCCTCCGATATATGAGGTCGCGGTCCCGTGCCTCAGCTGCCATTTTGTATAGCGATCTGAGGTGAGGGGACCTGTTGCTAGGCAACCGTGTACATATTTGAGAACTTAAGCGACAACTTCTGTGTCAGGCGGCCATTTTGGTTGTCAACCGACTCATTTTAGAAACCAAGTATCCCTCAAGAAATAGCCGAAAAGAATCGTCACCGATGAGAAATATCATTTTTTTTTGTTATTTTGAACTTTTTATTATTTTTGAGGTGAATACTTGCTGACAATTCTGTGTTTTTATGTCATAACTCTGTGAGTAACTTCTAGGCGTGGAGATTCCTCAGCAATGCCTCAGAAATGCGCCCTATATAGTAACATGAGCCAATACTTTCTGCTAAGGACGAACGTGTCGGTTGTCGACGCAGACACCTGGCAGAAGAAAAGGGCGGGAACTGTCTCTCAGGGTGTGAGGGAGGGGGAGGCATTGGGTGTGGTCGGTGGCGTCAGCTCAAGGTGGGCGGGTCTTGAGTAGTTGAAGCGGGAGGCTCCTATACGCTCCACTATTGGCTCACAGTTGAGGTGGGCGTGTCTATGTCGGAGTAGTGCTTTGCCATTGGCTGGTACTGTTGAGGAGAGTGAGTAGACGCTGTGGTGGCGGAGGACGGACACTACGCATGCGCATTCGGCGCTGATCCCAGGAGAGGAGAGGAACCCGAGGCTCTCGCACCGGAGAGACCCCTCACGTATCACCGCAGCCGCAGCCCTCTGTTATCTCCGGCCCGCCATGGTGGACTATCACATGACCAGCGGCGGGACTCTCTCCAACCTGACGCCAGATGGCAGATACATGGAGCAAGAGGAAGACTGGGACCGGGACCTGCTGCTCGACCCGGCCTGGGAGAAGCAGCAACGCAAGGTAACTGCTACCTGTGTGCATGTGCCGGCCTGCCCTATAGAGCCTGCCCCTCCACTGCAACCTGTGGAGTACAACTGTGCGACGACTGCAACTCCTATCACCCACAGATCGGGCTGTGCTGGGAGTTGTAGTTCCCCATGATCCTGGGAGTCCTAGTACTTCACTTATGTATTCATCATGTCCTTCTATACGTGGCAGGGGGCTGTATATAACTTATATATATGGGTATGATCACGTCCTGTGTATATAGGGGATGTATCTGTGCACTGGAGGGCTGTATATAACATATATACTGTATGATCACGTCCTGTGTATATAGGGGATGTATCTGTGTAGTGCAGGGCTGTATACAACATATACTGTATGATCACGTCCTGTGTATATAGGGGATGTATCGGTGTAGTGCAGGGCTGTATACAACATATACTGTATGATCACATCCTGTGTATATAGGGGATGTATCGGTGTAGTGCAGGGCTGTATACAACATATAATCTGTATGATCACGTCCTGTGTATATAGGGGATGTATCTGTGCACTGGAGGGCTGTATATAACATATATACTGTATGATCACGTCCTGTGTATATAGGGGATGTATCTGTGTAGTGCAGGGCTGTATACAACATATACTGTATGATCACATCCTGTGTATATAGGGGATGTATCGGTGTAGTGCAGGGCTGTATACAACATATAATCTGTATGATCACGTCCTGTGTATATAGGGGATGTATCGGTGTAGTGCAGGGCTGTATACAACATAGATACTGTATGATCACGTCATGTGTATATAGGGGATGTATGGGTGCAGGGCCGTATTTAACTTATATATACAGTATGATCACGTCCTGTGTGTATACTGAATATATGGGGATGTATTGGTCCAGTGCAGGGTTATATATACGGTACGATCATGTCCTGTGTATATATAGGGGGATGTATGGATACAGTCCTGTATACAACTTATATATGGTATGATCACATCCTGTGTATATACTGTATATAGGGGATGTACGGATGAAGGGCTGTATATAACATTTACGGTATGATCACGTCCTGTGTATATGGGGGATGTATGGATGCAGAGCTGTATATAACATATTTATGGTATGATCACGCCCTGTGTATATATAGGGATGAACGGGTGCAGGGCGGTATATAACATATATACGGTATGATCACATCCTGTGTATAGACTGTATATAGGGGGTGTATAGGTGCAGTGCAGGTCTGTATATAAGTTATATACGGTATGATCACGACCTGTGTGTGTGTGTGTACTTTTATAGGGAATGTATGGGTGCAGTGGAGTATATAACTTGTGTATATAGGGGGATGTACCGGTGCAGGGCTGTATATAACATATGGTATGATCTTGTCCTGTGTGTATACTGTATATAGGCTGATATATGGGTGCAGTGCAGGATTGTATATAACTTATGAATATGATCACGCCCTATGTATACTGTATATTGGGGGATGTATGGGTGCAGGACTGTATATAACTTATGCAGGTATGAGAATGTCGTGTGTGTGTATATACTGTATATAGGGGATAATAATATACAGGAGGACAAGAGTAAAGTGCAAAATTCAATATACTTTATTAGGACATACACAACACAGAAAGATTAAAAGTTAAAATGGCACACTACTACTACTGGTAGTGTGCCATTTTAACTTTTAATCTTTGTGTGTTGTGTATGTCCTAATAAAGTATATTGAATTTTGCACTTTACTCTTGTCCTCCTGTATATTATTACCATTATGAGTAGTGCAGGCACCTCTTCTGCCCTATTTTGGTTGATTTGGTGCTTATATTGATGGCTCTCATTATGAGAATTGTGTGTGTGTGTGTGTGTGTGTGTGTGTGTGTATATAGGGGATGAACGGGTACAGGCTGTTTACAACATATATACGGTATGATCACTTCCTGTGTATTCGTTATTATATAATGCTGAAATCGTCCGAAGCTGGGATGGCCGGTGCGTGCGCAGTGTTAAGTGTATGTCGTAGTTGAATTCTTCAGTAAAATGGCGCCGGAGTCAGCGCATGCGCATACTGCGAACTCCGGCGTCATTTTATTTAAGACGTGGTCTCTACAAATATCACCAGTCACCAGTTTGTTTCAGATGATACTCGCAGAGACAGTGTATTCAAGAAAATGGCGCCAGAGATCGTGGTGTGTGCATGCGCTGACTCTGGCACCATTTCATTGAATGATTCAACTGCGACCTGAACATAGCACTGCGCACGTGCCTGCCATAGTTATGATGGCCACGCAAAATTTAAAGGGGATTTGGAAAGCAACCAGGGGAGGAATAGAGAAAGAAGGCCTGACCCACAACAAGGCACCTTAAAGGCCACAGAGGTTACACCAAAAATGTGATTTACACAGAAGTTTGTGCACAATAAATTTCTTTTTCAGCTAATGCTTCAATGAAAATACTCCACACCCGTGCATATAATGGTTTCAATAGCTAGTATACTGAATAAAAGGGGGTGTACGGGTTCAGGGCTGTATAGACGTTTTATATTTATACGGTATGATCACATCCTGTATATATACTGTATATAGGGGGATCTGTGGGTGAAGGGCTGTATGTAACATATATATGGTATGATCATGTACTGTGTATATACTGTATATAGGGGGATCTGTGGGTGCAGGGCTGTATATAACATTTATAAGTATGATCACTGCCTGTGTATATAGGGGGTTGTACAGGTGCAGGGCTGTATATAACTTATATACGGTACAATCACATGAAGTGCATAGCTGTATATAACTTTTATATATACTAGTATGATCACCTTTAGGACTGTATATAACATACACTTGTGTTATCACACCCTGTCTATATAATGTATGTATGGGTGCAGGGCTGTGTATATAACATATATACGTATGATCATGTCCTGTGTATAGTACCTGCAGGGCATAACATATAATATGTCTGTAATTTGTTGGATTGGATTTGGTACAATTTGGTGTACTGCAAATGTCACAACCTTGGTGGCTTCCATGAAGCCATGCTTCAGGCTACTTGGATACATTGTGTCCCCCTGTGCTGGTCTCTTGGCCGGTATCACACCTGCACTCTACACCACAGCCTTGTGCCCCCTCTAAATAAGTACTTTGTTATAAAATTCAAACAAGCCCACCGATTGCCTTGAGATTAGCCAATCATATAATGTATGCTTGGGCCTCCAGCCTGCCCCTTCCCCCACCCTGGCATCCTGGGAGTTGTAATATTGAAACTGATGCAGGATAAGAGTCCACAGCCGTATAATCTACTTTTATATATCAGATAATACATTAACGATCACTAACCTTAGTTCAGAGGCCGTGGGTACACGCTGGAAGTTGTAGTTCTTTCTGTAACAGCCGGAAGGCCGTAAGTTGGAGATCCCAGCTGCACGATCTGTTTATGTATTAGATCATACAGCAATAGTCTCCAACCGATGGCCATCTACCTGTTCCAATACTGCATACCTGTTGCTGAAAATAAGTGCACCCTAAACTTTGAATACTTGCCTAACCCCCCCATTTAAATGCGTGAGTTCTAATTGGCTACTTGTTGCGAAGGGCTAATTTAAGCAGTGCAAGCTTCAGGGGCCATCTTGACTTTTTATTTAAAGGGGTTGTCTGCTACTTTTACATTTATGGCCATCAATGCTTGATTGGCCGGGGTCTGACACTCCGTACCCACGCCAATCAGCCGTTTTCAGAGCCACCACAGGCTTCTGGAAATTCTCAGTTTCGGAGTTGCCCCATTAACTAATACCAGCCATGAACGGGTACTACACATCTGTCTCCCATTCCAATCAATAGGTGGCGGACATGCAGTACCCGGGCGCGGCCGCTGTCAGAAGACTGGGCACCTGCGGATCTGAGCATTGCTGGTCACCTGCAGTCGCCGTAGGGTCCAAGAACAGCTGATCGTCAGGGCTGTTGGGTGTCGGACCCCTGCCGATCAGACATTGATCACCTATACTAAGAATAGGCCATCAATATAAAAGTAATGGACAACGTCTTTAATAATATGGGGGCTAAGAACCACGATAAAGGAAACCCCCCTAAAAGTTGTAGATCTTCATTGTCCATACCTGAGATCAGCATGGCCTCTGTCAGGGATTTTTACATTGTAACATTTCACTCCATATAATACAGTTGTTACATTTTTATGTCTGATGCTTCCATTGATAAATCTATTTGCTGTGGTGTGAGAACATTGACAGCTTCAGGAAAATTGCTTTCAAGTAAGAGCTAAGAAAGCAGATGGAAGATCCCCTTGGGGAAGTTTTCAGTCGGGGTCCGTATGTGCATTGCTTGGAGCTGGCTGCGCGGATTGCACCTGTGAGGTTACACGTGGGAGCTCGGGGTGGCTCGGACAGGGCGTCACAATGTACTGGAGGGTGTGGCAAGAGATCAGTGAGACATGGTTGAGAGTCACGCGTATAAAATTCACATATATTGCAGCTTCAACAGAACAGTGGGGCTGTCGCCTAATCCCAGGGTGGGAGTCAGCGATTGTTGCCAAGCCGTCAGTTGTCACGCTGGGCTAGGAGACAAGCATGCACTAATGAATACCCTATGCAGATGGGTCACGGCCAGGCTCTTTAAGGCTTTGGGCTGGGTTACTTGAAGACATGGGTGGTAATAAGTATAACTATAACTTTTGCTGCGTTCCCTGTCATGATAAATTGAATCACGTGGTTAAAGTCCAGGTTAAGGAGCAGGCTTTGAATTTTAGGCAGGGGCCACTTCTTGACACGTGTGGGGGCAGCCACGTTTGTACAGGTGACACTTGTCTTGTCTGCAGGGAAGGTAAATGTACATAGGGTTATTTTCAGCTGAATAAACAGGACTCCTGACTGCGGATGCTGTACTTCATTTTCCTGAATACCTCCTTTTTACACGTTGGCTTCTGTGGTCTCGGCCTGAGCCGGCTGTGTAATGCATGCACAATTGTGTCCCTTTCTTGTCTCTTTTCTTCCTGGCAGTGAACAGTTTAGTGTGTCCAAACCTGGTTTGCCAGTTGTAAGTGAAACCAGTGACCTATTAACAGAGAGCCTGGAAATCTTTCATGTTTGTGCTTTAAATCCCCCCTCCCCTGACTGGGCACAGTCGTCCTCCTGTCTGAAAGACCTCTTTATGGGGGCTCTCCGAATGAAGCATAGTTGCCTTTTTGTGGCACACAATGACCACAGATAAGAGCGCTCAGTGTTCACATGCTGACCAGACCTGAATTCTCACATTTTCAGGTTCCTGTCTGCAAGGATTAGTAACATGCGGGATTGTTTGTGCCTCTGGGATAAAGGCCTAGGAACTAAGAGCAGTTTCTGGGGCCTCCTGTACTTTAAAGCTGTTAACCCTGTCCTGCCCTGGGGCACACCTTTTTTTTACCTGTTTTACTTTTATTGCAGGAATTGACAGTTTACAGGAAAGTTTAGGAGCCAGTTCCAGTTGTTTAATGGTCAGTAATCAAAACGTACAGGTGGCAGGAGTAAACTTTTGTAGCAGTCACCGATTTGCTCAGTGGATTGGTCCAAGACTTCTTCATACTCGGACGTCATATCAACGGGACATACTAAAAAGAATGATGAAAAGGAATAAATAAAAAGAATGAGGATAATAACTTATTAGGTGTATATTATGTAGATGTATAAAAGGATTCTTAGGCAAGTTAGACATGGAATGAACATGAAATATCATCTGTAGATAATAGGAGAATGAACGCATATGGCATATAACCAGGTGTATATTACGTTACCTGAGCATTATAGGTGTGGAATGATCATGAAATATCTGTAGATAATAGGAGAATGAATGCATATGGCATATAACCAGGTGTATATTATGTTACCTGAGCATTATAGGTGTGGAATGATCATGAAATATCTGTAGATAATAGGAGAATGAATGCATATGGCATATAACCAGGTGTATATTATGTTACCTGAGCATTATAGGTGTGGAATGATCAGGAAATATCTGTAGATAATAGGAGAATGAATGCATATGCCATATAACCAGGTGTATATTACGTTACCTGAGCATTATAGGTGTGGAATGATCATGAAATATCTGTAGATAATATGAGAATGAATGCATATGGCATATAACCAGGTGTATATTATGTTACCTGAGCATTATAGGTGTGGAATGAACATGAAATATCTGTAGATAATAGGAGAATGAATGCATATGGCATATAACCAGGTGTATATTATGTTACCTGAGCATTATAGGTGTGGAATGATCATGAAATATCTGTAGATAATAGGAGAATGAATGCATATGGCATATAACCAGGTGTATATTACGTTACCTGAGCATTATAGGTGTGGAATGAACATGAAATATCTGTAGATAATAGGAGAATGAATGCATATGGCATATAACCAGGTGTATATTATGTTACCTGAGCATTATAGGTGTGGAATGATCATGAAATATCTGTAGATAATAGGAGAATGAATGCATATGGCATATAACCAGGTGTATATTATGTTACCTGAGCATTATAGGTGTGGAATGAACATGAAATATCTGTAGATAATAGGAGAATGAACGCATATGGCATATAACCAGGTGTATATTACGTTACCTGAGCATTATAGGTGTGGAATGATCATGAAATATCTGTAGATAATAGGAGAATGAATGCATATGGCATATAACCAGGTGTATATTACGTTACCTGAGCATTATAGGTGTGGAATGATCATCAAATACCTATAGATAATAGGAGAATGAACGCATATGGCATATAACCAGGTGTATATTATGTTACCTGAGCATTATAGGTGTGGAATGATCATGAAATATCTGCAGATAATAGGAGAATGAACGCATATGGCATATAACCAGGTGTATATTACGTTACCTGAGCATTATAGGTGTGGAATGATCATGAAATATCTGTAGATAATAGGAGAATGAATGCATATGGCATATAACCAGGTGTATATTATGTTACCTGAGCATTATAGGTGTGGAATGAACATGAAATATCTGTAGATAATAGGAGAATGAACGCATATGGCATATAACCAGGTGTATATTACGTTACCTGAGCATTATAGGTGTGGAATGATCATGAAATATCTGTAGATAATAGGAGAATGAATGCATATGGTATATAACCAGGTGTATATTACGTTACCTGAGCATTATAGGTGTGGAATGATTATGAAATATCTGTAGATAATAGGAGAATGAATGCATATGCCATATAACCAGGTGTATATTATGTTACCTGAGCATTATAAGTGTGGAATGAACATGAAATATCTGTAGATAATAGGAGAATGAACGCATATGGCATATAACCAGGTGTATATTATGTTACCTGAGCATTATAGGTGTGGAATGATCATGAAATATCTGTAGATAATAGGAGAATGAATGCATATGCCATATAACCAGGTGTATATTACGTTACCTGAGCATTATAGGTGTGGAATGATCATGAAATATCTGTAGATAATAGGAGAATGAATGCATATGGCATATAACCAGGTGTATATTACGTTACCTGAGCATTATAGGTGTGGAATGATCATGAAATATCTGTAGATAATAGGAGAATGAATGCATATGGCATATAACTAGGTGTATATTACGTTACCTGAGCATTATAGGTGTGGAATGAACATGAAATATCTGTAGATAATAGGAGAATGAATGCATATGGCATATAACCAGGTGTATATTATGTTACCTGAGCATTATAGGTGTGAAATGAACATGAAATATCTGTAGATAATAGGAGAATGAACGCATATGGCATATAACCAGGTGTATATTATGTTACCTGAGCATTATAGGTGTGGAATGATCATGAAATATCTGCAGATAATAGGAGAATGAACGCATATGGCATATAACCAGGTGTATATTACGTTACCTGAGCATTATAGATGTGGAATGATCATGAAATATCTGTAGATAATAGGAGAATGAATGCATATGGCATATAACCAGGTGTATATTATGTTACCTGAGCATTACAGGTGTGGAATGATCATGAAATATCTGTAGATAATAGGAGAATGAATGCATATGGCATATAACCAGGTGTATATTATGTTACCTGAGCATTATAGGTGTGGAATGAACATGAAATATCTGTAGATAATAGGAGAATGAACGCATATGGCATATAACCAGGTGTATATTATGTTACCTGAGCATTATAGGTGTGGAATGATCATGAAATATCTGTAGATAATAGAATGAACACATATGGCATATAACCAGGTGTATATTATGTTACCTGAGCATTATAGGTGTGGAATGATCATGAAATATGTGTAGATAATAGGAAAATGAATGCATATGGCATATAACCAGGTGTATATTATGTTACCTGAGCATTATAGGTGTGGAATGATCATGAAATATCTGTAGATAATAGTAGAATGAATGCATATGGCATATAACCAGGTGTATATTATGTTACCTGAGCATTATAGGTGTGGAATGATCATGAAATATCTGTAGATAATAGGAAATGAATGCATATGGCATATAACCAGGTGTATATTACGTTACCTGAGCATTATAGGTGTGGAATGATCATAAAATATCTGTAGATAATAGGAGAATGAATGCATATGGCATATAACCAGGTGTATATTATGTTACCTGAGCATTATAGGTGTGGAATGATCATGAAATATGTGTAGATAATAGGAAAATGAATGCATATGCCATATAACCAGGTGTATATTATGTTACCTGAGCATTATAGGTGTGGAATGATCATGAAATATCTGTAGATAATAGGAAAATGAATGCATATGCCATATAACCAGGTGTATATTATGTTACCTGAGCATTATAGGTGTGGAATGATCATGAAATATGTGTAGATAATAGGAAAATGAATGCATATGGCATATAACCAGGTGTATATTATGTTACCTGAGCATTATAAGTGTGGAATGATCATGAAATATATGTAGATAATAGGAAAATGAACGCATATGGCATATAACCAGGTGTATATTATGTTACCTGAGCATTATAGGTGTGGAATGATCATGAAATATCTGTAGATAATAGGAAAATGAACACATATGCCATATAACCAGGTGTATATTATATTACCTGAGCATTATAGGTGTGGAATGATCATGAAATATCTGTAGATAATAGGAGAATGAATGCATATGGCATATAACCAGGTGTATATTATGTTACCTGAGCATTATAGGTGTGGAATGATCATGAAATATCTGTAGATAATAGGAGAATGAATGCATATGGCATATAACCAGGTGTATATTAAGGTACCTGAGCATTATAGGTGTGGAATGATCAGGAAATATCTGTAGATAATAGGAGAATGAATGCATATGGCATATAACCAGGTGTATATTATGTTACCTGAGCATTATAGGTGTGGAATGATCATGAAATCTCTGTAGATAATAGGAGAATGAATGCATATGGCATATAACCAGGTGTATATTATGTTACCTGAGCATTATAGGTGTGGAATGATCATGAAATATCTGTAGATAATAGGAAAATGAATGCATATGGCATATAACCAGGTGTATATTACGTTACCTGAGCATTATAGGTGTGGAATGATCATGAAATATCTGTAGATAATAGGAGAATGAATGCATATGGTATATAACCAGGTGTATATTACGTTACCTGAGCATTATAGGTGTGGAATGATCATGAAATATCTGTAGATAATAGGAGAATGAATGCATATGGTATATAACCAGGTGTATATTACGTTACCTGAGCATTATAGGTGTGGAATGATTATGAAATATCTGTAGATAATAGGAGAATGAATGCATATGCCATATAACCAGGTGTATATTATGTTACCTGAGCATTATAAGTGTGGAATGAACATGAAATATCTGTAGATAATAGGAGAATGAACGCATATGGCATATAACCAGGTGTATATTATGTTACCTGAGCATTATAGGTGTGGAATGATCATGAAATATCTGTAGATAATAGGAGAATGAATGCATATGCCATATAACCAGGTGTATATTACGTTACCTGAGCATTATAGGTGTGGAATGATCATGAAATATCTGTAGATAATAGGAGAATGAATGCATATGGCATATAACCAGGTGTATATTACGTTACCTGAGCATTATAGGTGTGGAATGAACATGAAATATCTGTAGATAATAGGAGAATGAATGCATATGGCATATAACCAAGTGTATATTACGTTACCTGAGCATTATAGGTGTGGAATGAACATGAAATATCTGTAGATAATAGGAGAATGAATGCATATGGCATATAACCAAGTGTATATTATGTTACCTGAGCATTATAGGTGTGGAATGATCATGAAATATCTGCAGATAATAGGAGAATGAACGCATATGGCATATAACCAGGTGTATATTACGTTACCTGAGCATTATAGATGTGGAATGATCATGAAATATCTGTAGATAATAGGAGAATGAATGCATATGGCATATAACCAGGTGTATATTATGTTACCTGAGCATTATAGGTGTGGAATGATCATGAAATATCTGTAGATAATAGGAGAATGAACGCATATGGCATATAACCAGGTGTATATTACGTTACCTGAGCATTATAGGTGTGGAATGATCATGAAATATCTGTAGATAATAGGAGAATGAATGCATATGGCATATAACCAGGTGTATATTACGTTACCTGAGCATTATAGGTGTGGAATGATCATGAAATACCTATAGATAATAGGAGAATGAATGCATATGGCATATAACCAGGTGTATATTATGTTACCTGAGCATTATAGGTGTGGAATGAACATGAAATATATGTAGATAATAGGAAAATGAACGCATATGGCATATAACCAGGTGTATATTATGTTACCTGAGCATTATAGGTGTGGAATGATCATGAAATATCTGTAGATAATAGGAGAATGAATGCATATGGCATATAACCAGGTGTATATTACGTTACCTGAGCATTATAGGTGTGGAATGATCATGAAATACCTATAGATAATAGGAGAATGAATGCATATGGCATATAACCAGGTGTATATTATGTTACCTGAGCATTATAGGTGTGGAATGAAGATGAAATATCTGTAGATAATAGGAGAATGAATGCATATGGCATATAACCAGGTGTATATTATGTTACCTGAGCATTATAGGTGTGGAATGATCATGAAATATCTGTAGATAATAGGAGAATGAATGCATATGGCATATAACCAGGTGTATATTACGTTACCTGAGCATTACAGGTGTGGAATGATCATGAAATACCTATAGATAATAGGAGAATGAATGCATATGGCATATAACCAGGTGTATATTATGTTACCTGAGCATTATAGGTGTGGAATGAACATGAAATATATGTAGATAATAGGAAAATGAACGCATATGGCATATAACCAGGTGTATATTATGTTACCTGAGCATTATAGGTGTGGAATGATCATGAAATATCTGTAGATAATAGGAGAATGAATGCATATGGCATATAACCAGGTGTATATTACGTTACCTGAGCATTATAGGTGTGGAATGATCATGAAATACCTATAGATAATAGGAGAATGAATGCATATGGCATATAACCAGGTGTATATTATGTTACCTGAGCATTATAGGTGTGGAATGAACATGAAATATCTGTAGATAATAGGAGAATGAATGCATATGGCATATAACCAGGTGTATATTATGTTACCTGAGCATTATAGGTGTGGAATGATCATGAAATATCTGTAGATAATAGGAGAATGAATGCATATGGCATATAACCAGGTGTATATTATGTTACCTGAGCATTATAGGCGTGGAATGATCATGAAATATCTGTAGATAATAGGAGAATGAATGCATATGGCATATAACCAAGTGTATATTATGTTACCTGAGCATTATAGATGTGGAATGATCATGAAATATCTGTAGATAATAGGAAAATGAACAGATATGGCATATAACCAGGTGTATATTACGTTACCTGAGCATTATAGGTGTGGAATGAACATGAAATATCTGTAGATAATAGGAGAATGAATGCATATGGCATATAACCAGGTGTATATTATGTTACCTGAGCATTATAGGTGTGGAATGATCATGAAATATCTGTAGATAATAGGAAATGAATGCATATGGCATATAACCAGGTGTATATTACGTTACCTGAGCATTATAGGTGTGGAATGATCATAAAATATCTGTAGATAATAGGAGAATGAATGCATATGGCATATAACCAGGTGTATATTATGTTACCTGAGCATTATAGGTGTGGAATGATCATGAAATATGTGTAGATAATAGGAAAATGAATGCATATGGCATATAACCAGGTGTATATTACGTTACCTGAGCATTATAGGTGTGGAATGATCATAAAATATCTGTAGATAATAGGAAAATGAATGCATATGCCATATAACCAGGTGTATATTATGTTACCTGAGCATTATAGGTGTGGAATGATCATGAAATATGTGTAGATAATAGGAAAATGAATGCATATGGCATATAACCAGGTGTATATTATGTTACCTGAGCATTATAGGTGTGGAATGATCATGAAATATCTGTAGATAATAGTAGAATGAATGCATATGGCATATAACCAGGTGTATATTATGTTACCTGAGCATTATAGGTGTGGAATGATCATGAAATATCTGTAGATAATAGGAAATGAATGCATATGGCATATAACCAGGTGTATATTACGTTACCTGAGCATTATAGGTGTGGAATGATCATAAAATATCTGTAGATAATAGGAGAATGAATGCATATGGCATATAACCAGGTGTATATTATGTTACCTGAGCATTATAGGTGTGGAATGATCATGAAATATGTGTAGATAATAGGAAAATGAATGCATATGCCATATAACCAGGTGTATATTATGTTACCTGAGCATTATAGGTGTGGAATGATCATGAAATATCTGTAGATAATAGGAAAATGAATGCATATGCCATATAACCAGGTGTATATTATGTTACCTGAGCATTATAGGTGTGGAATGATCATGAAATATGTGTAGATAATAGGAAAATGAATGCATATGGCATATAACCAGGTGTATATTATGTTACCTGAGCATTATAAGTGTGGAATGATCATGAAATATATGTAGATAATAGGAAAATGAACGCATATGGCATATAACCAGGTGTATATTATGTTACCTGAGCATTATAGGTGTGGAATGATCATGAAATATCTGTAGATAATAGGAAAATGAACACATATGCCATATAACCAGGTGTATATTATATTACCTGAGCATTATAGGTGTGGAATGATCATGAAATATCTGTAGATAATAGGAGAATGAATGCATATGGCATATAACCAGGTGTATATTATGTTACCTGAGCATTATAGGTGTGGAATGATCATGAAATATCTGTAGATAATAGGAGAATGAATGCATATGGCATATAACCAGGTGTATATTAAGGTACCTGAGCATTATAGGTGTGGAATGATCAGGAAATATCTGTAGATAATAGGAGAATGAATGCATATGGCATATAACCAGGTGTATATTATGTTACCTGAGCATTATAGGTGTGGAATGATCATGAAATCTCTGTAGATAATAGGAGAATGAATGCATATGGCATATAACCAGGTGTATATTATGTTACCTGAGCATTATAGGTGTGGAATGATCATGAAATATCTGTAGATAATAGGAAAATGAATGCATATGGCATATAACCAGGTGTATATTACGTTACCTGAGCATTATAGGTGTGGAATGATCATGAAATATCTGTAGATAATAGGAGAATGAATGCATATGGTATATAACCAGGTGTATATTACGTTACCTGAGCATTATAGGTGTGGAATGATCATGAAATATCTGTAGATAATAGGAGAATGAATGCATATGGTATATAACCAGGTGTATATTACGTTACCTGAGCATTATAGGTGTGGAATGATTATGAAATATCTGTAGATAATAGGAGAATGAATGCATATGCCATATAACCAGGTGTATATTATGTTACCTGAGCATTATAAGTGTGGAATGAACATGAAATATCTGTAGATAATAGGAGAATGAACGCATATGGCATATAACCAGGTGTATATTATGTTACCTGAGCATTATAGGTGTGGAATGATCATGAAATATCTGTAGATAATAGGAGAATGAATGCATATGCCATATAACCAGGTGTATATTACGTTACCTGAGCATTATAGGTGTGGAATGATCATGAAATATCTGTAGATAATAGGAGAATGAATGCATATGGCATATAACCAGGTGTATATTACGTTACCTGAGCATTATAGGTGTGGAATGAACATGAAATATCTGTAGATAATAGGAGAATGAATGCATATGGCATATAACCAAGTGTATATTACGTTACCTGAGCATTATAGGTGTGGAATGAACATGAAATATCTGTAGATAATAGGAGAATGAATGCATATGGCATATAACCAAGTGTATATTATGTTACCTGAGCATTATAGGTGTGGAATGATCATGAAATATCTGCAGATAATAGGAGAATGAACGCATATGGCATATAACCAGGTGTATATTACGTTACCTGAGCATTATAGATGTGGAATGATCATGAAATATCTGTAGATAATAGGAGAATGAATGCATATGGCATATAACCAGGTGTATATTATGTTACCTGAGCATTATAGGTGTGGAATGATCATGAAATATCTGTAGATAATAGGAGAATGAACGCATATGGCATATAACCAGGTGTATATTACGTTACCTGAGCATTATAGGTGTGGAATGATCATGAAATATCTGTAGATAATAGGAGAATGAATGCATATGGCATATAACCAGGTGTATATTACGTTACCTGAGCATTATAGGTGTGGAATGATCATGAAATACCTATAGATAATAGGAGAATGAATGCATATGGCATATAACCAGGTGTATATTATGTTACCTGAGCATTATAGGTGTGGAATGAACATGAAATATATGTAGATAATAGGAAAATGAACGCATATGGCATATAACCAGGTGTATATTATGTTACCTGAGCATTATAGGTGTGGAATGATCATGAAATATCTGTAGATAATAGGAGAATGAATGCATATGGCATATAACCAGGTGTATATTACGTTACCTGAGCATTATAGGTGTGGAATGATCATGAAATACCTATAGATAATAGGAGAATGAATGCATATGGCATATAACCAGGTGTATATTATGTTACCTGAGCATTATAGGTGTGGAATGAAGATGAAATATCTGTAGATAATAGGAGAATGAATGCATATGGCATATAACCAGGTGTATATTATGTTACCTGAGCATTATAGGTGTGGAATGATCATGAAATATCTGTAGATAATAGGAGAATGAATGCATATGGCATATAACCAGGTGTATATTACGTTACCTGAGCATTACAGGTGTGGAATGATCATGAAATACCTATAGATAATAGGAGAATGAATGCATATGGCATATAACCAGGTGTATATTATGTTACCTGAGCATTATAGGTGTGGAATGAACATGAAATATATGTAGATAATAGGAAAATGAACGCATATGGCATATAACCAGGTGTATATTATGTTACCTGAGCATTATAGGTGTGGAATGATCATGAAATATCTGTAGATAATAGGAGAATGAATGCATATGGCATATAACCAGGTGTATATTACGTTACCTGAGCATTATAGCTGTGGAATGATCATGAAATACCTATAGATAATAGGAGAATGAATGCATATGGCATATAACCAGGTGTATATTATGTTACCTGAGCATTATAGGTGTGGAATGAACATGAAATATCTGTAGATAATAGGAGAATGAATGCATATGGCATATAACCAGGTGTATATTATGTTACCTGAGCATTATAGGTGTGGAATGATCATGAAATATCTGTAGATAATAGGAGAATGAATGCATATGGCATATAACCAGGTGTATATTATGTTACCTGAGCATTATAGGCGTGGAATGATCATGAAATATCTGTAGATAATAGGAGAATGAATGCATATGGCATATAACCAAGTGTATATTATGTTACCTGAGCATTATAGATGTGGAATGATCATGAAATATCTGTAGATAATAGGAAAATGAACAGATATGGCATATAACCAGGTGTATATTACGTTACCTGAGCATTATAGGTGTGGAATGAACATGAAATATCTGTAGATAATAGGAGAATGAATGCATATGGCATATAACCAGGTGTATATTATGTTACCTGAGCATTATAGGTGTGGAATGATCATGAAATATCTGTAGATAATAGGAAATGAATGCATATGGCATATAACCAGGTGTATATTACGTTACCTGAGCATTATAGGTGTGGAATGATCATAAAATATCTGTAGATAATAGGAAAATGAATGCATATGCCATATAACCAGGTGTATATTATGTTACCTGAGCATTATAGGTGTGGAATGATCATGAAATATGTGTAGATAATAGGAAAATGAATGCATATGGCATATAACCAGGTGTATATTATGTTACCTGAGCATTATAGGTGTGGAATGATCATGAAATCTCTGTAGATAATAGGAGAATGAATGCATATGGCATATAACCAGGTGTATATTATATTACCTGAGCATTATAGGTGTGGAATGATCATGAAATATCTGTAGATAATAGGAGAATGAATGCATATGGCATATAACCAGGTGTATATTATGTTACCTGAGCATTATAGGTGTGGAATGATCATGAAATATCTGTAGATAATAGGAAAATGAATGCATATGGCATATAACCAGGTGTATATTATGTTACCTGAGCATTATAGGTGTGGAATGATCATGAAATCTCTGTAGATAATAGGAGAATGAATGCATATGGCATATAACCAGGTGTATATTATGTTACCTGAGCATTATAGGTGTGGAATGATCATGAAATATCTGTAGATAATAGGAAAATGAATGCATATGGCATATAACCAGGTGTATATTAAGGTACCTGAGCATTATAGGTGTGCAATGATCAGGAAATATCTGTAGATAATAGGAGAATGAATGCATATGGCATATAACCAGGTGTATATTATGTTACCTGAGCATTATAGGTGTGGAATGATCATGAAATATCTGTAGATAATAGGAGAATGAATGCATATGGCATATAACCAGGTGTATATTATGTTACCTGAGCATTATAGGTGTGGAATGATCATGAAATCTCTGTAGATAATAGGAGAATGAATGCATATGGCATATAACCAGGTGTATATTATGTTACCTGAGCATTATAGGTGTGGAATGATCATGAAATCTCTGTAGATAATAGGAGAATGAATGCATATGGCATATAACCAGGTGTATATTATGTTACCTGAGCATTATAGGTGTGGAATGAACATGAAATATCTGTAGATAATAGGAGAATGAACGCATATGGCATATAACCAGGTGTATATTACGTTACCTGAGCATTATAGGTGTGGAATGAACATGAAATATCTGTAGATAATAGGAGAATGAACGCATATGGCATATAACCAGGTGTATATTATGTTACCTGAGCATTATAGGTGTGGAATGATCATGAAATATCTGTAGATAATAGGAGAATGAACGCATATGGCATATAACCAGGTGTATATTACGTTACCTGAGCATTATAGGTGTGGAATGATTATGAAATATCTGTAGATAATAGGAGAATGAACACATATGGCATATAACCAGGTGTATATTACGTTACCTGAGCATTATAGGTGTGGAATGATCATGAAATATCTGTAGATAATAGGAGAATGAACGCATATGGCATATAACCAGGTGTATATTATGTTACCTGAGCATTATAGGTGTGAAATGATCATGAAATATCTGTAGATAATAGGAGAATGAATGCATATGGCATATAACCAGGTGTATATTACGTTACCTGAGCATTATAGGTGTGGAATGATCATGAAATATCTGTAGATAATAGGAGAATGAACGCATATGGCATATAACCAGGTGTATATTATGTTACCTGAGCATTATAGGTGTGGAATGATCATGAAATATCTGTAGATAATAGGAGAATGAACGCATATGGCATATAACCAGGTGTATATTATGTTACCTGAGCATTATAGGTGTGGAATGATCATGAATTATCTGTAGATAATAGGAGAATGAATGCATATGGCATATAACCAGGTGTATATTACGTTACCTGAGCATTATAGGTGTGGAATGATCATGAAATACCTATAGATAATAGGAGAATGAATGCATATGGCATATAACCAGGTGTATATTATGTTACCTGAGCATTATAGGTGTGGAATGATCATGAAATACCTATAGATAATAGGAGAATGAATGCATATGGCATATAACCAGGTGTATATTATGTTACCTGAGCATTATAGGTGTGGAATGATCATGAAATATCTGTAGATAATAGGAGAATGAATGCATATGGCATATAACCAGGTGTATATTATGTTACCTTAGCATTATAGGTGTAGAATGATCAGGAAATATCTGTAGATAATACGAAAATGAATGCATATGGCATATAACCAGGTGTATATTAAGGTACCTGAGCATTATAGGTGTGGAATGATCATGAAATACCTATAGATAATAGGAGAATGAATGCATATGGCATATAACCAGGTGTATATAATGTTACCTGAGCATTATAGGTGTGGAATAATCATGAAATATCTGTAGATAATAGGAAAATGAACGCATATGTGTTAGGACCAGGAGGACGGGTAGGCCCAGGAGGTGGATCCACTGGGCTGAACACCTCACCGTGGGCAAGGTGCCCGGTAGCCGGAGCACTACGGGTAGCAGGACAGTCCGTTCAGAGGAGTGGAGTGAAGAAGTCCCTGGGACCACGAAGTCTCTGAGGGTAGTCCGGGTGACGGAGCTCAGGTTCGGAGGCAGAGATGATGTCAGGCAGAATCCGGAACCAACGGAGCGAGGAGGTGGGTCACCACACGGATCCAGGGATCGGAGATGGTAGGGACTGACGAGATGGCGGACAGTCACCGTTCGGGGTTCTGGAATCGTCAGGACCGGTTGGCGAGACAGGAGCGGCTCTACAAGAGAGATAGGTGAGTACGAGACAATGGCACAGGGAGACCTGACTCCTAGCTTAGCAAACACGAAGAACAGGCCCCGCCCACTTGGAAAGGAACCCCCTATATACCCTGTACCTGCATCTTCAATATCCTGTTGGAGGACGCTGGCCCTTTAAGAAAAGGTCAATGACCGCGCGCGCGCCCTAATGCGCATGCGCGAGGCCCGGGTGCCAGAAGCCAGAGCAGGATGTGGTGTACAGGAGGCAGGAGTGCCGGGCCGGCTCAGGACAGCAGACGGGCGCCGGGACCGGGCATCGGGTTGCCTGGAGGACACAGGTGAGGGAGCATGAAGGCTGAGGAGCGGGAGACCGGGGAGCGTGGCACGGGAGCGGGGATGCGAGGTCCGGGAGCGGGGAAGCGTGGCAGAGGAGCCGGGGAGCGTGGCAGAGGAGCCGGGGAGCGTGGCAGGGGAGCCGGGGAGCGTGGCACGGGCACCGGGGAGCATGGCACGGGCACCGGGGAGCGTGACAATATGACATATAACCATGTGTATATTATGTTACCTGAGCATTATAGGTGTGGAATGATCATGAAATATCTGTAGATAATAGGAAAATGAACGCATATGGCATATAACCATGTGTATATTAGGTTACCTGAGCATTAAAAAACTGAAAAGCGATAGTGTTGGCCCCCTTAAAAATAGTCTTGGTGAAATGGTGGAAGGGGATGAGGGTAAAGCCAACCTGCTGAATGACTTTTTTTCTACGGTTTTAATACAAGAAAATGCCATGGCAGATGACATGACGAGTGATACCATAAATTCACCCTTGAATATTACCTGCTTAACCCAGCAGGAAGTACGCCGCCACCTCGAAATCACTAAAGTTGACAAATCTCCGGGCCCGGATGGCATACACCCCAGAGTACTACAGGAATTGAGTTCTGTGATAGATAGACCATTATTTTTAATCTTCTCAGATTCCTTAATAACAGGGTCGGTACCGCAGGACTGGCGCATAGCAAATGTGGTGCCAATATTCAAAAAGGGGACAAAAACTGAGCCTAGAAATTATAGGCCGGTAAGTTTAACCTCTACGGTTAGTAAAATCCTTGAGCGTTTCTTGAGAGATGCTATACTGGAGTATCTCAAGAAAAATAACCTTATGACAGAGTATCAACATGGGTTTATGAGGGATCGATTCTGTCAAACTAATTTGATCAGCTTCTATGAAGAGGTAAGTTCAAGCCTGGACCAGGGAAATGCAGTGGATGTTGTGTATATGGACTTCTCAAAAGCTTTTGATACGGTGCCACACAAAAGGTTGGTACATAAAATGAGAATAATGGGGATAGGGGAAAATATGTGTAACTGGGTTAAAAACTGGCTCAGTGATAGGAAACAAAGGGTGGTTATTAATGGTACGTACTCGGACTGGGTCTCAGTTCATAGTGGGGTACCACAGGGGTTAGTATTGGGCCCACTTCTTTTCAACATACTTATTAATGACCTTGTTGGGGGCATGCGGAGTAGAATTTCAATATTTGCAGATGATACTAAACTGTGCAGGGTAATCAATACAGAGGAGGATAATTTTATATTACAGGGAGATTTATGTAAATTGGAGGATTAGGCTGAGAAGTGGCAATTGAAGTTTAATGTAGATAAATGTAAGGTCATGCACTTGGTAGAGGAAATATAATTTAGAATTATGTACTTAATTGTAGAACACTGGGTAAAACAGACACAGAAAAAGACTTGGGTGTATGGGTGGATGGTAAACTTCACTTTAGTGGACAGTGTCAGGCAGCTGCTGCCAGGGCTAATAAAATAATGGGATGTATTAAAAGAGGTATAAGTGTTCATGAAAAAAATATAGTTCTACCTCTGTACAAGTCACTAGTGCGACCGCACTTAGAATACTGTGTACAATTCTGGTCACCGATATATAAGAAGGACATAGCTAAACTGGAGAGGGTGCAGAGAAGAGCCACCAAGATTATTAGAGGAATGGGTGGGCTGCAATACCAAGACAGGTTATTAAACTTGGGGTTATTTAGTTTGGAAAAACGAAGGCTTAGGGGGGATCTAATCACAATGTATAAATATATGAGGGGACAGTACAGTGACCTTTCCAAAGATCTCTTTACACCTAGGCCTGCGACTGGAACACGGGGGCATCCGCTACGTCTTGAGGAAAGAAGGTTTAATCATAATCACAGACGAGGATTCTTTACTGTACGAGCAGTGAGACTGTGGAACTCTCTGCCGCATGATGTTGTAATGAGTGATTCACTACTAACATTTGAGCAGAGCCTGGACGCCTTTCTTGAAAAATGTAATATTACCAGTTATGTATATTAGATTTTATGACAGGGTGTTGATCCAGGGAACTAGTCTGATTGGCGGATGTGGAGTCAGGAAGGAATTTTTTTCCCCATTGGAGCTTGTTTGCCACATTGTGTTTATTTTGCCTTCCTCTGGATCAACATGTTAGGCTACGGGTTGAACTAGATGGACTTAGGGCGGCTTTGCACGTTGCGATATCGCAGGTGCGATGTCAATGGGGTCAAATCGAAAGTGACGCACATCCGGCGTTGCAGTCGATATCGCAGTGTGCAAATCCTTTTGGATACGATTAATGAGCGCAAAAGCGTCATTATCGTATCATCGGTGCAGTGTCCGACATTTCCATAATGCCGGTGCAGCGACAGGTATGATGTTGTTCCTCGTTCCAGCAGGCAGCACACATCGCTGTGTATGACGTCGCAGGAGCGAGGAACATCTCCTACCTGCGTCCCGTCTGCAATGCAGAAGGAAGGAGGTGGTTGGGATGTTTACATCCTGCTCATCTCCGCCCCTCCGCTTCTATTGGTCGCCTGCCGTGTGACGTCGCTGTGACGCCGCACGACCCGACCCCTTAGGAAGGAGGCGGGTCGCTGGCCAGAGCGAAGTCGCAGGGCAGGTGAGTGCATGTGACGCTGCCGTAGCGATAATATTCACTACGGCAGCTATCACTAGATATCGCACCTGCGATGGGGGCGGGACTATCGCTGCTGCATCGGTAACACATTGTTACCGATGTCGCAGCGTGCAAAGCCCGCCTTAGGCGGGCTTTCCACGTTGCGACTTCGCAAGCCGATGCTGCGATGTCGCACGGGATAGTCCCCGCCCCCATCGCAGGTGCGATATCTTGTGATAGCTGGTGTAGCAAACATTATCGCTATGCCAGCTTCACATGCACTCACCTGCCCTGCGACCGTCGCTCTGGCCGGCGACCCGCCTTCTTCCTAAGGGGGCGGGTCGTGCGGCGTCATAGCGACGTCACACGGCAGGCGGCCAATAGCGGCGGAGGGGCGGAGATGAGCAGGATGTGAACATCCCGACCACCTCCTTCCTTCCGCATAGCTGCCGGCGGCAGGTAAGGAGATGTTCCTCGCTCCTGCGGCTTCATACACAGCGATGTGTGCTGCCACAGGAACGAGGAACTACATCGTACCTGTCGCGGCACCGGCATTATAGAAATGTCGGACCCTGCACCAATGATACGATAGCGACGCTTTTGCGCTCGTTCATCGTATCATCTAGCATTTACACACTACGATGTCAAAAGTGACGCCGGATGTGCGTCACTTTCGATTTGACCCACTGCAACGTGCAAAGCCGCCCTTAGAGTCTCCCTTCAACCTTAAAACTATGATACTATTATAGGTGTGGAATGATCACGAAATGCGTTCATGTGACCGATCAGCTGATTGGGTAGCCCCGCCAGGTCCTTAAGCTCGGAATAGATGTAGCGCATCGCGGGACACACGCCGGAGAGGTGAGGATTTCTTTTTTTTATTTTTATCACTTGCTTCACTCCTGCAATGTATGTATATAATGTATGTATATAGTGTATGTATGTACATTGCGGGAGTGAAAGTGCCCCGCTTGCTTGCGCTTTGTAGGCTCGGCCTTTCTGTGTCCCGATCCGTGAAAATCACGAACACGGATACAGAAATGGCATCTGGAGGTCACATCTGATGGTGTCCTTTCCTGTCCACGGGGCCCTACAAAAAATAGCATCCCCACAGACAGGAAAAAATTGTGATGTGAAACCAGCCTTAGGCGGTCTTTTGCACACTACGACATCGCAGGTGCGATGTCGGTGGGGTCATGTTGAAAGTGACGCACTTCCTGCGTCGCTCTCGACATCGTAATGTGTAAATCCTAGATGATACGATTAACGAGCGCAAAAGCGTCGTAATCGTATCATCGGTGTAGCGTCGGCGAATTCCATAATTACGGTGACGCGACGGTCCGATGTTGTTCCTCGTTCCTGCGGCAGCACACATTGCTGTGTGTGAAGTCGCAGGAGCGAGGAACATCTCCTACCTGCATCACCGCAGCTCCCGTCGGCTATGCGGAAGGAAGGAGGTGGGCGGGATGTTTACATCCCGCTTATCTCCGCCCCTCCGCTCCTATTGGCCGCCTGCCATGTGACGTCGCAGTGACGCCGCACGACCCACCCCCTTAATAAGGAGGCGGTTCACCGGCCAGAGCGACGTCGCACGGCAGGCGAGTGCATGTGAAGCAGCTGTAGCGATAATATTCGCTACGGCAGCTATCACAATGATATCACAGCTACGACGGGGGCGGGGACTATCGCGCTCGGCATCGCAGCATCGGCTTGCGATGTCGTAGTGTGCAAAGTACCCCTTAGGTTGCTTTCACACATCAGTTTTTTTGCAATCCGGCACAATCCGTTTTGTGCCTGATGCAATGGATCCGTGTCAGAGTGTGTAAAAAGTGATGCGACGGATCCGGTAAAAAACTGATCCATTTTTTGTTTTTTTTTTAAAGCTAAGAGAGAGGGAGAGACCCCGTCATCACCGCACACACCCCGGCACTCCCGCACCTATCATCCCCGCACACACCCCGGCACTCCCGCATGCATCATCCCCGCACACACCCCGGCACTCCCGCAAGCATCATCCCCACACACACACTGGCACTCCCGCACGCATTATCCCTGCACACACCTTGGCACTCCCGCACGTATCATCCCCGCACACACCCCGGCACTCCCGCACGCATTATCCCCGCACACACCCCGGCACTCCTGCATGCACGCATCATCCCCGCACACACCCCGGCACTCCCGCATGCATCATCCCCGCACACACCCCGGCACTACCTCAGTGACGTCACCGATGACAGCGCGACTCCCTCAGTTGCTGTGTGGAGCTGATAAAGAGCGGCGGTGTTCTACTGCTGCTCCTGTCAGCTTCATGTAGCAGAGCTGAAAGCGTCGCGGGACCTCTGTGGATTACGTCGGACCTGGAGGGGTATTTGGGGATTTTAATAAAATGGTGAAAGAGGTTGTTTATTTGTCCTTTATTCCAAATAAAGTATTTTCTTGGGTGTATGTGTTTATTTACTTTCACTTAAAGGTTTATTTTTGGGAGTGTCTCATAGACGCCTGCCATGATTAACCTCTTATTACCCCGATTGCCACTGCACCAGGGTAATTCGGGATGAGCCGGGTAGAGTCCCGGGACTGTCGCATCTAATGGATGCGGCAATTCCAGGCGGCAGCTGGCTGATATTGTTAGGCTGGGGGGCTCCCCATAACGTGGAGCTCCCCATCCTGAGAATACCAGCCTTCAGAAATGTGGCTTTACCCTGGCTGGTATCAAAATTGGTGGGGACCGCATGCAGTTTTTTTTTTAATTATTTATTTTACTGCAAGATATAGACCCACCCACTGGCGGCTGTGATTTGGTTGCAGTGAGACAGCTGTCACTCAGCGTGGGGGCGTGTCTGACTGCAACCAATCATAGGCGCCGGTGGGCGGGGAAAGCAGGGAATACGAGATTGAATAATGGGCGGCCGGCATTTTCAAATCAGGAGAAGCCGCCAGCAGTGTGACAGCCGTGCAGCAGCGCCGGTGATCGGTGAGTGGGTGAGAGTGAGAGAGAGAGGCTGGAACCACACGGGACACTACTGGGATGCTCGCATGACACTCGGCTCGCGCTGGCAGCACAGCAGGAGCCGAGTATCATGCTAGTGTGCCTACATCTGAGGTCCGACTGTGCCAGCAGACCACAGCTGCAGGGGGCGGGCAGGCTCTCAGGAGGGGCGGGCTGGCACGGAGGAGAAGGTGGGATTTCTCTCCCCCTCTCCTCCGTAGCCGGCTATTGCGACTCTCGCTCTGCACGCACGGTACACTTGAATGGGTGCGAGAGAAAGTCTCGCATTACAGTCACAGCATGCTGCGATTGTTTTCTCGGTACAATTAGGACTGAGAAAATAATCGCTCATGTGTGCTGACACACAGACTAGAATTGGTCCAAGTGGAATGCGATGTGTTATCGTACTCCACTCGCACCGATTTTCTTAGGCCAGAGAATCACTTCTGGGCATGCTCAGAAGTAAAAATCGAATCCGGTACATGCTTCCGGCATATGATGCATGCCACCGAATTCGGCGTGCATAGACTTTCATTATGCACCATGCCGCACAGCGCCGCACACGGCGCTATGCAGTTTTTTGCCGCTGCCAAAAACGTTCCTCTCTGCGTCCTGTACGGCCGCCGGAGTGACGATTTTTGCCGCAACTGGCAAAAACCGGATCAAACGCGAGTACATGCGGCACAATCCGGCACTAATAAAAGTCTATGAGGAAAAGCCGCACCCAGCGGCAAAAAAAAAGGCTGCGTTTTTTCTGCAAAGCGCTGGATTGTGCCGCACAGCAAAAACCTGATGTGTGAAAGCAGCCTTAGGCTCCTTTATCACTACGTTTTTTTAACATGCGTCAGGAACGTTTTTTTGCTGCAAAAGCGGATCCTGCTTTTACAGCAAAAAACGCATGCAAACGCATCTGTTATTTTGCAGGATCCTGTCACTGGATGTTTAGGGGCGGGCATTGGAGTCATGTGATCGGGAGTGAGGGGAACTAAACGTGCCAGACTGGGAGCCGGCTTCTGACAGCTGCAGACGCTCGTAACCAAGGTAAACATCGGGCTTGGATACCCGATATTTATCTTGGTTACGAGTGTCTGCAGCTGCTAGGAGCAGGGCTGCCTGCAGACGTAACCAACGTAAACATCGGGTAACTAAGAGAAGTGGTTACCCGATATTTACCTTGGTTACGAGTGTCCGCAGCTCTCAGGTGGGAGAGAGAGGGAGGAGAGGAAGGGGGAAAGACAGAGATAGAGAGAGAGGGTGAGGGAGGGAGGAGGAGAGAGAGACAGATCACGCGAGACTGGTTCTGGGCATGCTCAGTACTTTCTGGGCATGCTCAGTACAAAAGCAGGATCCTGTTACAACGCAACTCAAATGCATTCTGCTAGGCAGGATCCAGCGCTCATTGAAATGCATTGCAGCTCGCGGCGCAATGTGAAGGATCCTGTGAGATGCGTTATTTTGACAAAGGTAAAAAACGCTACAAGTAGCGTTTTTGAAACATGTTAAATTAACGCAAAAGTACGGATCCTGTGTCTAACGCACGCAAACGCATGCGAACGCAGGTGGACGAGAGTCCATTGCAAATGCATTGAAGTGAAAACGCATTTGCACTGGATCCGTTTTTCCGCTAAAAAAACGTTATGGACGGATGTTAAATAAACGTAGTGTGAAACCAGCCTAAGGTGATCTAAAAACTACCTGATAGGTTCCCTTTAAGCTTCCATCTCACAGGCAGACAGGTTGCAACATTGTTTCAATATAGCAAAGCTAAGTGAGCTGCAAAAAGTGTGTTTACAAGAACTGTTCTGTGTCAGTTACTTGTCTCACACTGGTAACTCCATCCTCATTTAAAACAAGCTCTGGAGGCAGCCATCTTCCAGACAACATCCACCCCATGGTTGGAAACAGCTAATCTATGTGAAGTGATAAAAGAGGATTTCTCCACAACAAGGCATCTGATAAGAGGTATGATTCTTTTCAGTAGTCAATAACATGTATGGCCATATGAATACTTTACAAAGGTCAAAATGGTGACATATTCCCTTTCATTTTAGGATTTCTGATTGTAGTGAGATGATTATAGACCGACTCACTGTTGCTGGCTGAGGTAGATCGTTCAGAAAAATCTTAAAAATGTCACCTTCAATCACCCCATATATGATCGGAGTGCATGAGCCATTAGCATTTGATGAAGTTTTCAAACTTCTTAGCAAGATCGAACTAAATGAAGTAAAAGTTATTTCAATGCCGCCTGCATTGCCTAAAGGAGGAGAAGTCTATGTGTACTGCTCACAATCACCGGAAAGAGGCCATCAAATGGATTTCAAGTATGATCAGTACAGGTGGATTTGCAAAGGTTCTAATGTGAATTCACAGATTAAACATTTGCCGGTAGTTATAAAACAATAATACTACCTTAAAGACCCAAATGGAGTGAAAAAACAAACATTGTCTGGCTTCAAGAAACATGTATACTTTCTCAGGGTATCATCAGAGCTGAACCAAATGTATGTCATTCATTATCTCAGTGATGAAAATCTACAGAGCCTCAGCTCATGGTAATCAAAAGCTGTCAAACCGACCTTTTATTCCTTCTATGAAAAAAGTGTTTATGGATGCTAGAAAGGATATTCTCAAGTCAAAGAACTGTAAGAAAGCCTACAGCAGTTTGTTGACCAATACGTCACAGTCTGAAAAGCAGCACATGCCTGTGGCTTTACCACGTGATTTAAAACAGGTTCAAAATGTGGGCCACAAATTAACTAAAGAGAAAAAAAATAGTAATGATGAGATATTCTGTTTGTTTGAGTTATGTAATCAATTGGAGTCATTTTTTATTAGAATTCAAATGTTTCAAGCAGTATCATTTGGTCATCCGGACATAATCAAAGAAGCATGTATATGTCCAGCTATCCTGTCAAGATCCTAGTTTGCCACAATTGATATCATATGGTACAACTTTCAATATTGGAGATTTCTATCTGTCTCCTTTAGTTATGAGAAATGCAGCACTAGTAAGTGATCCAATATTCCCAGTCGCATTCCTACTTCATCTCAAAAAATGTATGAGATCATGAATATTTTTTAAATGAAATTCTCCACCAACTAGACTGCACAAATCTGACATCGGTGCCCTTGGTCACTGATAGAGAACCTGGAATTATAAGAGCTCTGAAGAAGAACTTTCCTCAAATAAAGAATGTGAACTGTGTAAACCATATATTAAGAGATGTTGATCTATGGATTCGGAATCATGGTGGCAAAAAAAACGATATAAAGGTCTTGAGGGATCATATGATTCAGCTAATTAATGGCAATTCTATTGAAGACTACAACCAAAAATATGAACATTACAGTAAAATGTGGAGCAGTGCATTCAAAATATACTTTGACCACCAATGCAAGACGGCTTTGCCAGAACACTCAACAGATTTCTTTACAAAACAGTTTGCTGTATTTAGAAAAGACTGTACAGCAACAAACAATATCAGTGAGAGCTTCAACAAAATGGTGAAAGAACAAACTGACTGGAAAGAATTACCTGTGGATGCACTAGTGCTTGCAATGTACCACATGCAGTGTGTTTATCTTTTTGAATTCCAGCGTGCATATTGTAACATGGGAAAATACCATGTGAAAGAGCAATTTTCACATTTGCTTAAGCACTGCAGTGAAGTAGATTTTCCCCCATTTTTGAAACTAGAAAAAATAGTTGAGGCCATAAAAGGATAAGTTCCAGCCTCTGTTTTTACTGTGGAAAAGGGACAAAATTTAAGACTGACACAGACATCAATGGCTAAATTGATTGTTAACTCTGGACATGTGTCACTTTGTGCACAGTCATCTACTTTCACAGAGATTTCAGGGGTTCGAAGGTCCAAGCTGCAAAACTTGCGCCAGACCAACTTGCTCTTGTCTCAGTACTGGGAAATGCTACCATATTATTGCAGCTGAAATGGCAGTTTGTCTAAATAATGGGAATGACAGGCATACCTACTCATTGAGTTTGCTTCTAAAGAGCAGACGAGGCAGAAGCAAGAAATCTGGAAGAAAGAAGCCAAAACTTGATGATTATGATGTTTTACCTGCTCCAGACTCTTATCATACATTTGTTTCTCAAAAAAGATTTGAGGAAGATAATACAAATGAGCACAAGAATGAGGCATTCTCTAAAGATTTTCTGGGGAATAATATATTTCCAAAACATTCAACACCCAAAAAAAAGGCAGTAACTGTTGACTTCATTTGTGAACCATGGAATGTGGAACCTATCAAAGATGGCCTTATTGTATTTGAGAATCTGAAGGATGTTCTAAAACAAACACTTCAACCATTTGTATGGCTCTGTGGAGAAGCTATAGAGGAAGCCATTATGAACTTTATTTGTAAATTGAGTTATACAGAAAAAATCTTGTTGTGCCCAGTTTACATATATCCGAGTATTGTGAGAGGGTGCAGTCGTTTATTCTACAGTTTCCTTGCAAACAACTACGCCCTTAATAAGGACATTTTGCTGGTTCCATTTAATACAGATGTATATGGAACTGGTGAACACTGGTGTTTAGGAGTGATTATCTTTAAAACAAAGGAGATTATCATTCTTGATTCATGCAAAAGCTTTGAAAGAGCCCAAACAAACATTTCATATCTTGTTTCAATTGCTGCAGCATGCTACCAGTTGGGCAATGTAAACTGTAACATGACTGAGTGGAGGGCCTTAGGGTACCTTCACACTTTAGCGATGCAGCAGCGATCCGACCAGCGATCTGACCTGGTCAGGATCGCTGCTGCATCGCTACATGGTCGCTGGTGAGCTGTCAAACAGACAGATCTCACCAGCGACCAGTGACCAGCCTCCAGCCAGCAGCGACGTGGAAGCGACGCTGCGCTTGCACGGAGCCGGCGTCTGGAAGCTGCGGACACTGGTAACTAAGGTAAACATCGGGTATGGTTACCTGATGTTTACATTAGTTACCAGCGCACACCGCTTAGCTTAGCGCTGGCTCCTTGCTCTCCTAGCTACAGTACACATCGGGTTAATTAACCCGATGTGTACAGCAACTACATGTGCAGAGAGCAGGGAGCCGCGCACTCTGCTTAGCGCTGGCTCCTTGCTCTCCTACCTACAGTACACATCGGGTTAATTAACCCGATGTGTACAGCAGCTACATGTGCAGAGAGCCGGAGCCGGCAGCACAGGCAGCGTGAGAGCTGCGGAGGCTGGTAACTAAGGTAAATATCGGGTAACCACCTTGGTTACCCGATGTTTATCTTGGTTACAGCTTACCGCAGCTGTCAGACGCCGGCTCCTGCTCCCTGCTCGCTTCATTTGTCGCTCTTTCGCTGTCACACACAGCGATCTGTGTGTCACAGTGGGAGAGCGCCTTTGAAGAAAACGAACCAGGGCTGTGTGTAACGAGCAGCGATCTCGCAGCAGGGGCCAGATCGCTGCTCATTGTCACACACAGCGAGATCGCTAATGAGGTCACTGCTGCGTCATAAAAAGCGTGACTCAGCAGCGATCTCGGCAGCGAGCTCGCTGTGTGTGAAGCACCCCTTACTGTGCGAGGATGCTGTTCAACAAAGAAATAGCTATGATTGTGGGGTTCACACAATATTAAATGCCTACAGTATCATCACTGGAAAATGCTATACGAATGTAATTAGTGAACATGCAAGAGTGTGGATAGGTGTCAATATTGCTGAACATAAATTATGCCACTGTTCAAAAAAAGTCTTGAAAAAACCAACTGTCAATTTTGGTAAATTACATAGATCTTTAAAAAAAAGGAACCTTGAAATTAATCTGTCTGAAAGACCTTTAATTTATTACTTAATTAGCTTCATGGATGCCCATAGCACATGGTCAAAATGTTCAGCTGCAACTTGTCATGGAAATTTTACCCCTTTGAGTAAGATGATATTTTGTTGTTGTTGCAGAAATTGGTTGCATTTGGACTGTCTTAAAATAAATGCACAAAATCTGCCAAATTAGTACATCTGCCACAAATGTTCTCAATAACATAGTGTACTAACACTAAATTAAAAAAAATACTGTAATTGGAATAGCAGTATAAGTATATTGTGAAAGCCTACCAATAACATGTATGAAATACCACACTACAATCAATGGGATGGACCTGACAAAAGGACAAAGATTTCAAACTTAAAAACAGACTGTCACAGACTTTATTGCATCCAAAAATTAGCTAAATAAAAACATAAGTCTGTGTATATTTAGGTTTGTATTTATCTAATTTTTGGATGTAATAAAGTCTGTGACATGAACAGTCTGTGTTTAACTTTGAAATCTGTCCTTTTGTCAGGTCCATCCCATTTGTTGTAGCGCAGTATTTCATACTTGTTATAGATTTTTACTTCTAATAAGCCAACATCCATGGTTAATTGAAATTACCAGCAGCAATCCAAATACAAGAAAGAGGTGTATTTTATTTGTCTTTATTTTATCTTTCACCTTCTTCTTTGATCATACCATTTCGTTGTAATTCATTTATTTATTGTTAAGAAATAAATAATTTTCAACCTTGATATTAACAATAACATTTCAATCTTTGACAATTTAGCTTCTTCTGATGATATGTTGTTAGTGTATTAATTCTATCTTCTCAACCTTTAATTAATAAAGGTTATACATCACCAAACCTGGAATGTTAGAGTTTTATATATTTCTACTGACTGTCATGATTTTGGCAGGATAAGTTGGGAGGTTGCATTGATACCATTATATATATTATATATATTTTTTTTATTTGGCGCTTTAACAACTTTAAAACAATTTTATAGGGAAAAGGAATTGTTTATGCATTGTTGTGTTCTGAGTGCTGTAGCCTTCTACATTTTTCACTGATGGAACTATGTGAAAGCTTGTATTTTTGCAGAATAAGATTATGTTTCCGCAGATAAAATTTTTATTTACATGTAACAATGTTTCGATCACGTTTGATTACACTTTTTTTTGGCGATATGATGAATTAAGCATATTGTTTTTCCAGTTTTTAATTTTTACTGTGTTCACTGAAGGGGTAAACTAGTGTGACAGTTGTAAACAGTGAGTCGTTACAAATGTGGCGATAACAAAAATGTGTACATTTATTGTTTAATTATTTTTTTACTTAAAAATATGTATTAACTGGTATTACATTTTTTGAAATTTTATTTGCTCTTTATTTTTTATTTTTTTTTACTTTTTTACTTACTCCCTTTATGAGACATCACCTTTTATTAGTTTGACTGCTGATATAATCCATTGCAATTTACCAGCATTGCAATGGATTATGTCAGAGCTGCACTTGCAGCTGACACTTTGCCTCACATAACATGCATTTAGCATGGTATACCAGGCATTCTCCAGCTGAGTGACTGAGAAGTTGTCATGACTGGTCATCATGGCAGCGGTCGCATCCACCTAAATGCCGAGATTGCTATTTATTACAGCATTTAGGGGGTTATTCCCCTCACCCCCTGGCGATTTTTGCTTTGAATTTTCGTTTTTCGGTCACCTTCTTCAATAATTTTTTTATTTTTTATGTCAATATAGATATAGAAGGCTTCTTTTTTTGTGGGATGAGTTGTACTTTTGAATGAAATTATTCATTTTACCATATACTATACAGGAAAATGGGGTAGAAAATCCAAGTGCAATGAAATTGCAAACACAAGTGCAATTTCACAATTGACTTTGGGTGTTTTATTAACCATGTTCACTACATGGTAAAACTGACATGGCAGTATGATGCCTCAGGTAAGAACCAGTTTTTAGATAACAAACATGTATACTTTTATTTAAGCAGTGTAAAACAAGAGAATTGGACTCTTTTCGCCATTTGTCGCATCCCGTAGCCAGGGCTGGGACTCGCCCGGATCCCCTCAGTTCGATGGAGCCGGTTGTTAAAACAGCAGCCTGATCCCGGCACTGGGAAGATCAAGAGCTGCAAACTGTCAGCCTTAGGCCCTGTGAGCACTGGAAAACGTAATTTTTTTAAGAAAATTCCACAGGGTCTGAAAGATTACCGCACCCGCGGTAAAAAAACCTATAATGCTCAGGTAACGTAATATACACCTGGTTATATGGCATATGTGTTCATTATCCTATTATCTACAGATATTTCATAATCATTCCACACCTATAATGCTCAGGTAACATAATATACACCTGGTTATATGCCATATGCGCTCATTCTCCTATTATCTACAGATATTTCATGATCATTCCACACCTATAATGCTCAGGTAACATAATATACACCTGGTTATATGCCATATGCATTCATTCTCCTATTATCTACAGATATTTCATAATCATTCCACACCTATAATGCTCAGGTAAGATAATATACACCTGGTTATATGCCATATGCATTCATTCTCCTATTATCTACATATATTTCATGATCATTCCACACCTATAATGCTCAGGTAACGTAATATACACCTGGTTATATGCCATATGCATTCATTTTCGTATTATCTACAGATATTTCATAATCATTCCACACCTATAATGCTCAGGTAACGTAATATACACCTGGTTATATGCCATATGCATTCATTTTCGTATTATCTACAGATATTTCATAATCATTCCACACCTATAATGCTCAGGTAACATAATATACACCTGGTTATATGCCATATGCATTCATTCTCCTATTATCTACAGATATTTCATAATCATTCCACACCTATAATGCTCAGGTAACGTAATATACACCTGGTTATATGCCATATGCGCTCATTCTCCTATTATCTACAGATATTTCATAATCATTCCACACCTATAATGCTCAGGTAACGTAATATACACCTGGTTATATGCCATATGCGCTCATTCTCCTATTATCTACAGATATTTCATAATCATTCCACACCTATAATGCTCAGGTAACGTAATATACACCTGGTTATATGCCATATGCATTCATTTTCGTATTATCTACAGATATTTCATAATCATTCCACACCTATAATGCTCAGGTAACATAATATACACCTGGTTATATGCCATATGCATTCATTCTCCTATTATCTACAGATATTTCATAATCATTCCACACCTATAATGCTCAGGTAACATAATATACACCTGGTTATATGCCATATGCATTCATTCTCCTATTATCTACAGATATTTCCTGATCATTCCACACCTATAATGCTCAGGTAACATAATATACACCTGGTTATATGCCATATGCGTTCATTCTCCTATTATCTACAGATATTTCATAATCATTCCACACCTATAATGCTCAGGTAACGTAATATACACCTGGTTATATGCCATATGCATTCATTCTCCTATTATCTACAGATATTTCATAATCATTCCACACCTATAATGCTCAGGTAACGTAATATACACCTGGTTATATGCCATATGCATTCATTCTCCTATTATCTACATATATTTCATGATCATTCCACACCTATAATGCTCAGGTAACGTAATATACACCTGGTTATATGCCATATGCGCTCATTCTCCTATTATCTACAGATATTTCATAATCATTCCACACCTATAATGCTCAGGTAACGTAATATACACCTGGTTATATGCCATATGCATTCATTTTCGTATTATCTACAGATATTTCATAATCATTCCACACCTATAATGCTCAGGTAACATAATATACACCTGGTTATATGCCATATGCATTCATTCTCCTATTATCTACAGATATTTCCTGATCATTCCACACCTATAATGCTCAGGTAACATAATATACACCTGGTTATATGCCATATGCGTTCATTCTCCTATTATCTACAGATATTTCATAATCATTCCACACCTATAATGCTCAGGTAACATAATATACACCTGGTTATATGCCATATGCGCTCATTCTCCTATTATCTACAGATATTTCCTGATCATTCCACACCTATAATGCTCAGGTAACATAATATACACCTGGTTATATGCCATATGCGTTCATTCTCCTATTATCTACAGATATTTCATGTTCATTCCACACCTATAATGCTCAGGTAACATAATATACACCTGGTTATATGCCATATGCCTTCATTCTCCTATTATCTACAGATATTTCATGTTCATGCAACATCTATAATGCTCAGGTAACATAATATACACCTGGTTATATGCCATATGCATTCATTTTTGTATTATCTACAGATATTTCATGATCATTCCACACCGATAATGCTCAGGTAACATAATATACACCTGGTTATATGCCATATGCGCTCATTCTCCTATTATCTACAGATATTTCCTGATCATTCCACACCTATAATGCTCAGGTAACATAATATACACCTGGTTATATACCATATGCATTCATTTTCCTATTATCTACAGATATTTCATGATCATTCCACACCTATAATGGTCAGGTAACATAATATACACCTGGTTATATGCCATATGCATTCATTCTCCTATTATCTACAGATATTTCATAATCATTCCACACCTATAATGCTCAGGTAACATAATATACACCTGGTTATATGCCATATGCATTCATTCTCCTATTATCTACAGATATTTCCTGATCATTCCACACCTATAATGCTCAGGTAACATAATATACACCTTGTTATATGCCATATGCGCTCATTCTCCTATTATCTACAGATATTTCATAATCATTCCACACCTATAATGCTCAGGTAACATAATATACACCTGGTTATATGCCATATGCGTTCATTCTCCTATTATCTACAGATATTTCATAATCATTCCACACCTATAATGCTCAGGTAACATAATATACACCTGGTTATATGCCATATGCGTTCATTCTCCTATTATCTACAGATATTTCATGTTCATTCCACACCTATAATGCTCAGGTAACATAATATACACCTGGTTATATGCCATATGCATTCATTTTTGTATTATCTACAGATATTTCATGATCATTCCACACCGATAATGCTCAGGTAACATAATATACACCTGGTTATATGCCATATGCATTCATTCTCCTATTATCTACAGATATTTCCTGATCATTCCACACCTATAATGCTCAGGTAACATAATATACACCTGGTTATATGCCATATGCCTTTATTCTCCTATTATCTACAGATATTTCATGTTCATTCAACATCTATAATGCTCAGGTAACATAATATACACCTGGTTATATGCCATATGCATTCATTTTTGTATTATCTACAGATATTTCATGTTCATTCCACACCTATAGTGCTCAGGTAACATAATATACACCTGGTTATATGCCATGTGCATTCATTCTCCTATTATCTACAGATATTTCATAATCATTCCACACCTATAATGCTCAGGTAACATAATATACACCTGGTTATATGCCATATGCATTCATTCTCCTATTATCTACAGATATTTCATAATCATTCCACACCTATAATGCTCAGGTAACATAATATACACCTGGTTATATGGCATATGCATTCATTCTCCTATTATCTACAGATATTTCATGATCATTCCACACCTATAATGCTCAGGTAACGTAATATACACCTGGTGATAAGCCATATGCATTCATTCTCCTATTATCTACAGATATTTCATAATCATTCCACACCTATAATGCTCAGGTAACGTAATATACACCTGGTTATATGCCATATGCATTCATTTTCCTATTATCTACAGATATTTCATGTTCATTCCACACCTATAATGCTCAGGTAACATAATATACACCTGGTTATATGCCATATGCGTTCATTTTCCTATTATCTACAGATATTTTATGATCATTCCACACCTATAATGCTCAGGTAACATAATATACACCTGGTTATATGCCATATGCATTCATTCTCCTATTATCTACAGATATTTCATGATCATTCCACACCTATAATGCTCAGGTAACATAATATACACCTGGTTATATGCCATATGCATTCATTCTCCTATTATCTACAGATATTTCATGATCATTCCACACCTATAATGCTCAGGTAACATAATATACACCTGGTTATATGGCATATGCGTTCATTCTCCTATTATCTACAGATATTTCATGATCATTCCACACCTATAATGCTCAGGTAACATAATATACACCTGGTTATATGCCATATGCATTCATTCTCCTATTATCTACAGACATTTCATAATCATTCCACACCTATAATGCTCAGGTAACATAATATACACCTGGTTATATACCATATGCATTCATTCTCCTATTATCTACAGATATTTCATGTTCATTCCACACCTATAATGCTCACGTAACGTAATATACACCTGGTTATATGCCATATGCGTTCATTCTCCTATTATCTACAGATATTTCATGTTCATTACACACCTATAATGCTCAGGTAACGTAATATACACCTGGTTATATGCCATATGCATTCATTCTCCTATTATCTACAGATATTTCATGATCATTCCACACCTATAGTGCTCAGGTAACGTAATATACACCTGGTTATATGCCATATGCATTCATTCTCCTATTATCTACAGATATTTCATGATCATTCCACACCTATAGTGCTCAGGTAACATAATATACACCTGGTTATATGCCATATGCATTCATTCTCCTATTATCTACAGACATTTCATAATCATTCCACACCTATAATGCTCAGGTAACGTAATATACACCTGGTTATATGCCATATGCATTCATTCTCCTATTATATACAGATATTTCATGATCATTCCACACCTATAATGCTCAGGTAACATAATATACACCTGGTTATATGCCATATGCATTCATTCTACTATTATCTACAGATATTTCATGATCATTCCACACCTATAATGCTCAGGTAAGATAATATACACCTGGTTATATGCCATATGCGTTCATTCTCCTATTATCTACAGATGATATTTCATGTTCATTCCACACCTATAATGCTCAGGTAACATAATATACACCTGGTTATATGCCATATGCATTCATTCTCCTATTATCTACAGATATTTCATGATCATTCCACACCTATAATGCTCAGGTAACATAATATACACCTGGTTATATGCCATATGCATTCATTCTCCTATTATCTACAGATATTTCATGATCATTCCACACCTATAATGCTCAGGTAACATAATATACACCTGGTTATATGGCATATGCGTTCATTCTCCTATTATCTACAGATATTTCATGATCATTCCACACCTATAATGCTCAGGTAACATAATATACACCTGGTTATATGCCATATGCATTCATTCTCCTATTATCTACAGATATTTCATAATCATTCCACACCTATAATGCTCAGGTAACATAATATACACCTGGTTATATACCATATGCATTCATTCTCCTATTATCTACAGATATTTCATGTTCATTCCACACCTATAATGCTCACGTAACGTAATATACACCTGGTTATATGCCATATGCATTCATTCTCCTATTATCTACAGATATTTCATGATCATTCCACACCTATAGTGCTCAGGTAACGTAATATACACCTGGTTATATGCCATATGCATTCATTCTCCTATTATCTACAGACATTTCATAATCATTCCACACCTATAATGCTCAGGTAACGTAATATACACCTGGTTATATACCATATGCATTCATTCTCCTATTATCTACAGATATTTCATGATCATTCCACACCTATAATGGTCAGGTAACGTAATATACACCTGGTTATATGCCATATGCATTCATTCTCCTATTATCTACAGATATTTCATGATCATTCCACACCTATAATGGTCAGGTAACATAATATACACCTGGTTATATGCCATATGCGCTCATTCTCCTATTATCTACAGATGATATTTCATGATCATTCCACACCTATAGTGCTCAGGTAACATAATATACACCTGGTTATATGCCATATGCGTTCATTCTCCTATTATCTACAGATGATATTTCATGTTCATTCCATGTCTAACTTGCCCAAGAAACCTTTTATACATCTACATAATATACACCTAATAAGTTATTATCTTCATTCTTTTTATTTATTCCTTTTCATCATTCTTTTTAGTATGTCCCCATATCAACTGCACATGGTACGATTATTGTACCATCTGATTGCTCCCACATTATTTATGTCCCTGTTATCCCCCCCCCCACGAAGGATCAGTATTACTGGCGACGTTCAGAGCATATATTTTACCCAATCTGGAGGCCTATGTAAACTCTAGTTATGCAAGTAGAGGGCTCCAGTTTCACCCATTGTAAACAAAGCTCTTATTTCTGTTGCATATATAGCGCCAACATAATCTGCAGTACTGTACAGAGTCCTGATCATAGTGGGGAGAATTTCACTGGAAGCCAATCAACCTGTCGGTGTGTGGGTTTTTTTTTTTTGTTGAAATGTGGGAGGAAACCCATATAGACACAGCTACTGCTGGTTCATATAGCTGGACACATAGTAGTTCATTCACCTGTTTAACCCATTTTGTGCTGAGCTGACAGCCAGGAATGTCCTCTGCGCATAGCACAGTGCAGGTTTAGCAGTGGACTTGTACTTTTAACCTTCCATCTGTTTAATCATTAACAGGTTTCATCATGGCCCTGTCAGTGGAGAATAGGTTAATGAGTCTTGCATTCAACAACTTATGCAAGCAGTGATGGTTTAACTGTGTGGATAATGCCCAGTCTTTGCTTTGGTATCCTGTGCAGCCATTAGTATCCCCTCTGCACTGCACGTGGCTACTTATGAACCTATAATGGCCACTTAATCGGTTAGTGTGTAGCATGAGTCACCGGCCACCATATAAGGCTATGTGCGCACGTGTGCGTAATTCATGCAGTTACGCTGCGCTTTGTAGCGCACTGTAACTGCATGCGTCCTGCGTCCCCTGCACAGTCTATGGAGATTGTGCAGGGGCCGTGCGCACGTGGCATATTAGAGCGCAGCGCTTCGGCTGCTGCCCGAATCGCTGCGTTCTAAGAAGTGACATGTCACTTCTTCAGTGCGCTTTGCCGGCAGCCCCTGCTCTGTCTATGGCAGGAGCTGCAGGCAGAGCGCTCGTTCTCGCCGGCACTATGCGCTTCAGAACGGAGCTTTTCGGCTGCGCTCTGAAGCGCACCTTTTAGTTGCCATGCAGAGCGCGCACACGTGCGCACATAGCCTAACACTTACTAATAGACAGCCATCTAATGTGTATGGACGGCTTTAGTGTCTGAGATAAATGGAGTGCTGCACCCAATCCATTGTATGATGGACCTCAGACGTGATCACAACATCATTAGGTCCATTGAGATATCTGTCGTTGTAATTGGAAAATTATCTCTGAACATAGTACAATTTTTTTTGCCCCCATCCGAGGTGCTGGATGGTTCTTCAGAAGTTCCTCACAAGACAAGTTGTGCAGAATCACAAACATGATTGTATTCCTTGAAAACAGTACCAATCACCACTGTTATAACATGACAGCAAAAACAGTCTAAATCAAGGTGCCATTTTTAGTAATATCCTAGTCTCGTTCCTCGTTAATTTGTGGATAGAATAACTGACAACTGTTGTAACTCAAAAATGGTGGTGGGAGGTTGTCAGCCCTATTTTCTGGGGTTTATATGCACCCTTTATAAATCTGCCCATCTTACTCCAAGCAGCCCACCTATGAAAAGACTATTGTGACCCCCTAGTAGCTTAATATAGGGTCAAATAAATTCCCAAGGTGAGCTATTCCCTTTTTGTGGCTTTTTGTTTGTCAAGGTTACTGGGGGTTATGCAGCTTGTTCCCCAAGAAAACCACCCTAGGGAGGTAGCCAGTAGCCTGAAAATAGACTGTGCCGGAAAGTTGCTTGCTCATAATGTGTCTTTGTGTTTCTGCTATTGGCAGGTCTAATAATCTGAACATCTGTGAAGCAGGCTTAGGTGTGTACACAGGACACTATGTGCTCAGAAGCTTGCAGTCAAAAAAGCGCCCCCTCCCCTGTCTATAATCCTGCGCGTCTATTGAGTCCCCTTTCTTAAGGAAGGTGTTCAGAGCAGTGCTTTAATTTACTGCTGCAAAAGGCCAAGTTTTCCTGTGGTTTTCGCTGGTTCGTTCACTCGGGTTGCCGGACAGGAATCTCAGCTATGCACTTTTTTAAACAGCCAAGTAGAAATTGTGTGCGCCCTTTGCTTGTTTTCCCAAACTTCCACAAACCAGATCTCCACACTGTGCCAGTAAAGATGCATTTCCATGTTCTATTCCAGATCCAAGCTCTCGGCTGCCTTATCACTATAATTAGCGTTTCCCAGACTGCTGCAGATGAGAAGAGAAAAGGGAACGTCTTGCTGTAGCCCCCCGTCCCTGCTCCCGCAAACCTGGCTGCTACCAGCTTTTTCCTTTCTGTTATTGCTGTGGGTGTAATATTGGTGTTTGCTCCAACTTGTGGCTGGATATATGCCAGCCAAGAAACACAAGATGCATTTGAAGGCTGTATTGTGTTAATAGCCCAGGCTGGAGCCAGAAGGATGTGGTGGAGGGGGGTTGCTTGGACCACTTGTAACGAAGGGAGTCCTGACTGTCATTTATACTAACAATCGGGACTGTTCATAGACTCCTTTTTGTTTTTGAGGTTCTCCTACAACCCCAGGAATGTATGTGTATAAAATAGTCTAATGGAATTTAGTAACACCCAAACTTAACCAGGTCTGTGGGGACTCTTGTAAAATTAGTAGCTCGGACATAAGTAACAAGGTGTTTTAAAGGAAACCTGTCAAATGCAATATGCACCCAGAGCCACGAGCGGTTCTGGGTGCATATTGCTAATCCCTGCCTAATCGTCCCTGTATGCACCAGCATAGATATAGAGCTTTAGAAAAAGTGTTTGTAAAGATCTTTTATCTTATGCTAATGAGCGCACGGACTAGTCCCAAGGACATTATATCCCCCGACTAGCCGCCCTCTTAGCATGGCAGCGCGCTCACATGGGCGTACTAACATGCTATTCAATTCAGCATCACCAGCAGTGATGTGCCTACCTGTGTTTGCTGTGACCGCGCTTCTGAATGCCGGGCACTTCCGGTCATACACACTATGAAGCTGGGTGTACATGTCTCGGCTTGAGAGGTCTGGATTTGCTCGGCATTCAGAAGAACCATGACGGCAAACACAGGTACGCACGTCACCACTGATGAAGCTGCATTGAATAGCATGTTAGTATGCCCCTGTGGGTATGCCAACATGCTAAGAGGGCGGACTAGTCAGGGGATGTAACACCCTTGGGACTAGTCCCCTTGCTCATCAGCATATAATAAAAGATCTTTAGAAATACTTTTTCTAAAGATCCCTTTATCTATACTAGTGTATACAGGGACGGTCAGGCGGGGTTTAGCAATATGCACCCAGAACTGCTTGTGGTTCTCACTGCATATTTCACCTGACAGGTTCCCTTTAAGGACATCTGTATAATGGAATGATTATGTTAAAGGAAATCTTGGTCATTTTTTTTCTGGGCTATAACAAAACAAACTTGGATCCCCTTGTTCCATTCTCAAAACCTCATAGATTGACCCTCCATATAAAGTCCCGTGTCCCCTTCTACTTCCCATATACATTCAATAAATGCCTATAGTTACCTGCCCCATGCACAGGCGCACTCAGGCAAATGCTTTTATATTCTCTGATGCTTTTTTTTTTTTTTCATTATCATTATTTGCTCTGTTTTAGAGGAAAAAAATCGCATAACTTATAAAGGTCGCTCACTGATCTTCAGCTGTGCACAAATAAAATTACACGTGATATATTCCACTAAGTGCACTAAAGTATAGTTGTGCAAAAAAATGTACATTCAAAAAGTTACAAATAATCAAGTAAACTAAAAGATCACGATCACATTGCTGACCCCCCCCCTCCCCCTCCAAAAAGAAAGAAAAGAAAAACAAAACAATTGGATGAAACCAAAGACAGCAACTTAGAAAAAGCACAAATAAAATACTGCACTAAGGTGCAAACATAAGTCACTATTATAACAAAAAAGACCAAAAAAAATACTCAGGGACTTCTTTTTCTCTGATTATCCGGGGCTGGCACGGCTTCGCCTGTACGTTATGTTGCATCGGTCCCATCAAATAAGATGCTGGTTATGTGACGGAGGAACGCAAGAGATTCGAGGGTCCTCCGTTTAGCTGCCCAGCTACCACCGACCTGGATACTGGACTCCTTTCTACTTGTGACCCATCACTGCCATCATTTGTGCTCCAAATGAGTACGTAGCAAGGCAACTGCAGAGAAGAAGACTGGTTAAGAACGAGGGCTGGAAGCTACTTATTCTTTTGTTTTTTTTTGTTTTGTTCCAATGAATCCAAATCCCATAATAGTAATTTGCAAAGTTTGATAACCTTCCATGCTGGACAAAATGATTTAATAAAAATAAAAAAAAAAATGTTCGTGCTCGTTGCAGGACTAAATTGTCCTACATGACGTGTTTTCTATGAGTCTATAATGACTAGATCGTATGAACGTCTTGCTCCGAGCCTTTCTAATTCTTATGCATTTATAAAATGTTCTGCTAACCACAATGTAATTTAAGCAGAGATCTGTCTGTACAAAGTGGAGACGAGCATTTAGTGGCATTTATTTTGCTAGTTCAGTGCTCCTAATGTTTCTTCCAAACATTTCATTTAGATGTGTGAAGATTTGCTGCCGGATGTGCCCTTCAATAATATATTTTAGAGGATTGGACAGCCTGCAATATGGCCGTGTCAGGGGATGGAATTAGTTCCTCTCAGTACCCCTGATGCTGCAGTTTGATACTTCATGGCTGACATGGAATAATACCATGCAGTGGGTATGGGTGCCGAAAAGTGTATATATACCGTGTTTTCCAGATTATAAGACCCCTCCCCCCCACCCACCTAAAACCAGGGGTAAAATGGGGGTGCGTCTTATAATCCAGATATGGCTTACCGTGGTGGCGCAGGGTCGGTGATACTGAGAGCTTGGAGAGGGGGGTGTCACTGCAATGGAGCAGCTCAGGAGGGTCACAGAATGGTGTGTCAGTGATACTGTGGGGTGTCGCGGCGGCAGGCGCCATTGATCTGCCTGCGGGCTGCTTTGAATCGCCAGCGGTTGATGGGATGGACTTAAAAAAAAAAAAATAAAACCTGCGGAGGCCAATCTGGGCACGCACTGTCTCCACGGCCATTTTCTTGAAGTCCATCGCATCAACCAACGGCGATTCAGTTGGGCCCGCTGGCGGATGAATGGTGTCCACCGCCGCAACACTCCATGAGCCCACAGTATCGCTGAGCCTCCATCCACTGACTCTCCTGAGCCACAACACCCCCTCCTCTGAGCGTGCAGCCTCGCCGAGCCTCCGTCCACTGACCCTCCAGGGCTGCGACACCCCCTCCTGAGCCCGCATCCTCTCCGAGCCTCCGTCCACTGACCTTCCTGAGCCACGACCCCCCCCCCCCATCCGATCCCGCACCCTTGCTGACCCTGCCTCCAGTGACCTTCCTGAGCTGCTCCACCACCGCTGCTCCCCCGGTGAGCTAATATGAGATGCACTAGGATTATAAGACTGACCCTAATTTTAACATTAAGATTTTTTCCTATTTTTCCCCCTTCAAATTTGGGGTACATCTTATAATCCAGTGCATCTTATAAAATGAAAAATATTGATTTGACCACTTTTTAGTTTTCCTGATCGCTGTAGCTCGGAGTCATGGGCATTACCTCTGCCAAGCTGTTGTACATGTGGTCAGCCAGTGATTGCGGGCATGGGAGTGTACGGTCTGTTCTGCTTACCAGCCTCGCCCTTTATATGTGAGGCAACCGTTCTATAAGACTCGTCATCTTGGCATGTAGACTGGATCATTGCAAACTCTGTATAATTGATATTGCTGTGCACTGAAATCGGGTGTGAGCATGAGTCGTTTTAGAGGAGTGGGCACTACCACTATGGAAGTTACTTTCAAAAGGGCAAAAAGCAGAGTGGATTTCATCAGAGGATGAAGCTGCAGTGAATGGCGACAGGTAGGACTGGCTTAGCCAGTCAGTCACATTGTCAGGATCCCGCCCTTCTGCACCCTGCAATTACTTATTACTCTGAGGAATAGCAGATTTCCCTGTTTGGCCATCTCTACCCCCCATAGCATGTGTTTTCCTCTAAAATGTCACAACAGCCCTCCATTGTCGTGTGGGCACCGCTGCCAAGCAGCAATTTTGCAAGAGGAAATGTAGAAACTGCCGGTGTTCCTGTATTCGTTTTACTGACCTTGTCCCTGGCTTTTTTTTTTTTTGCCGGGGGAATGTATGTAGCAAGTAAAATTTTGTCCAGTCCTGCCATAAAATGAGCCTGATCCGGTTAGAAGGGAGGGGGTAGGGAGAAAGTGTGTAAGTGTCTCACCAGCCCCGGGCCGGGTGCAGTGGCAAGGGATGAATGTGCAAGCAGCACTTCACAACACTCTTTCCAGGGTGTGGCAAGTGAAGGAGCAGCTCCAGTGGCTTCTTCCTTCACATGTGACTGGTATTTTACATGTCTAATCTTCAGTGCATGTGTAAAAACCTTGAGACGTGAGTCAGTGTTTTCAGTTCCGCTTATTTATAGCAGAGGGGAGGGTAGCCCCTCGTCTAAGGCTGTATGATGTCAGACCCCGCTTGCCATGATTACAGGGGGAGTCTTGTGTATACTGCTGTTCTGTGGATCATAAAGCGCGTTTGGCTTTGATGTCCCGTATACAGAAACTTTTAATAAAACTGTAATGTACGCTGCGCCCCTCCCTCGCTGCGCCGGATCTTCCTACTCTCACTTACGGCTAATAAAAGATGGCTCGCTGTATCGCTCATATCGGGATTAGGCTGTTTCTAATTTGCAATAATGGAATGTGCATTCGGTTTTCATCATCAGAACATCCATTGCTGCTTCTCATTTGTCAAAACCTGCAATTAAAAAGCATCCACGCCTATAAAATAAATTTCTGATCTGAAAGCCTTCTTCTTTTTTTTTTTTTTTTTTTTTTTTTTTTTTTTCTTTTTCTTCAAAAGGTGTGGAAGCAATATTACTACTAAGTGTCTTTTATTTGATGTATCGGTTTTATGATGCTGGTGAATGGTTGGGATATGAATGAGAAGCTGCACAGCTCTTTCTTTTCTTGTATCGCAGCATTAAATACAGGAGTGGGGGAGGGGTGAACATAAAGGGTTTCGATCACCTCCACTATTGCATTGGTTAGATCAGTGGTTCCCAAACTCCAGTCCTCGCGACACCAAACAGGTCATGTTTTCTGGATTTCCTTAATATAGCACTGGTAATGCATTGATAATGATCCAATCACCTGTTCAATAGTAAGGAAATCCTGAAAACATGACTTGTTGGGGCCATGAGGACTGGAGTTTGGGAAACACCATGTTAGATGATGTAATGCTGAAATAATGAATGTCCAATGCCCCCCCCCCCCCCCCCCCCCCAAATTGATGGGAAATAACTACCTTGCGGCTTTGATGAGGCGGCGGCAAGGGCTTCGATACATAAGCTACTTCCTCTGCACATTTGCTTCTGTGCTTTCCACCCCCACAATTAGTAATTGTGAGGATAGCGCCCATCAGTGGATAGTTGGGCATCCCAGTTAGGCTTTATAAGGAGTCTAGCCCATCTTGAATCTAGTCCAGCGGGATAAGATGTCTTGAAACTACCATTTTATTCTTGCCCAGCATTCCTTAGTAGCTGAAGTGTTGCAGGTTAATGACCCTCTAGCTTAGACCATTGATCTGAAATTAATGGTCCTTTTGCTTTGTAAAGTGCCTCGGAATATGTTGGTGCTACAGAAGTTATCGCCATTCCCGCCTGTCAGCCGCTGATCGTCTGATTGATCAGCAGTGGGTGGTCTGCTGTACTGTACAATGTACCGTACCCACCTGGTGAGTCACCTGGCTTGTATCCCCTGTATATTGTATGTGAACGGGAGGTGATTTCTTAATAGAAAACAAGGGTGGATTCTACTTTCTCAACGTCGGCCTCACGTTTTTTTTCTTAATACCAAGTAAGGACATGTCAGCGTTCAGTGCCTCTCCCTTTGTGAGACAGGTAGTGTGGCTTTTTTTTTTTTTCTTCATCTGCTCACATGCGGCCGGTGGATACTTTACTCTCACACCTTCTTAAAGCAGATCTTTATCGCTTTAACCTCACAAGCACACATCTGTCCTCTAGACTAGAATGTATAGAATGTGTGCAAGTGGTAAAACAGGATCATAAAGATTGCACCGCCTCGCACACAGGACATTGTGGTGAGCCCGGCAGTGAGACGGCTCATCTCTAATATGCTGCTATTATCCAAAAATGACTGATGTGCTACTAACCCTGCAGACAAACAGCTCTAAAGGTGGCTTTGCAACATCGCAAACGACATCGCTGTAACGTCACCGGTTTTGTGACGTTACAGCGACCTCCCCAGCGACATTGCAGTGTGTGAAACCTATCAGCGACCTGGCCCCTGCTGTGAAGTTGTGATCACTACAAATCGTTCAGGACCATTGTTTGGTCCTTTGTTTCCCGCTGTGCAGCATGCATCGCTAGAAAGTTTCAGTGTGTAAAGGGGACTTTACAGCGACTTCCCTTTCAAATAGCAGCTTTGACACGTCCCCAACAACCAGCTAGGTCACTCTGCAGGTCCGGATCGCTGTTGCGTCGTTGGCCAGGTTTGCCTGTTTGACAGCTCACCAGAGACTTTGTAGCGATCCCGGCTAGGTTGAGATCGCAGGTTGATCGCTAGAAAGTCTGTGTGTACACCCAGCTTAACAGTCACTGATTTCTGTCATACTGGATAGCAAAGTGTCTGCTTCCCAGTGAGTCCTGCAATCTATGATTAACCCTCATACTTTATATACAGAGGATTACTTTAATTTGCACACATTTTAACACACAGCCGTAGACTGTAATCACTTGATTTTCAAAGCTGGTTCTGGATTTCATGCAGTTTCCTAGCCTCAGCTGGATCCGATATCAAGTATTGTGAAGTAGGTCTTGATTTCCCCGGCCCCCCCCCCTTATTTTACGATTTCTTAAACCCTTTTAATATTAGCTTATCATAAATGCCGGCCTGTGTGAATGACGTGTACTACGTCATGCACCCAGGCTTCAGAAGGAGGACAAAGATGGCCGAAAGAGGAGAAGGAGGCGGCACAGCTGGAGAACGAAGACACCCATCTGACCATCCTGCACCGAACCGACCGTTTAGGTGAATATTATAAAGTCATTTTTATATTCTACATAGCGGTCTGGGCTCTTATACACAGCATTCTAACATGCGGTATACAAGAGCCTACTGGAGGTGGTCGCAGCTTATAGTCACCAAATCTGGTAGCACTAGGCAGTTTCCTCGGCAAGGAATGCAATGATTGCTAGCTCTTTGGTATACGACAGTAAAATCTAGCACTTAGTTATATTTTGGATTTGGATCCTACTTGTGCACCACCCCCTACAGAAATGCACATTTTCTTAGCGCTGCTCTGAAACTGCCCAGATTGTTGGACCTTGCCAGCTTTGGAGCCCCCACACTGCACCTGTGCTACATCGGAGAGCGCACTGGTCTGGACTGTCAGTCATTCAGGAGCTTCCACCCTCCTGCAGGAGGCAGGGGAGCGTCTTGCTCCCGAAGCGAGATCATGAGCACAACCCTTTAAAGGGAACCTGTCACCAGATTTGGGCCTTCTAAACTAAAGCTAGCACCTGTGCTGCATTCCAAGAAGGTGCTTGCCAGGCAAAATCTCACCCCCTGCGCAGAGAACTGACCTGTGCCTATGTTTTCAGCTCTGCCCGCAACAGGGCAGAGTGAAGTACGCCTGTGCGAGCCGTAAATAAGGAGATTTTGTCCGCCTACGTGGATGGCATCATCCACTTCAATCAGCACAGGAGGACAGCGAAAGGAGGGATAGGAGGTGCAGAATAGGATGCCCCGTCGGACCGGATAATTTACATATCTGGCAGGAGATTTTTTTTTTTTTTTTTTTTAAAGGGGGGGGGGCTCAAGGGGTAAACGTGCACTTTCAAGGAATGCAGCACAGGTGCTAGTTTTATTATTATTATTATTATTATTATTATTATTATTATTATTATTATTATTATTTTATTTTTTTTTTTATTTATTATTATAGCGCCATCAATTCCATGGCGCTTTAAAGGTGAAAGGGGTATACATAATAGGGACAAGTACAATAATCATAAACAGTACAAGGCACAGACAGGTACAGGAGGAGAGAGGTCCCTGCCCGCGAGGGCTCACAGTCTACAAGGGATGGGTGAGGATACAGTAGGTGAGGGTAGAGTTGATTGTGCGGCGCTGTATCAGACTGAGGGTTACGGCAGGTTGTAGGCTTGTCGAAAGAGGTGGGTCTTCAGGTTCCTTTTGAAGCTTGAAGTTTTAGTTTAGAAGACCCAAATCTGGTGGTGACAGGTTCCCTTTTAAAAGATTATAATAGTTAATAAATAGCGGTAGCATCACACCAGTCCTGCAGGCGACATGGGTGGAAACTGACGTGCTGCGATTCGTAAAGGGATAAAATCCACTACAAATCTACATATAGGTTTTGCATCGGGATTGTGGTGGAATCCTTCAGGCAGGTACATTTTTATGTATTTATTTATTTTTTTGCTTCACTATATTTATATAGGTTGATTTCACCATATAGTCACAAGTGACTGGACTGCAGCAGGGACCACAAGTGACGTTCGCAGCGGAGGGACTGAGAGTCTGAAAATGACCAAACATCCTGTGTAGACAATTGAGTTTGCATGACTTGCCGCCACATCTATAAAGTACTCTGTCCTAACTTGTGCCTTAATTGGGAAATGTCCTTTTTTTCCCCCAGTGTTGGGAAGTTGGAATGTGTAATAAAAGCAGGATTGTGTCAGCATGGAGTAAAGGAGCTTTGTGTGCACTCGGCGGCTTTCAGTAAAGTCCAATTAGTGTGTGATTTGGGGGAGTGGGATGTTTCTCCAGGCTGCGCACCTCCCTGTACTGTGTTCTGCATCACATCTCATGGAGTAATAGAAAGTGACTGCTGTAAATGTGCCAGAAGCCGTGTGCATTAAATAAAAGTGCTTATCTCCAGACCCGCAGACTATTGTCACACATTGTGCACGGACCCTACACTCCGGTAGTGCTGCAGCCAGCTTACACTCAATGGTCGGGGTTTGCCTTTTGGAGCTCCTTGCAGGTCTCAGGGTTTGCCTTTTGGAGCTCCTTGCAGGTCTGGACTTGCGGTTATTTCGGTTTGTGGCTGTCTCCTCAGACCTCTTCAGAGGGCAGGGCTAGGATCTGCACCCAGGGCTGGTTGTTGGGTGTAACAGTCATTAGCCATGGTGATGTAAACACTGGCACTGAAGAGCTGCTCTGCAAACAGAGGATCTCCAGGAGCTCCAGCACTTTTGCAATGCAAATCACATAGGTGGCCTCGTTCAATTATACTGGGCTGGCCAGTGAGATGTGAGGCCTTTCTCTTGTCCTTTTGCAATCATGCAAATGCCTCCCCTCCCGCCTCCCCCATCCTGTCTCATAGGGGCTGTGTGCGATCCGGAAGTCAGAGCTTCCTTACTTAAAGTCTCGGATAAACACACTGATTACTTTCAAGGGCCCCTGTCAGCGGCAAGTTGCTTGCCAATTTTATTTTTTTTGTTCCCCCTTAACCATCCACATCATCTCAACATTCCTTGGCTTTTTCCCTGCAGTTAGTGCACTTTCTACCTCTGCACATAAAGTCATACACGCCAAGCATTAGTCATTGAAGGACATTTGTCAAACTCAGTATTCTAGAAATCTGGCCTGGCGATGACTGTCATTAATGAGTCCTGTATGTCGGCTCTGCCTAGTCACAGACATTTGCAATTCAGATACTTTGTAAAGTGTCAACCCATGTAATGGCTACAATGGCAAACATATTGGTTATTGCTATCATTTCCCAGGAAAAAGTAAAAATATAACCAATAGTGCACTTTCCAAGGGTCATGAGATTTTAGATCAGGCTATGTTCACATTTCGTTTGTTTTTGCTTCCGTGGCAATCCGTCGCCTTGAGGAATTACAGTATCCTGCAAAATATTTTGAAGGACTCCATTTTTTTCCACATAGACTTCTATTAGCGACGGATTGCGACGGACCTTCGTTGCATGCGCCGCATGACGGATCAGTCGTTTAATGACTGACTGCCAGGCGGGAGCAACCCTGCATGTAACTTTTTTTTTTTTGGAGCGGCCAAAAAATGGACTCTGCAGGTGTCCGTCGCCATCAGTCACAAGCTATAATGGGTGTCTATGGTGCGGGATTCCGTCATGCTCTACTGAGCATGCCCAGCATGTCTGGCATTCCCATTGGGCTGTCCCAAACACAAAAGGATCACGACAGATCCATCAAAAGACACGCGTCCGTTACATCCGTTGTGCGTAACGGATCAATTTTTTTTTTTTTCCACAGGATTCCTGTGAACGGAATCCTGTGAAATAACATCCGTTGCGTCAGTTGACGTCTCAAAAACGACGGATCCGTTGTTGCGACACAACAATGGACCTGACGGGAGCAAAACAACGGAAGTGTGAACCTAGCCACTGATTCTTCCTTTTCGAGCCCATTGAAGAGGCCTATTATCCGTACCCTTTGGGATCGCCAATTTATTCTTTTCATGTTTGTTTTATGTTGCAGAGCTTGCAAGTTACAGCTCTGGGGAAAAAGCAGAACAAGTCACCAACTACTCCAACCTTCCATAGTGAAACATTGAGTTTAGCAAATTTAATTTAATTTGCAATCAATATAATCGCCATGAATCGATAAGTCCTCGGTGATCAGTCCCTTTTATATGTTCACAGATAAACCTTGAGAAGAAGTAGAATTTCCTTGTTGTGTTTTTTTTTTTTTTTTTACTTAAAGGGGAAGTGTCAGGTGCAATAGGTCTCCAGAACCACGAGCAGTCCTGGGTGCATATTGCTAATCCCTGCCTATAGTAACATAGATAAAGAGATCTTTAGAAAAAGTATTTCTAAAAATTCTTTATAGTATGCTAACAAGGGTAGCGACTAGTCGCAAGGGCGTTACTTCCCCCAACTAGTCCACCCTCTTAGCATGGTAGCACATCCACAGGGGCGTGCTAACATGCTACTCAATGCAGCATCAGCAGCGGTGACATGCGTACCTGTGTCCACTGTTTCCGCTGTTCAGAAGTCCCCAGCACTTCGGTCATGCACAGTATGAAGCCGGGTGTACACATCCCAGCTTCAGCGAGGTCTATTGCGCATGATTAGAAGTGCCAAGGACTTCTGAACAGCGGAGACAGCGGACGCAGGAACACACGTCACCGCTGGTGATGCTGCATTGAGTATCATGTTGGCATGCCTGTGTGAGCGTACTACTCTAAGAGGGTGGACTAGTCAAGGGAAGTAACACCCTTGCGACTAGTCGCTGGCCTCCTTAGCAGTATGTTTTCTAAAGATCTCTTTATCTATGCTACTAAATGCAGGTATTAACAATATGCAACCAGAACTGCAGGTGTTGACCTTGGTGAGATTTGAACACTGGGCCACAGAATATTGGAATGTCAACTATTTCTGGCTTCAGCAAAGCAGATAATGTAGGGGTTTGTCCAAAATCAATGTGTATGGAGCTCCTACAACTGTTCCAACAAAAGAGGGGTGGTGGGGGTAAGGATCACACTGTTGGATATCAATATGCCTGATCCTTCTTTTCTTAGCATGATGTTAGGCTGCTTTCACACATCCGGTTTTTGCCATGCGGCACAATATGGCGCTCTGCAGAAAAAACGCAACAGTTTTGGGTTTTTTTCCCGCCGGTTGCGTTTTTTCCCGCATAGACTTGCATTAGCGCCGTATTGTGCCGCATGGCCTTGCGTTGCGTCCGTTTTTTGCCGGATGCGGCATATTTAGCCCATGCGGCGGCCAGATGGAACGTTGCGTGGCACTTTTTTTGTGCGGCGAAAAAACCACATCGCGCCAGATGCGGCGCGATTCACAATGCAAGCCTATGGACGCCGGATGCGGTGTCCTGCGGCAAAAACCGCATCCGGCCACCGGATGCGGTTTTTAGTACTGCGCATGCTCAGTATCAAGCCGCATCCGTCAAAAACCGAACGGGCCGCATGGAAAAACTTATGCAACAGATCCGTTTTTTTTCGCCGCATCCGATTCATAGGTTCTTTAGACTGATTGTGCCGCTCAGCACAAACCGGAGGTGTGAAAGCAGCCTAAGCTGATGTTAGAGATGTTTGGCAGTGGCTTGCATCCATCTTTTTGGAAATTATGCTTGCTTTTTTTTTTTTTTTTTTTTTTGTTTAAAAGGGTGGAAATAGGCGGCTAGATTGCAGGGATAAGTCCACTATCCGGGATGCCACCTGTATTGCGGCACATGGACTTGCAAAGATCAGGCCCATAGGGGCTGTAATGTAAGTGCTGCACCTGTCAGCGCCTGCAGCATGGTGCTGTGCACAGCTCTGTCTGCGCTGTTCACATGAAAGGTCTGACCGGAAGGCGTCTCGGCAGCCATTGTACGGGAGTGGAGCGCATCCTCAGCCATGTTTGGGCTGCAAGTGACTCCTGTTTCCTACAGATACTGCCTTCCTTACTCACATTTCCTGGAGCAGCTGCTTAATAGGATTTGTCCAGTAGGATCAAGCTATGGGAATTCTCCTCATTCTTTATCCTTATTAGGCATTTGCAAACTTTTGAATTTTATTACGAGGAAATTCTTTCTCACACTGCCCCCCCCTCCTCGTCCCGGCTGCCCCCCTCCCTTATTATGCTCACACACGTGTGTGATACTGTGCATCACTCTGTGCCTCTTTCAGGATTAATGATGCTTTTCAACCTGCCACTAACTGACAAGAGTCACAAATATTTCTAAAAACTCTCCTGTGCTGCAGCCCCAAATATGGCAAGTCTGGAGTACCCGCTCTCGCATCCATGCCTAAACTGTGACTCTGGAATTTCAACAGTTTTTTAAATAGGATTGTTTTACATAATATCCTAAAAGAAGAATGAAGGGGCGATGGTCTGCGCTGGCGTGTGTCTCTGCACAATACATAGAAGAGGCGTGCTCTACAGAAGAGCACATTTCGTGGTTGCTTTTAGGATGTTCAATTGGCCATGTATGTGCCTTTTAAAGGGAACCGGTCACCACTTTTTTGGCCTATAAGCTGCGGCCACCACCGGGCTCTTATATACAGCATTCTAACATGCTGTATATAAGAGCCCAGGCCGGGGGTATAACACAAAAAACACTTTATAATACTCACCTAACGGTCGCGCTGTGGACCTTATGGGTGTGTCCGGTGCCGGCGCCGCCTCTTTTGTCCATCTTTGTGCTCCTTCTCTAGCCGCGGTGCATGACAGGTCCGACGTCATGCACACTCGCCGGCATTCATGTCCTGAGCAGGACAGATCAAAGTATTGTATGTAGCGCGCCTGCGCAGGACAGGCGAGTGTGTATGATGTATGATGTGTCATGCACGCAGGCTTCAGAAAAAGGACGAAGATGGCCGAAAGAGGAGGCGCCGGCACCGGACAACGGAGAAGCCCATAAGGCTCACAGCGCGACCGTTAGGTAGGAATTATAAAGTGTTTGTTATACACCCGGCCTGGGTTCTTATATACAGTATGTTAGAATGCTGTATACAAGAGCCCAGTGGTGGTGGCCGCAGCTTATAGGCCAAAAAAGTGGTGACAGGTTCCCTTTAAACGAAAAACAGCAATACTTGTGTGGTCCCATCGATGGGTGACTGCCACCATGCATGGACGGTTGCTGCCGGTATGAATAGGACAGGTGGGTAAGCATCACCGCTAAAGAGAGCTGTACTGGAACAACCCTTTAAATCCCACTGTCAATGTTGATGGGTCATAAAAGCCCATCAGCGTGACTGTTGCGCGGCCGTCCTCCCATCCATGACGGCATCCTATAAAGAGATTGTGACCACTTCCACCATTCATCTGATGTGATTTCATTACATTTCAAGCATCGTAGACCCTCAATGTTAAACAACTGATGATAACTATATATTACTAGGTTTGTTTGCTTTTTTTTTTTTTTCCTTGGGTTTTGGTTCTTTATTGGACATTGTGCACAGCAGCATCTACATGTGAAGTCTGTGTCTTCAAGGACCAAACTGCGGTCGCATAAACTGAGCAAGATAGTGCTGAGAGGAGTGAAGATGTAAATGCTTCCCTAAGCAAAAACCTACTTTCAACATGGAAATTAAAAGCAGCTCTCGCACTCGGCGCAAAAGTTTTCACTTCTGACGACATAATAATTAAAAGCAGAGAATGAAGCACAAGTTTCTAAGCACATGAAGTGTTTTACGAGTTCATCCCAATAGCAAAATCTGACCTGGAAAGTTAGGCAGGGTACGTTCTGCACACTCGTAGGCCGTGGGTTTTTTTTTTTTTTTTTTTTAATGCAAATTTTCAGAAATCTGCAAGGATATCCTGATGCCAGCATTGTCTTGGACAATTCCGAAGTGCTGTGCACACGATCAGGATTTTTCTCTTTGCAGATTTTGGTGCAGAAATAGGCTATGTGCGCACTGAGCGTTTTTGACGTGTTTTTTCGGGTGCGTTTTTGTGCTCAAAACTGCATGACTTTGCTTCCCCAGCAAAGTCTATGACTTTTCATTTTTGCTGTCCGCACACAACATTTTTGTTTTTTGTTTTTCTTTAGCTGCATTTTTTGAGCTAAAAAAAAATAAACATGTCAATTCTTTCCTGCGTTTTACTGTGTTTTTCACCCATGCAATGCATTGGAAAAAAAGCAGCAGACCACAGTGATCAAAAGTGCGTTTTTTACCGGTGCGTTTTTGCTGCGGGTGTGGGGGGGGTTTTTTGCATGGTTTTTTTTTTTTTTCCCGGTCAAAAACGCTGTGTGCGCACACAGCCATAATCCGCAGCATTTCAGTTCTTTCTGCGTTTTTTTTTTTTTTTTTTTTTCTTCTGCGTTTTCACCATTGAAAGCCAAAAAACCACCCAATAAAATGCAGTATTTTTCATGCGAGAACATGCAGGTTGAGATTGTATGCAATGTGTGCACATAGCCTTAGCACCTCCTGCATCTGTGAGCTCTGAAATGGCTAGATGACCTATTGATGCAATATTGTGCATATAAAATATATAGATAATTATATATCGCACCATTAAACTAATGAACAGTTCAAGCCCATGGAATAAAAACTGCCCTCAAGCTTGACCAGTGTTGTGTCCATCAGGCTTGTTATAGGGAACCTGTCACCAGTTTTTTGCCCTATAAGCTGCGGCCACCACCAGTGGGCTCTTATATACAGCATGTTAGAATACTGTGTATAAGATCCCAGGCCGCTGTGTAGAACATAAAAAACACTTAATACTCGCCTAAACCGGTCACTATGGTGGATGTGGGTCAAATGGGCGTCTTCGTCCTCTGGTGCCAGCACCTCCTCTTTCAGCCATCTTTGTCCTCCATCTTTTGAAGCCGCGGTTTGTGACACGTCCAACGTCATACACACTCACCGGCATTCAGGTCCTGAGAAGGGCAGATCAAAGTATTGTAGTGCGCATGCGCGGGATCGGCGAGTGTGTATGACAGACACGTCATGCACACAGGCTTCAGAAGGAGGACGAAGATGGCCGAAAGAAGCGGCGCCGGCACCGGAGGATGAAGACACCCATTTGAGCCACATCCACCGCAGCGATCGGTTTAGGTGAGTATTATAAAGTGTTTTTTATGTTCTACGCAGCGGCCTGGGCTCTTATGTACAGGATGTTAGAATGCTGTGTATAAAAGCACACTGGTAGTGGCTGCAGCTTATAGGGCAAAAAACTGTTAGCAAGTTCCCTTTTTAACCTTGTTTTTCATAGGTTCTTAATGATTTATACAGACTTATGGCCAGATCTGAGCACCAGTTTAGGGGAAATCCACTAGTTGGGTATTGATAACCTATGCATAGATCTGATAGGATGGTGTCTGGCACCCGACACCCCATCGATCAGCTGTGTGCCGCTCCGCAGACAATTAACAGTGAATGTAACCGTATGGCATAGCCGGGACCTTGTCTAATGGCTGTTTTTTAGGTACTGTAGAACAGCTTGTGATCACCCACATCTGGCCATTGGAGCTAAAAACAGTTGATTGATGGGGATGCTGGGCCTCTGACCCCCACGGACTTGTCCTAAGGATTGTTGCTCTATATCTAAGCAGTGGACAGCCACTTTAAGATCCCTGATATTATAATGATGGTAAAAGTGTTCACACAGAATTCCTGCTGGATTGGCTTCTGCTGACCGGAGCATCACTGCCTCATGCACAATCTTATGGTGTTTTTTTGCAGCCCCAGCCTCAACGTCTTCCCCCACCTTCTTCAATTCTAGTGGGCTGCATTCCTTGTTCTGGTATCCTGTTTATGAACCAAGAAGATCAGGATGAACAGTGCTAGGGATGTTACCCTTAACCTTGATGTTACACCCTGTATACAGGGAGGGTGGCCATTTGTAATGCATCAGACCTATAAGCCAGAAAATATTCAGCTTTTTGTGTTCTCCTATTGCAGAGCACCATATACCCCAAATTTTCTGTACATAGTTCTTTTCCTTGTAGGAAGACCCTAATACAATTCCCTCCTTTTTATGGTTTTATTTTTTCATATTTGGTTTAACTGCTTTGAATGCACACCTGAAAAGTGACGAGACGTGATACCTGTATATAACCCAAGACTATATAAATAAAGGCAAATATTCACCAGTGCCATTGAAGAACACTTCATTTAGGGGTACTTCTCACATAGCGAGATCGCTGCTGAGTCACGTTTTTTGTGACGCACCAGTGACCTCATTAGCGATCTTGCTGTGTGTGATACTGAGCAGCGATCTGGCCCCTGTTGTGAAATCGCTGCTCGTTACACACAGAGCTGGTTCATTTTTTTGGACGTTGCTCTCCCGCTGTGAAGCACACATCGCTGTGTTTGACAGCGAGAGAGCAACGATCTGAATGTGCAGGGAGCCGGCTTCTGGCAGCCTGCGGTAAGCTGTAACTAAGGTAAATATCGGGTAACCAAGCGAAGCCCTTTGCTTGGTTACCCGATATTTACCTTCGTTACAGCGTCCGTCGCTCTCAGGCTGCCAGTGCCGGCTCCCTGCTCCCCGCACACGTAGCCAGAGTACACATCAGGTAAATGAGCAAAGCGGTTTGCTTATTAACCCGATGTGTACTCTGACTAAGAGTACAGCCAGCGCTAAGTGGTGTGCGCTGGTAACCAAGGTAAGTATCGGGTAACCAAGCGCTTGGTTACCCGATATTTACCTTAGTTACCAAGCGCAGCATCGCTTCCACGCGTGGCTGGGGGCTGGTCACTGGTCGCTGGTGAGATCTGCCTGATTGACAGCTCACCAGCAACCATGTAGCGACGCACCAGCGATCCTGACCAGGTCAGATCGCTGGAGCGTCGCTAAAGTGTGACGGTGCCCTTAGTCTGCCTGCTGACTGACAACGGGGAACAATAGTTTGTTTTTCATGTTTATCTTTTTAACAATGCTGGAAAAAGCATTGTGACTGTGAACCCCACCGAATAAGGCTATGTTCACACAGTGCATCTTTTTAGTGCGTTTTTGAGGTCCCAAAGATGCACCAAAATGCATGTTTTTTTTGTTGTTTTTTTTAGATTTCTATTTTGCTGTCCACACTGCATCTTTTTTGTCTGCATCTTGGCTGCATTTTTGGAGATGCAGCATGTCAATTCTTTTTGCATTTTTCCAGCGTTTTTGAGCCCTTCTAGTCAATAGATTTGACTAGCATTGGGCAAAACGCAGTAAAAACAAGTGTTTATTAATGCGTTTGTGCCGTGGAGGTGTTTTTTTTTGTGCTTTTTTTGGGGCCAAAAATGCTGCGTGTTAAGATGCACTATGTGAACATAGCCTAAAGGGTATTGTGTATAGTGCGGTCCTGTTAGGAAAACACTTGTACATATGCTAGATTGGGTCACAGGAGGAATCTTTTGCTCAGGAGTACATAAACACTTGCGTTTTTTTCCTTCAGTCGCAATCCGCTGTTTTGGAAACAGCGCAATCCGTTAACGGATTCCGCTGCTTCCCATAGACTTGTATGGATGACGTATTGCGACTCATTGTCCTGTGTTGCATCCGCCGGGCGGAGAGAACGCAGCGTGTAGTGTTTTTCTGCGCTTCCGAGAGCGTCAAAAACCCGCAATGTGCTGGATTCCGTCGGCGTCCATTTTTATAATGGAGGCCTATGGTGGCGGAATCTGTCATTTGACGGATCCGTCTTTACACAACTGCGCATGCTCGGTTTAGTAAATCTCTGAAAAAAAGAAAAAAAAAAAAGCTACAACGGATTCTGTTTTGCAGGATCCGTCACCTCAATTGTGCCTCTATATGCAACGCATCCGTTACATCTGTCACACAACGCAATGTGACGGATTCCGCACAACGCAAGTGTGAAACTAGCCTTAGCCATATTGCAGAGTCTTTTGTGACGTGCCTCCTTTGCCCTGGAGGACGTGCCAGGCCTTGCAATCCCATGTTTTCCTGCAGTGGCCTCCTCCAGTACGATCCCTCTCTTCTGATTGTGCAAATCCAAACGAAGAGGAGGCTGATCCCAAACTGAAGACTTCTCTCCCCCCTCGACCTTTACCCCATCATAATCTGCTTTCTTTCTAAATTTGCTGGACTTTTGGCCACAGGCTCCCTTCCTCCTCTCCTACACACCCAGTTGTTACACCAGCCTTCCCATACTAGTTTTCCAGGTTTGAGCCGGAAGTCGCAGTACAACCGTATGTATAATGCCACCGCTGCTGCTAAACCAGTTTACGAGAAGCCATTGTGAGAGGAGCTTGTTAACTGTTTGCATAAACCGAAGAATAAAAGGTGTCTGCACCCTGCAAGACTACGACATGGTGCAGGACGGTCAGTCGTTGCTACATTTACTGGAAAGGAAATTGTGTTGCTGTAAACCACAGCCTTTCTACATCTCCAGTATGGAGGATGCTGAACAGATGGCTGCAGCCACGTCTGTCTACACCTGCAGTGTCTGTAATGTTCACTGTGATCCTCACACACAGATGTTGGCTCAATCCTAAAGTTTCTTTAAAGCTTCATGACTGCAAAAATTTTTTTTAAATTCATGGGGTTGGGGGCGCGGGCTCCGCCATGGGGCGGGGGCGCGGGCTCCGCCATGGGGCGGGGGCGCGGGCTCCGCCATGGGGCGGGGGCGCGGGCTCCGCCATGGGGCGGGGGCGCGGGCTCCGCCATGGGGCCGGGGCGCGGGCTCCGCCATGGGGCCGGGGCGCGGGCTCCGCCATGGGGCCGGGGCGCGGGCTCCGCCATGGGGCCGGGGCGCGGGCTCCGCCATGGGGCCGGGGCGCGGGCTCCGCCATGGGGCCGGGGCGCGGGCTCCGCCATGGGGCCGGGGCGCGGGCTCCGCCATGGGGCCGGGGCGCGGGCTCCGCCATGGGGCCGGGGCGCGGGCTCCGCCATGGGGCCGGGGCGCGGGCTCCGCCATGAAGCCATAGTTGATGGTAACACTGCAGTCCTGCATCCTGATCAGTAATTTGGTTTGCAGAAGTCTGTATCTTGTGCTGTGTAAAACTTACCAATATTCTTTCAAAGGACTGTAAAACACTTTGCAGCCAGATGGTCAGTGCATCCTAGAGCTAGTTTATTGGATTGTTCTATATTTATATGCATGCAGGTTCCTCTTGCCCAGACCAAACCAACTAGTTTCTATACATGTCTATAACTAGACGTACATCAGAAGCCGTCAGCTATGAACTTGTATGGACTCGCTCAGACTCCCCCCATTAGCAGGAAAACTTGCAGCAACCAGACGTGAATGTTTATCACCAGACCGCTCTGACCACTTCTCTACTTCTGAGGCTTGTGCTAATCAATCATGGCGGATTCCTGGATACTGAATGGTAATATCTGATTAGGTGATGTTATGAGTGGTTCCCCCTGTTCTGATGTCTAGTTTCAGGCTTCAGCATTGTGAAGGGCATTTCTTGGACCACGGCTTCAGCATATTGCGACTGTGCAGAGGTTAAATCATAAATTATGATTACCACAACTCAGGAGTGACCAGTGATCGGCTGCAGCGGTCATGGACAGGTGGGAGACCATGAGACTTGCAGTGTTAGCTTGAATCGCTGGAAGTTTTGAGGGTTAAAGCACAACACATTCATGTCCGAACATCATGGGCAAAATGGCTATTTGGCCTATTTATCTTTGTAGCAGACAAAATACCAATCCCATAGACAGTGAATGGCGCACAATTAGCGCATGCACACCTCCATTGAAGACGGAACTTGGCACGGCTCGATTATCGGATTAACCCTTTAAATTCTGATTTACATTATATTGGTGACTCTGTAGAATAATAACGGCAGGTGTTGTATGGCGGCCATCCAGCGAGTATTTGCATGCCTCCGCGTGTAAGCGCGCCCTTCTCCCTTTCTGACGTCACATTGGGTGGGGAGGGTTTCTGAATGGCACCTTGCAGCGAATTGGCTGTTTGGTCTTTGGTAAACGTCAGTCATTGGCCTCGGCCGGCATGTAATTATATCACTGTGACATACTCATGGCCTCTTATGGTCAATGATATTTTAGCCTATAGCTGCGTTTTGCGGCCCGCTCTTGCGACTCCCCTCAGCCCCGCTTTTCCTTCCTAATGTTTCTTTCCAGCATTCCTCAGATGTCACCTACAGGACAAGCTTGACGTGTCTATGTGCATGAGCCTTTACATTTGTATACATTTGAGGCATAGTTTCCGTTTGCTCATAATAATTCCTAATGTTTCTGTTTTGCAGAACAAAAAAAAAAAACTGCTGCCTTTTGTATTTTATCCAAAATGGAAATCACAAGTGTCGTCCTGACAAGAAAACCCTCCGTCAGTGCTTCAAAGTTTGCTAACCGTGAGCACGTAACAGCGGAAATGCTCCGCGGCAGGAAATATTTGTCTGCTGGGCCGGGGAGAGGCTGGTTTTGGACGTCCTGCTACTAGTGGTTCATTTCAACACCTCTTAGCGTCTGTGGACTGGAGGCATAAGTGCAATCGTTTCCCATCGTGGGGGTTATACCGGTCTGTGTGGGAGACGGCCTCTGACTTGTGTGAATGTAGGGGCCACGGACTGCAGTTTGCATGGAGCGCGGTCCCCGCACATTCCTGGCCTTCCTGTCCTGTGTGTTTAACATTCCTCATGTCGTGGAGGGCTTGGGCTTGATTATGTCTTGATATGCATGTTTGCTGGTCGCTGTCCCAGCCAGGAAGCACTACATCATTCTCTGGGAAAAACACATTATTTCTGCTTCTGTGTCCGAGTTTTCCAAAAAAAAAGAGCTACAGGTCGTCTCATGGTAGCAGTCCTCCTACTCTTAACTATGTGAACCCGCTGATTTCCTGCCATGCCACCATCTACCAAGCGATAGGGTGCCAACTGAATTAGGCTGCTTTCACACATTAGTTTTTGCTCTGCGGCACAATCCAGCTCAAAAACCTATGCAACGGATGCGTCGAAAAACTATATCTGTTGCATACGTTTTTCCATGCGGCCTGTCCGTTTTTTGACGGATGCAGCTTGATACTGAGCATGTGCAGTACAAAGAAACCGCATCCAGCGGCCGGATGCGGTTTTTGCCACAGGACGCCGCATCCGGCATCCATAGGCTTGCATTGTAAATTGCACCGCATCGCGCCAGATCCGGTTTTTTTTTCGCCGCACCAAAAAACGTGCCAGGCAACGTTCCATCCGGCCGCAGCATGGGCTAAATATGCCGGACGCAACGCAAGGCGGCACAATACGACGCTAATGCAAGTCTATGCGGGAAAAAACGCAACCGGCGGGGAAAAAAAACGGTTGCGTTTTTTCTGCAGAGCGCCGTATTGTGACGCTCAGCAAAAACCGGATGTGTGAAAGCTGCCTTAGGCTAGTTTCACACTTGCGTTGTGCAGCATCCGTCGCATTGCGTTGTGTGACGGATGTAATGGATGCGTTGCATAAAGCGGCACAAGTGATGCGACGGATCCTGCAAAACAGAATCCGCTTTTTTTTTCTTTCAGAGATTTACTCAACCGAGCATGCGCAGTTGTGTAAAGACGAATCCGTCCAATGACTTATTCCGACACCATAGGCTTCAATTATCGAAATGATTGACGCCGACGGAATCCAGCACATTGCGTTTTTTTGATGCTCAGGGAAGCGCAGCAAAAACACTACATGCTGCGTTCTTTCCGCCCGGCGCATGCAACGCAGCGTCACCTGGAGAAGACAACGCAAGGCCATCTGTTGCAATGCGTCAATACAAGTCAATCGGAAACAGCGCACATCCGTTAACTGATTGCGCGGTTTCCCAAAGCGGCGGATTGCGACGGATGCCAAACAACGCAAGTGTGAAAGTACCCTTAGGGGGTGCAGCAGGACTTTCGTGTGACGGAGGCTCTTCTTTCCTGCCGCACCTTTGTGCTTTGGGTTTATTAACCGTCCAGGAATCCGGCTGTACGTAGATGCCACTTGGTTTACCTCGTGAAAGGTTCAATCTGGCTGAAATGCAAAAGAGCAAGCATCTTTCATGCCATCCGATCCTTTTGAGTACTCTTTCCCATTGAGAAGCAGGACCATGGAATATGTCAGTGTCCTTTGTCCCAGACCCCTCCATCAAAATGCAACTGTTTGTCCAGCCGGGACGGCGCACAGGCCAGTAATGGGTTTAGATTTATAAGCAGGAGCTTTGATGCCACATTCATGGGAATCTTCCACCCCTCCTCTTCTCCTTGTTCAGATGAATGACTGATTTCACGACTTGCCTGTGCCACATTCCTCCGGGCTGAGCTAATGCCAGCCACACTGGTTAGCCGGAGGCAGGAAGGGTGGGGAACAGCTGGCTCCATCCATTTACTCACTCCCTCTCCTTACCTGAACACCGTGCCCCCAGAAATGGAGCATCGTAAATGGGGTGGTCACATCTATATTCTGTCCAGCCTTCTGCCATCCCGATTTGTGGTGCGCTCCCGAAGACTGACGGAGAACTTCATGCTCTCCCATGCTGCAAGCAGAGAAAGCATCGTAGGAGCGCAGGGGAACCGAAGCTGGCCGGATACAGTGATCTACGGTCAGCTTTAACAGCTCTGTAGCAAAGAGCTTGTAAGTGCTGTGCTTTCTGCCTAGCAGACCTGCCACAGCTGCATTTCTGATCAGCACAGTGCTTACAAGCTCTTTGTGACCTAGGCAACCAGCTGTAAACTATAAAAAAAAACCTCTGAGGATTTTTAATAAGAGGTACATTGCAAAGTTACTTGTTTTTACAAGTAATTTAATCTATTTATGAAGATGAGACAAGGCAGGAAAAGCAAGTCAGGATTCTTAGTTTTAAAGGGAACCTGTCACCACTTTTTTGGCCTTCTGCGGCCACCCCCACCGGGCTCTTATATACAGCACTCTAGCATGCTGTATATAAGAGCCAAGGCCAGGGGTATAACATAAAAAACATATAATACTTACCTAACGGTCGTGCTGTGGGCCTAATGGGCGTCTTTGTTGCTAGCGCCACCCTCTTTCAGCCATATTTGTCCTCTTCCTGAAGCTTGGGTGCATGACGCGGCTACGTCGTACACACTCGCCGATCTTGCGCAGGCGCACTACAATACTTTGATGTGCCCTGCACAGGACCTGAATGCTGGCGAGTGTGGATGACGTCGGACGCGTCATGCACCGCGGCTAGAAAAGGAGCACAAAGATGGCCAAAAGAGGAGGCGCCGGCACTGGACAACAAAGGCGGCCATTAGGCCCACAGCGCGAATGTTAGGTGAGTATTATAAAGTGTTTATGTTATGTCCCCAGCTTGGGCTCTTATATACAGAATGTTAGAATGCTGTATATAAGAGCCCGGTGGTGGTGTTGACAGGTTCCCTTTTAAGTAATCCTCACCAGGATTGCAAAATTGATCTGTGCCTATGTATCGGGTGGATTGTTTATACGAGCTCACTTGCATAATGTAACAATATTCTTAGCTGTATACATTGTAGCCGTATACATGGAATGTCTCTCATTAATCTCCAGTGCACTGCTCTGTATCGCCAGTGCACTGCTTCGGAAATGCTTCCTTTTCTAGGGTACCCCTTTATAAACTGAGAGCACCCCCTAAGGGCATGATGAACGCTATAGTGCTAGAGTCACTGTTGTGAATGACCTCTGGGCCACACACGTCCCTTTTCCCTTTGTATATGTGACCCATGCTCTTGGTTATACATGGCATGGTGTTTACGTCATACCTTCATTACGTATACTGGCCATATGGGGACAGTTTACTACGAGATGCATTATTTGATGTCAGTTTGCTTCCTCATGTATAACAATTTCTGCACCACCCGCATCAGAATTAGCTGATTTTTATTTATTTCATTAATTTTTGTTTTATTTTTTTTTTGGTACTGTGCCTTTAAATTATTAAAGGGCTGTTCCCTATAGTCTGCAGGTCTGTCAGCAGTATCTAATAGAACTGTTCATTCTGATCGGGTAGTCACTCTCTGCTCTACATGCTTTTAAATGGGATGTTTCACTTAAATGTTCAAAATTGCAAACTGCTGGTGAAAAGAAATACACCACTTTGCAATTTACCTTTTTATTAGAAATCCTTTCAGAGAGTTTATACTTTGCAGCTCTTTGCCTAGTTTACCAGCCTCCTCTATGGCCAGTCACCTAGGCAAGGAGCGCTGCTCTGAAGCTGATCAGATCGTTGGATGCAACCAGTTCCAGTGCCCTGCGCTCCTGCAGTGTTGCAGAGGCAAAAGTTCCTTTGTCAGCTGGAGCGAGAGGTGCAGAAATGCAACAATGCCGCTGATCTAAACTGACAATCTGGGGCGCACCGCAACCTCCTGTCAACCCGGCAAGCCCGGAGGCAGGGGAGCGGCGACTCCTGAGACGCAACTGGAGAAATTACCCTCCCTGTTAATAGCACTTAATAAATAATGTCCGATCCTCAACAGACACCTAATTTGTATCTGACTTAAAGGATTTGCACACCTGTATATCAGATACTTTTTTTTTTTTTTTTTTCCTTTCCCTCATGGAGCAGAGAGGGTCCTGCACACAGAGCACAATTAGGTGTGGCACGCAGTAATGAGCACAGGGCAAGTCATTGCACAGAGTACAGGGTGTGTACACGGAGGGGAAGAGCCGGGGACTGCAGCCGGATCACATTCCAGACACCTCACCTGCCCCCTTCTCAAGGACGCCCCTATCCTACTCGAGAAACTATGACCTGGAAGGTGCAAGAATGTCAGGAATTAGAGCATTTGCGTGCTCTCGCTGGGCAGGACTCCCAGTTAAGGGGACAGGGTGTTGTAAAAGAACAATGGAAATTTTCTGATCCGCAGGTGAAAGAATTTGCCAGCAAGATATGAGTAAGCGAGCGTACGTAACAGGTGCCGCATCCAAGGATGTCCTCACCCCCGCCATATTGATGCAATAAAGGGCCGGGCCTCTCTCCTTTACAACTCCCTCTCATTGCAAAGGTATTCACACCTTCCTCATTGCAGCAATATACGAAACCTGAATTAGTGCCACCTCCTGTGAAGATCAGGGATCACTAATTTAAGCCTGGTCAGGGGTTGCATGCAATACCAGTTCGTGCCCCCGGAGCTGGCATGCAGGGGTTAATCCGAATGCATTGTATTTGCTCCAAGCAATAATTGTGTGCCTATTTCAGGAGATGTGACTCAGTCTGGTGTTAGGGGGATGGGGGCCCCAGGATATGACCCAGAATGTTTTTCTTCCTAGAGGTCCCGTGACTGTCACCCACCCTTGTCTCTGCCCAGCTGGCATGTCTTGGGTGGTGCCCGTATCATGAGGTTATTCTTTCCATGCCTTGCACGGATTTAGCGACCTTTCTACTCATTCTTGCCATACACCATATTGTGAATCATTTATTCTCCCGGGCCCGGGGATCCAGTGTAATAATTTACCCAGCAGTTCACATTGTGACATCTTACAAAGTAACATAAGCATTTATGGCACGTAGTAAAGGCTGAGTCTGCCACCTTGAATTAGGTGCCAGAGGGACCCGCCCCAGGCTGATGCCGCAGGTTTCAATGATACTCTTATTTGTAGACCGGATCATTGTAAAGACTTATAGGTTTATATAAATTAGGTTTACTTGTGGAATATAAATAAGTAGAGGATTTTACAGAATATCTAGCACTTTAACTTCCGAGTTGAATGCAAGTCTTAGGCTATGTGCGCACGTGTGCGTATTTCATGCAGTTGCGCTGCGTTCTGCACCACAACGTAACTGCATGCGTCCTACGTCCCCAGCATAATCTATGAAGATTGTGCATGAGATGTGCGCACGTGGCATATTAGAGCGCAGCGATTCGGCTGCTGCCCAAAGCGTGCATTCTAAGAAGTGACATGTCACTTTTCGTGCGCTTTGCATGCTGTCTATAGGGAGAGGCAGCATGCAGAGCGCACGAATTCTGCAGGCACCAGGCGCTTCAGAACAGAGCTTTTCAGCTGCGCTCTGAAGCGGACCTTTTGTGTGTGGTGCAGAGCTCACACGTGCGCACATAGCCTTAGAGACGCATTGTATTCGGCAATATATTCCGGTTACACCACCCCAAACAGCCAAACGATGGGTGAAGTCTCATTAGGTATTTTACATGGCTGCATATGTTGCATTGACTCTTAGCTTAAAGGGAACCTGTCACCAGTTTTATGGCCTATAAGCTGCGGCCACCACCAGTGGGCTCTTATATACAGCATTCTAATGTATACAAGAGCGCAGGCCGCGCTGTAGAACATAAACACTTGATAATACTCACCTAGAAGGTCGCTCCGGTGCTGTCTGGCCAGATGGGTGGTGCTGTTCTCCAGGACCGGCACCTCCTCTTTCGGCCATCTTGGCCCTCCGTCTTCTGAAGCCAGCATGCATGACGCGTCTACGTCATACACACTCGCCGTCACTGAGGTCCTGCGCAGGTGCTCTACAATACTTTGATCTGCCCTGAGCAGGGCAGATCACAGTGCGCCTGCGCAGGACCTCAGTGCCGGCGAGTGTGTATGACGTAGACGCGTCATGCACGCCGGCTTCAAAAGACGGAGGACCAAGATGGCCGAAAGAGGAAGCGCCACCCATCTGACCAGACAGCACCGGAGCGACCTTCTAGGTAAGTATTATAAAGTGGTTTTTTTTTATGTTCTAGAGTTCTACATAGCGGCCTGGGCTCTTATATACAGCATGTTAGAATGCTGTATATAAGAGCCCACTGGTGGTGGCTGCAGCTTATAGGCCATAAAACTGGTGACAGGTTCCCTTTAAGATCCTGCCGCTCCCTTTATATCGCCAGCATTTTGCAGTATGTTATGTCATTGGAGCCGTTGTGTCTACGGTTGCCGGTACAGTCCGTTTTGACACCCTATTGTTAGAAGTGAATTGGAAAGAAGTTCTGGGTTTTTTTTTTTTTTTTTAATGCCTCTGTCTTCACTAGCTGACAGTCAAATACTCATTTTGTCCATGGAGGCCTCATGGCTCAGCCCCCAAAAGGCCCAATCCATTTGTCTTCCAGGGAGGATAAGTTGCTGTCAAATGCCCCTGGCAGCAACTTATGTTCCCTGGAAGACAAATGGATTGGGCCTTTGGGGGCTGAGCCACGAGGCCTCCATAGACCAGAGGCAGCTGAGTCTTTCAAAAATTGTTGTGTTCAACCCGCTTTTCTCAGTGTATGTAGGTATTTTTGTGTACACCTAAAGGGATACAGTCTCCCTCACATCCCGGGATATTTCACGGTTCTTATTGCAGCTTCACTGTATCGCGGTAACCGTCGGGGGGTTGGAGGAGCGGGGTCACAGGAGGCAGGGGCAGTGCGGCGGGTGTCCAAGATGGTTGCTGCGTGTGCTAGCAGGAACAGTCGGTGGTGCTTCAAAGATGTGGCGCGTGCGCAGATTGAGCTTTCGCTTTCGGCTTTTATGATGAACAGAACTCATCTGCGCATGCGCCACCTCCCGACGCCATTTTCATTAAGTCTTCTGCTGGGAAGATCAATGGGCCGGAGGCGGTGCGTGCGCAGATGAGATCTTGAGCTGAGAGCTGTGTACGCGCTGACTCTGTTGGCTATTATGTGAAGCCCGCACCGCTGATGTCTTCAGGATGGCCCCTGCCTCCTGTCACCGTTCACCACCACCGCCCAGTAAGCTAGATTCGGCTTATAAGACTCGCTTCTCATTTTCCTCTCAAATTTTTTGGGAGGTTAAATGTGTCTTTATAATCTGAAAAATACTGGTAAATAGTAAAGTAAATATAACTCCGCTACTTTGCAGATTTTCACCTATGGGGGGGTCTCTAGAACGTAATTCCCGCGATAGGTGAGGGATCACGCTGTCCCCGTCTTGGTAAATATTCTGCTCGTAGTTGATGACTTTTGAGACCACTGTCGATCCATCAGTCGTATGCTGGCCACCAGTCCATTCATTGTCTATGGGATCAATTCAGTTGAGTGCGTGCAATGCTGTGTAGTGTATATTCATCAGTCCCATGAGCTATAATGGGAGCAGTGGTGTTCGTGGCCTTTTTCTATCGGTGGTCACAGCTCATTATTGCCGCTTATTCGGTCTGCAACAGTAGGAATAACCAAGTGATTATGTATCTTAAGTACACATTAGACTGATATCATACGAAATTGCTGATATCGACGGCCTAACATATGGGAAACCGTGACAGATAATTTTTAGGGGGGATGTGTCATGGCTGATTTTGGACTGATCCCTTGGTTCTCTGATAGATATGTTCCCTCATAGAGAATACAGCAGCGTTTAGTGCTACAAGCGCTCGTGAGTATGGGACGTGATCGCTGCTGGGCTGTGTAAAGTGTATGGGGGCTTTAGATTTCGTAACTCGTGAAGTGAGTGATCAGTCCGACCTCTCGGCCCTTCATGATGGTCGTTTTCAGCTGCTTCTTGTGTTATATTTTTATGCTCCGTCCTCGTAGGCCTCTCTCGTTACCTGGAAGTTGATTGTTCTGTGTCTTCTCCCCGCAGACGTTCACAGCTTGGTGTAACTCCCATCTGAGGAAAGCGGGCACTCAGATCGAGAACATAGATGAGGATTTCCGAGATGGCTTAAAACTCATGTTACTCCTGGAAGTTATTTCAGGTGAGGTGTAAAATGTAACATGTCGTCTGGTCTGAGCGCAGCAGAGGCGAGGGGCAGCGGGGCCGCCAGTAAGGAGGGAGCAACTTAAATTTTTCATTCGCCTTCACTTTAGGGGAGCGTCTTCAAAAACCAGAGCGGGGAAAGATGAGAGTCCACAAGATCAATAATGTCAATAAAGCCTTGGATTTCATCGCAAGTAAAGGCGTGAAGCTGGTCTCCATCGGTGCTGAAGGTAGGCAGCAGCGCCTTGCATCCCTCAGTCTTTCTTACACAGCATTATGTTTCACTTAAAGCACCAGTCCGGCATGCTTGCATTTTTCAATGCTGGAGTGGCACTTTAAATGTAACCCTCCTCCCCCAGTCATGTACTCCCCTTCCAGCGGATTCACCTTTGACAAACCACGGCGCCATCTTGTGCCCATAAATGGTGACTGGCCGGAAGTCATAAGTTTCATCACAAGTTTTCAATACAAGTTTAAGAGCCAGAACGAGGCTCTCATAGACTTGTATTGAAGAGTGACCTCCAGCTCCACAAAACACTGGAGCTGCAGCTGGTTGCAAATTGCAGAGATTGACCAGAAAGACAGCAATAGAAGGTGAAGCCGCCCCTGGAAGGTCAGTATAATACAGGGGGCATGGGACTTACAGTTACAGCAACACTCCAGAAGTGCAATAAAAAAAACCCGCTATATTGGTGCTTTAATGTCTTATTTTCTTCCCTTCTAGAAATTGTGGATGGAAATACCAAGATGACTTTAGGAATGATCTGGACCATTATTCTTCGCTTCGCCATTCAGGACATCTCTATAGAAGGTAAGTGTTCCAAAAAAATGTAAGTATTTGACTATATCATCAATTCTTTGTTCCAGTCTCATATTGAACTTTTTAATCTCCTCAGAAACTTCTGCAAAGGAAGGATTACTGCTCTGGTGTCAGCGGAAGACCGCGCCTTATAAGAATGTCAATGTACAGAACTTCCACATCAGGTGACGCTCTGCACAAATATGAAAGTCTGTGGACCTGGGGTGTCGGGGCATAACATAGATTCTGAGAGCCATAATGTTTTGGGGGGTTTTAGGTTTTTTGTTTGTTTTTTTTCTTTCTTTCGTTGGTGTTGAAAGAAAAGCTGTAGTTTTTATATTTTGTTCCATACAACCTTCGTGATATGTAGACTAGACTATATAGAATATATGATGTAGGTGAAGTGACCAAAAAATAGCGATCTATCAGTTTTATTTTTATTTTGACGTCCCCCTCCAAATTTATGGGATTAGTGGTCCTCAGATATGTCATTCAGTATGTTGAATTTAAGATTTCGACACTTAGGTTTTGAGAAAAGGCCGGTGTCTTAAATTTGTATGTTATATAGTTTAAGATCTGTTTAGTGACCCCCTACTTTTTTTTTTTTTTTTTTCCTCCTCTTCTGTCGCCTTAATGCACTTTGAATGTGGGTTCTCTTGGTCACTTTGTACAATAACCCTGCAATGCTGTTGTATTGTATGTATAGATCACCGATCAGGCAGAATTGAGTTTGCCGTTTTTCAATGGATTTTCTTGGGAAATTCAATTTGCAGAGAAATGTATTCTCTTCAACTTTACTGTCCTTTATTATGGTTTGGGATCTGTACAGACTCAAGAGCATTATAAACGTCATATGTAAAATATTAAAAAAAAAAAAAAAAAAAAAATGCTTATACTCCTCCCGCCCCACTGCCCGACAGTCAACCATCTATCTGTTCCTTGGCACATCTATTGATCCCTGTTGCAAGCGCTGAAATATCCCTGGCCTCTCAGACGGAACCCAGACTTCAGCTCTGATAAGGACTGGGAAGGTATCTGCTTGGTCATACAGACGTGCTAGTATTATCTTTGCGGAAAGTAACCCATTTCTTGACCTGTATCACATCTATGAATCCTGTCCTGACCAGAGAACTAATCCTTTGAACTAACCACATCATAAGGAGCTACAGTATATCGCAAAAGTAGAGTACACCCCTCACATTTTATTAAATATTTTATTATATCTTTTCATGGGACAACATTGCAGATCTAACCATGTGATACAATGTACAGTGTCAGTGTGCAGCTTGTATAACAGAGTAAATTTGGTGCCCTCGAAGTAACTCAACACACAGCCATTAATGTCTAAACCACTGGCAACAAAAGTGAGTACACCCCTAAGTGAAGATGGCCTTATTGTGCCCAATTGGTCATTTTCCCTCCCTGGTGTGATGTGACTCATTAGTGTTACAAGCTCTCGGGTATGAATGGGGAGCAGGTGTGCCACATTTGGTGTTATCGCTCACAAACTCTCTCATACTAGTTACTAGAAGATCATCATGAATCCTCATGGCAAATAATTCTGAGGATCTGAAAAAAAAAAAAATTGTTGCTCTACATAAAGATGGCTGAGGCTATAAGAAGATTGCCAGCACCCTGAATCTGAGCTGTAGCACAGTGGCCAAGACCATATAGAGGTTTAACAAGACAGGATCCACTCAGAACAGTCCTCGCCCTGACAGACAAAAGAGACTAAGTGCATGAACTCAGCGTCATCTCCAGAGGTCGTCTTTTCAAAATGGACATATGAGTGCTGCCATTGCTGCTAAGTGTGTGTGTGTGTGTGTGTGTGTGTGTGTGTGTGTGTGTGTGTGTGTGTGTGTTTTCCCCCTGTCAGTGCTCAGACCATACGCGTGTGTGGTCCCCCTGTCAGTGCTCAGACCATACCCTGCATCATATTGGTCTGCATGGCTGTCGTCCCAGAAGGAAGCCTCTTATAAAGTTGATGCACAAGAAAGCCACAGTTTTCTGAAGTCAAGCGACAAAAATCAGATTACTGGTGCCATGTCCTGTGGTCTGACGAAATCAAGATAAACGTATTTGGCTTAAATGGTGTTTAAAAGTTTGTGGCAGCCACCAGGTGAGGAGGATAAAGACGAGTGTGTCCTGCCTACAGTCAGGCATGGTGGTGGTGGGTCATGGTTTGGAGCAGCTTAAGTGCTGTTGGCTGCGGCGAGAGAGTTCATTGAAGGAACCATGAATGCCAACGTGTCCTGTGATATACTGAAGGAGAGCATGATCTCTTCCCTTCATATTCCAACATAACAACCCCAAACACCTCCAAGACGACCACTGACTTACTAAAGAAACTGAGAGTAAAGGTGCTGGACTGGCCAAGCATCTCCAGACCTAAACCCTATCTATGGAGCATCTGTCAGGCCTCCTCACATGGAAGGTCTCTAACGTCCACCAGCTCCATGATGTCGTCAAAAAACAAACCTGTGAGGGGTGTACTCACTTTTGTGATAGTGTATGTCACTTGTGGTCATTAGACTGAATCTGAACATTGCGGTTTAACATGACTGCAGACACACCTGTAATATGATTTTTTTTTTTTTTTTTTTAAACTGGCCTTTACTACAGTTTCTGTGTGTAAAGCCCACGTCGCCTATGATTGCCGTATCCCAACTAACCCTCTATTCTCTTGTTTTACAGCTGGAAGGATGGCCTTGCCTTCAATGCCTTGATTCACAGACACAGGCCTGAACTCATAGAATATGATAAACTGAGAAAAGTAAGCCGATATTAGTAACACAGACCTCATTCCTATATAGATCTAAGGTTTGTTTATTTTCTTATACATGGTCTTCTTCATTCCTACCTTTTTTAGGATGACCCAGTCACTAACCTGAACAATGCCTTTGAGGTGGCTGAGAAGTATCTAGATATTCCTAAGATGTTGGATGCTGAAGGTACGTAACGCAAGCTGTGGTCTTCTAAGTTAAAGCAGCAGTCCAGCATTTGTTTTGCCTATAGTGCAACATAGGATATGAGCTAGTAATTTAGAGGCTCTTATGTATGATTCTTGTAAATGTTTCACGTCTCCTGGCTTTACAGAAGGGTCAGTCTCATCAGGTGGCACTTTCATCTACTGATAGTTCGGTGATGTAGGCAAAATTGGCCATGTGTAAGGCTCAAGTCCTATATGATGCAGCTACAGGCCGTCTCCTCTGCCTGCCTCCTGCTTGTGATGGGTATCTCCATATGAGCTCATACAAGCAGGAGGCAGAGAGAACAGTATGAAGCTGAATGTCATATATTTTTAGGGAATGTGAGATGATGTTTATATATATATCTCTCTGTGGCCAATCACAATTTTAGTGCAATTTCTATATGAAGCAGACATGATATCTTCTGCAGCTATGGGATTGTACAGACAGCAATAAGTCAGCGGGTAACGCGGAGGTCTGACTCGTGTTTCATAGAATATTACTGATCTTTTATCATTACACATGCAAAAAAAATGTTGGAGTGCTTCTTTAATTTCTAAGACATGACAATGCACACATGAACTCTTGTTTTGGTGTTTTTTGTTTTATTTTCTGTAATCCAGTCCACAGATACAGACCAGCATTTTATCTAACACAACTTTGTCTACCAGTGATCGCCAGCCAGTGATTCTTGGATATTTCTTTTCCCCGTCTTCTAACATTTACTGTATGACTTTTATTGTCCCTAATGGTCTCCTCCTTTGAAGACCCCTGGATATTGACCACTTGCATTTGTTTGATCATATTTCCTTTGTTTACAGACATAGTGGGCACCGCTCGTCCTGACGAGAAGGCCATCATGACATACGTGTCCTCTTTCTACCACGCCTTCTCAGGAGCCCAGAAGGTAGTGTTTGGGGCGACCGCAGCGCCCCCACCTGTCCCCTCTCTCGCTCTTTCTCTCTTCCGCATGCCTAATACGCTTCTCTTGCAGCTGCGCGGCATGTTGTCACCTCCGTGCCAGGAATTATGGAGCTTGGCTGTTGTAATTACCGTCATTAGGAGTTCATTAACTCTGGAAACATAATGAGCCTACTCCCAGCTTATCATTCCTGGCACGGACAAGAGGGCAGAGAGGTGCAGATCTGGGACGGGAAGCCCTTAGCCCGGCTCCTGGCTTGGTCCTGCACCACCTCACCCGGCACTTGTCCTTTTCTTTCCTCTCTGCACAGATATTGTGGGCACTCTCAGGCCTGATGAGAAGGCCATAATGACCTACGTTTCCTGCTTCTACCACGCTTTCTCTGGTGCTCAGAAGGTGAGCTTCTGCTGGCATTTCTTACCTGGGTGGTTCCTCTATCCTGATCTTGTTTCTGGAGGTCGTCACCTCAGCATCACTGCCTTCTTAACCACTAAACACCTTAAGAAACTGCTGCTGCCTCCTATTGTTCTCCATGCAAGTGGCCTTCCAGTAACTGCATTTTACTGCTTCTGCCGGTCAGATGACCAATCAATTAAGGGTATGTGCGCACGTTGCTTTTTACCTGCTTTTTACCTGCTTTTTTGCTGCTTTTTCTTCTGCGCTGTTTAATGCCAAAATGGATGTGTTCTTCTATTCAAGCAAAGTCTATGGGAATTTGGGTTTCTTGTTCACACTATGTTGTTCAAAATGCTGCCTTTTTGTGGCAGAACTTTGGTCAAAAACTCAGCTTTGCAGTGCAAAACCCAAATGGCAAAAACAATTGACATGTTGCTTCTTTGAAAAGCTGAGTTTTTGACCAAAGTTCTGCCACAAAAAGGCAGCATTTTGAACAACATAGTGTGAACAAGAAACCCAAATTCCCATAGACTTTGCTTGAATAGAAGAACACATCCATTTTGGCATTAAACAGCGCAGAAGAAAAAGCAGCAAAAAAGCAGGTAAAAAGCAGGTAAAAAGCAACGTGCGCACATACCCTAAGGGTTTGGTTTTTTTTTTCAATAGTCTTCCATGATCAGTGATTTACAGACGCTCATGATGATGCCCATTCACATCAGCGGCTGGTGATTGACTATGGAATGGAGAGCCCTGGGTGTTTTTTTTTGTTTTTGGTTTTTTTGGGGTTTTTTTTGTGTAGAATATAATTTTTTTTGGGCCCTTTTGGTATCAGTTTGTTGCATCTTACATTCACACACTTTTTTTTTTTTTTTCTCAACCTCCATCCAAGAGCCTTTTCTTTTCCCCCCATCAACATCACCAGGGGCTTTTTTTTTTTCCATTTTTATGTGGGACAAGTGATAGTTTTGTATACCATTCACCTTAGTAGAGAATTTCATGAAAAACCGGGAAGAAAAAAAATATCAACGTGGGGAGAGATGGTAGGATAAAACACAAAAATATATATTTTTTTATATATATATATATATATATATATATATATATATATATATATATATATATATAATATACGATTTATGGCATTTTATTAAATTATTAAAATAAAATGATAAATTGAAATATATAAATTTATATATTATAAAATGTATAAATATATAATTTTATATAAAATATAAATAATTTAAAATTATTACAATATAAAATTTATTCTACAGACCCGTACGATTATGATACCAAACATGTTTAGTACGTGGATGTTCTTTAATATATACTACTCACAAAAAGTTTGGGATATTTGGCTTTCGGGTGAAATTTCAGGATGATCCTAATATGCCCTCCAACCTTTTCAGGTGACCTTCTCTAATCTTCTGAATGCACATGTCCAGTTGTTCACTTGCTGTTCTCTAACAAGGAGCTTAATTGCAAAATTCACAGCAGGTGTTTGATCCATGAATCACCCAATACATTTTGAGGGTTCAGTTAGAGTTGGTATTAAACCGTCGTCCTCATCAGGTTGTTCACATTTTGACATCATGAGACCAAGACGACGCCTAACAATTGATCAGCAGCACCGCGCCATTGTGAGGATTTAAGCATGATGTCCTCAGATGGAAGTGGCCACTGAGCTCAGAGTGTCACCAGCAGGTTGTACAGAGACTGAAAGCGTCACAGAAAGGCAGAGAAGTTGATATCCTTTGGCCACATCCCACGCTGATGACAGCTTCTTTATGCACAATGTCCTTCAAAACCAGCAGTGTGGTCTGCCTGCTAGAGGTACCTGACCACACTATCAGACACAGGCGTCATCTATGCTGGACGAGGGACCAGTGGCCTCACTGCTTTTCACTGATGAAAGTTAATTCATGCAAAGCAGAAATGATGGCCGCCAACGATGTTGGAGACGTTAAGGAGAGCACTATGGGTCAGCCACTGTTGTCACCAGACGAGCCTTTGGTGGTGTTAGTCAGTAGAGAGCGGCCCACTGTGGGAATGGTACAGTGACTGTCCCTACTACTGGAATAACCGAATTACTGCAGTCATTGTGCCTCTTGTATGAACAATACCGGCCTAATCTCATCTTCATGGACGACAATGGTCCAGCTCATCGAGGTCACATCATTAGGCAACGGCTGCCAGAGACTGGGGAACCTCAAATGGAGCGGCAACACTTTCTCCAGACCTGAATCCCATAGAAAACCTATGGGATCAGCTGAGACACTCTGTACCCCAGAACCTCAATGACCTGAGGACCGCCCTTCAACAAGTGGGGTGCCATGCCTTCTCAGACAATAACTCCACTTGTGACCAGCAGGAGGCGTCATTGTCAGTTGTAATTGATGCTGAAGGCCACATGACAAGTTGAGACACTAACATTTTTGGGTTTGTACCCACAACTGTTGGCTTTTGTCTCACTAGATTGTTTAAGATGAGGAAATCACCATTGCTGCCTGTACCTAATGCCTGACTTTCATGGTAACGTATCAGTGTACCGTGAACCTTTTTAACGTTTTACATACACTTCACCCAAAAGCTAAATATTCCAAACTTTGAGTAGTGATATATAATAAATATATATTAATAATTATATAATATATTACTAATAATAAACATATATTAATATATATAAATATATATATATTATATTATTATATTATATTCTATTAATATATATATATATATATTATATATATATATATATATATATATATATATATATATATATATATATAATAATATATAATTTTCACGTCCTAGAAAGGGGTCCTGATGTGCTTGAAGGAGCTTAGGAACTGAGATCTCTCTTCGTGTAGCAGATACCGGCTATATTATATAGCCAACATCTGCCTCTACCACAGCTGTTAACTATATAAAGGTCACTGACTATCAATAACAGCAATATTTAAAGGGAATGCTTGCCTATTCAACCATAACTGGAGCTCCATAGGAGTCAGAGATCTTTCACTTTATACCACAATACTGTGGGATTGCCATTTACAATGAGTAATCAAATCCCAGAAAGGGAGTAAAAATTTGGAGGGAAAAAAGTGAAAAAAAATAAATATATAAATAAATTATCTATTTTTTGAGCAATAAATATATGAAGATGCAACTTTTTTAATTCTATTTTTTATTTCTTTTTTCCAGTTTGTTTTATTCCTTTACGGGACTGGGGTCATTAGTATATAATGAAATGTAACTTTCTGACAAGGTGCCTGGCAGCCACAGGTCGGGGTTCATAAGATTACCAAGATGGCCTCCTCCTCCAATGGGCGCAGATGCACATAGTATTATGGCTGCCAGATCTGCACTAATTATTAGTGATGGTGATGATTTTTTTTTTTTTTTTTTGAAGGGTGACAGTAGTTTATGAACTTAACTCATTTACATTTAGCACTTTGTCAAATCCCTCTTGTCTTTTCCAACTCTCTAAACAATGTGTCCTCCTTTTTAGGCCGAGACGGCGGCCAACAGAATATTGAAAGTCCTGGCCGTGAATCAAGAAAACGAGCATCTGATGGAAGATTACGAGAGGCTGGCCAGTGATGTGAGTCCTTCACGTCTCGTTGGTTTTCTAAAGTTGACCTCTCCATGTCCTCGTTGTCCTAAATCTGCTCTGTAAAGCTCGGCATGGTGTAATTTTGCCCAGACCCCCTCGCGAATCCTACAGTTATGGTGTATACCAGTGATATTACGAGATGGGAATACCCTTGTTTCACATCAGGGAACAAGAGTTTCCTAAATTTCCCAGCATTTTTTTCTCCCCCATTTTTGGTTTAATCTTTATCCGTTTGCTGCCTGTATATTCTCTGTAAGTAAAACCTCCTTCTCCTTGTAGCTCTTGGAATGGATTCACCGCACAATCCCATGGTTGGAAGATCGTCAGCCGGAGAAGACCATGAATGATATGCAGCAAAAACTTGAAGATTTCCGTGACTATCGCCGCGTGCACAAACCCCCAAAGGTCCAGGAGAAATGTCAGCTGGAGATAAACTTTAACACCTTACAGACCAAGCTGAGGCTCAGTAACAGGCCGGCCTTTATGCCTTCTGAGGGGAAGATGGTATCGGTGAGTGTCAGGGTGGTATCGTACAATAATATATACTGGGAACATGTCAGTTTGCCTCAGGTATCGCAATGAGAGCTGTCTCACTTCCCACTGGTGTTGCACATACTTATTAATTATGCGTGGCACTGCACCTCAGATGAATGCAATGAAGCTGCAGTAACGCACACAGTCTGTGGCGCTGGAAGGAAGCGGGTTGAATTTTGACAATCCTAGAAAACACCTTTTTAAATACTACATTAAAATGTGTCTTCTAATTTTAGGACATTAATAACGGCTGGCAGCATTTGGAGCAGTCTGAAAAGGGTTACGAAGAATGGCTCCTAAATGAAATCCGTAGGTTAGAAAGGCTGGACCACTTGGCTGAGAAATTCCGCCAGAAAGCCTTAATACACGAAGCCTGGACTGATGGTGAGTATTGTGACCGTAGGCCGGAGTAATGGAAACTTGCCATGATTATAGAAAAACCTGCTAAATGGGGAGGAGGGGGAGAAAGGCATCACTTCTGAATTTCCTCCTCTTAACAGGCAAAGAGGCCATGTTGACGCAAAAGGACTACGAGACCGCCACTCTTGCAGAAATCAAGGCTCTCCTTAGAAAGCATGAGGCCTTTGAGAGCGACCTGGCGGCCCACCAGGACAGGGTGGAGCAAATTGCGGCCATCGCACAGGAGCTGAAGTAAGTTATCTTGAGAATTTTTTTTGCCCCCTTTTTTAAAGGGGGGGGGGGTTCTCATCATAAATGAGTACAATTGAAAAATGCCAGTAAAAATAAGCAAGTTTGCAATTTACCTCTTCTATTCATTTTTAGACAGATTTGGATCTCTCATTTTGGAGATTTTTAATTGAATAGTGTGCTATGTTGTCGGCCAGCTCTGCAATCGATCAGAGGTCACCAGCTTCTGAGGCAGAGAGTGCAGCGTTTACAACCTCCTTTCTATGGAGCTTGGAAGTCCTGCTCTGAAGGTCACTGGATCAATCCAAATTTAGGATCACTGCACTCTTCAATGTTTCCCATCGAGGAGTAAGGTGACCCTGAATTTGGCTGGATCCAGTCAGCTTGAGAGGAGCACTTACAAGCTCCATAGAAAGAAGGTTGTAAATGCTGCACACGCTGCCTGAGAAACTGGTGACCGCTGAGCGATTGCGGAGGTTATTCTGACCATTGGTGGAACAATACTGCTGGTCCAAATTGTCACGTCATTCAGGGGCACCACCCAACCCCAGATATAAAGCAGGGGAGCAGTTCCTTGCTGAACACAGAGCAGAAGAACAATCCTTTTAAGTCAAAACTAATTAAACACAAGGTATTGGATGATTATCAATGAGGCCCTCTATCGTGGGGAGACGCTGGGCCCCTGAAATATATCCAGTGATGTCAGTAGTTGTACAATCTGGTACGATTTTGTATAACTATGGATGCTGCTGGGTGATTTGTATGTTTTGGAAGCTTTTGACTGATGGGAATCTCCTGATACCAAGCACAAGGCTTTATGTACCGTATTTTTCGTTTCTTTGTCGCTCTATTGGGAGACCCAGACAATTGGGGGTATAGGCTATGCCTCCGGAGGCCGCACAAAGTATTACACTCAAAAGTGTTAAGCCCCTCCCCTTCTGCCTATACACCCCCCGTGCTCCCACGGGCTCCTCAGTTTTTTGCTTTGTGCGAAGGTCAGACACGCACGCACAGCTCCACAGATTGGTCAGCAGCAGCTGCTGACTATGTCGGTTGGAAGAAAAGTGGGCCCATATAGGGCCCCCAGCATGCTCCCTTCTCACCCCACTCTTGTCGGCGGTGTTGTTAAGGTTGAGGTATCCATTGCGGGTACAGAGGCTGGAGCCCACATGCTGTTTTCCTTCCCCATCCCCCTCAGGGCTCTGGGTGAAGTGGGATCCTATCGGTCTCCAGGCACTGAGACCGTGCTTCATCCACAACTCCTGTGGAGCCTGCTGGATAGGAGCCGGGTACAGTTCAGGGACATGGCCCTGCTACGTGAAGGTACTCTGTATCCCTGTGGGGACCGCGCACGGCAACACCTCAGCTTTGCTGGGTGTGCTAGTGCACCGGGGACCGCGGCGCTGACCGGGTTAAACTGTGCCATTACACACTCAGCGTCGCTGAGTGTGTTTATATGTAGGGGCTACCGCGCTAACCGCCGCTGCCATGGGAAACTGCGGCGCGGCTGGGACTTGTAGTTCGCCGGGGACTTCGGCGTCGGCTGCGCTTTTACGACGGCCACGCGTATACTCGAGTCCCCGGCTTGCTTGCGGCCTAGTTTCCCTTTCTCCCGCCCTCAGCCCTGACAGGCAGGGGAAGGGCGGGACGCTGCACGGAACGAGCAGCACTGAGGGCTGGAGTATGATTTCCATACTCCACACCCCTCACTGTGCACAGTGTGAGCACCTCGGCCACGCCCACGGCTCCCTCCTCTCGTCAGGACGCCGCAGCCATTCCTGTCAGCTCCTCCGACGCTGCAGAGAGGGATTAACCCTGGGAGACCCAGACACGGTCTCTGGTGGCCTCATAACCGCTTTAGGCGGATGGTAAGCAGCACCTGTGGTGCTAGCCCCATGGTGCTGTAGTGTATTGATACATTATTTGTTTATAGTATATATTTTACACTGTATGAGCACAGTTCATTCTGGCTATATACCCTAGTGTGTTACTCAGGGAAAACAATAGCATGGCGCCCACAAAAGGCAGGGGTGCCAAAGCACAGGCTTATTATGCTGCCTGCGTCGCTTGTACGACCCAGCTGCCGGCAGGTCCCACTGACCCTCATTGTGTGCAATGTTCGGCCCTGTGACACTTCTTCAGCCAGGGCCTCTGCTAAGAGGGGCCCAGGGGGAGCCACCTGTTGACACTGTCCTAGTGATGGGGACGGAGTTTGCAAAACTCTGAGACTATGACTAAGATACTAGAAGCCTTGCAGTCCAGGCCGGTATCTCAGCAAAGGGACTCTGTTGAATCATTGTTCCCTGGCCCCCCTCAGTTGGACCAACAATGTCCTCCCGGGGTATCTCATACATCCCAGACTGAGGGTTCTGACTTAGACCCCAGCCCCAGACCGACTAAGCGGGCTCGCTTAGAATTTCCCTCGACATCATATTGTTCAGGGTCTCAGCGGGGGGAATCTCTGGTTGATGATGCGGAGACAGCTGATCAGGATTCTGATCCTGAGGCCGCTCTCAATCTTAATACTCCAGACGGGGACGCCATAGTGAACGTTCTTATTGCGTCCATCGATCAAATGCTGGATATTTCTCCCTCAGCTCCTCCGGCGGAGGAGTCAGCTTCTCTTACACCGAGTATGTTTCTGGACCACTCTGATTTCAGAGAGGCAGTCCAGATTCATCATGCTTGTCCAGATAAGCGGTTTTCTAAGCGCCTTAAGGATACACGTTATCCTTTTCCCCCTGACGTGGTTAAAGGTTGGACTCAGTGTCCCAAAGTGGATCCTCCAATCTCCAGACTGGCGGCTAGATCCATACTTGCAGTGGAAGAGGGGGCCTCGCTCAAGGATGCCACTGACAGGCAGATGGAGCTCTGGTTGAAATCCATCTATGAAGCTATCGGAGCTTCTTTTGCCCCAGCATTCGCAGCCGTATGGGCGCTACAAGCTATCTCAGCAGGTCAAGCGCAAATTGAAGCAGCCACATGCACGGCCGCGCCACAAGTGGCATCCATTACCACCCAGACCTCGGCAATTGCGTCTTACGCTATTATTGCTGTCCTGGACTCTGCGAGCCGTACGGCGGTCGCGGCCGCCAATTCGGTGGTACTCCGCAGGACCTTGTGGCTACGGGAATGGAAGGCAGATTTTGCTTCCAAAAAAGCGCTTAACCAGTTTGCCAATTTCTGGCGACAGGCTGTTTGGCGAGCGTCTGGATGAAATCATCACACAATCCAAGGGAAAGGATACATCCTTACCCCAGTCCAAACAGGACATACCCCAACAGAGGAGAGGGCAGTCGAGGTTTCGGTCCTTTCAGGGCGGGGCAGGTCCCAATTCTCCTCGTCCAAAAGGTCTCAGAAAGAACAAAGGAACTCTGATGCATGGCGGTCTAAGTCACGTCCTTAAAAGGCCACCGGAGGCGCCGCTAACAAAGCGGCTTCCTCATGACTTCGACCTCCTCTAGTAGCATCCTCGGTCGGTGGCAGGCTCTCCCGCTTTTGCGACACCTGGCTGCCACAAATAAAAGACCGCTGGGTGAGAGACATTCTGTCTCACGGTTACAAGATTGAGTTCACCTCTCGTCCCCCGACTCGATTCTTCAGGTCATTCCCGCCTCCCTAGCGAGCCGAGGCTCTTCTGCAGGCGCTGTGCACTCTGAAGGCAGAAGGAGTGGTGATCCCGGTTCCTCTTCAGCAACTGAGCCACGGTTTTTACTCCATCTTGTTTGTGGTCCCAAAGGAGGACGGGTCTTTCCGCCCAGTCCTGGACCTGAAACTGCTCAACAAACATGTAAAACCAGGCGGTTCCGGATGGAATCCCTCCGCTCCGTCATCGCCTCAATGTACCAAGGAGATTTCCTTGCATCGATCGATATCAAAGATGCTTATCTCCACGTACCGATTGCTCCAGAGCCCAGCGCTTCTTGCGCTTCGACATAGGAAACGAACACCTGCAATTCGTGGCACTGCCGTTCGGCCTGGCAACAGCCCCACGGGTTTTTACCAAGGTTATGGCTACTGTAGTAGCGCTCCTACACTCGCAGGGTCACTCGGTGATCCCGTACTTGGATGCTGATCAAGGCACCCTCTCAAGAGGCATGCCAACGCATCCTCGACGCTTCCCTGGAGACTCTCCAGGGTGTCGGGTGGATCATCAATTTTCCAAAGTCAAATCTGACACTGGCCCAATCGCTGACATATCTTGGCATGGAGTTTCATACCCTCTCAGCGATAGTGAAGCTTCCGCTGTTCAAGCAGTAGGCACTACAGAAAGGGGTACAATCTCTCCTTCAAGGCCAGTCACACCCCTTGAGGCGCCTCATGCACTTCCTGGGAAAGATGGTGGCAGCAATGGAGGCAGTCCCTTTCGCGCAGTTTCACCTGCGTCCCCTTCAATGGGACATCCTACGCAAATGGGACAGGAAGCCGACGTCCCTCGACAGGACCGTCTCCCTCTCTCAGGCGACCAAAGCTTCCCTTCGGTGGTGGCTTCTTCCCACTTCGTTATCGAAGGGGAAATCCTTCCTACCCCCATCCTGGGAAGTAGTCACGACGGACGCGAGTCTGTCAGGGTGGGGAGCGGTTTTTTACCCACCACAGGGCTCAGGGTACGTGGACCCAGCAAGAGTCCTCGCTTCAGATCAACGTTCTGGAAATACGGGCAGTGTATCTTGCCCAGAAAGCGTTCCAGCAGTGGCTGGAGGGCAAGCAGATCCGAATTCAGTCGGACAATTCCACAGCGGTGGCATACATCAACCACCAAGGCGGCACACGCAGTCGGCAAGCCTTCCAGGAAGTCCGGCGGATTTTGATGTGGGTGGAAGCCACGGCATCCACCATATCCGCAGTTCACATCCCAGGCGTGGAAAACTGGGAAGCAGATTATCTCAGTTGCCAGGGCATGGACGCAGGGGAATGGTCCCTTCACACGGACGTGTTTCAGGAGATCCGTTGCTGCTGGGGGGTGCCGGACGTCGACCTCATGGCGTCCCGGCACAACAACAAGGTACCAATGTTCATGGCACGGTCTCAAGATCCCAGAGCTCTGGCGGCAGACGCCTTAGTTCAGGATGGTCGCAGTTTCAGCTCCCTTATGCGTTTCCTCCGCTGGCACTGTTGCCCAGAGTGTTACGCAAGATCAGGACCGACTGCCGCCGCGCCATCCTCGTCGCTCCAGGCTGGCCAAGGAGGTCGTGGTACCCGGATCTGTGGCATCTGACGGTCGGCCAACCGTGGACACTACCAGACCGAACAGACTTGCTATCTCGAGGGCCGTTTTTTCCATCTGAATTCTGCGGCCCTCAACCTGACTGTGTGGCCATTGAGTCCTGGACCCTAGCGTCTTCAGGGTTATCTCAAGACGTCATTGCCACTATGAGACAGGCTAGGAAACCAACGTCCGCCAAGATCTACCACAGGACGTGGAAAATTTTCCTGTCGTGGTGCTCTGCTCAGGGTTTTTCTCCCTGGCCTTTTGCCTTGCCCACTTTTCTGTCCTTCCTTCAATCTGGACTGGAAAAGGGTTTGTCGCTCGGCTCCCTTAAGGGACAAGTCTCAGCGCTCTCTGTGTTTTTCCAGAAGCGCCTAGCCAGGCTTCCACAGGTACGCACGTTCCTGCAGGGGGTTTGTCACATCGTTCCTCCTTACAAGCGGCCGTTAGAACCCTGGGATCTAAACAGGGTTCTGATGGTTCTTCAGAAACCACCATTCGAGCCAATGAGAGATATTTCCCTCTCACGACTTTCGCAGAAAGTGGTTTTTCTAGTAGCAGTCACTTCTCTTCGGAGAGTGTCTGAGCTAGCAGCGTTGTCGTGCAAAGCCCCTTTCCTGGTGTTTCACCAGGACAAGGTGGTTCTGCGTCCGGTTCCGGAATTTCTCCTTAAGGTGGTATCCCCCTTTCATCTCAATCAGGATATCTCCTTACCTTCTTTTTATCCTCATCCAGTTCACCAATGTGAAAAGGATTTGCACTTGTTAGATTGGGTGAGCGCACTCAGACTCTACATTTCTCGTACGGCGCCCCTGCGCCGCTCGGATGCACTCTTTGTCCTTGTCGCTGGCCAGCGTAAAGGGTCACAGGCTTCCAAATCAACCCTGGCTCGGTGGATCAAGGAGCCAATTATCAAAGCCTACCGTTCTGCTGGGCTTCCGGTTCCCTCAGGGCTGAAGGCCCATTCTACCAGAGCCGTGGGCGCGTCCTGGGCTTTGAGGCACCAGGCTACGGCTCAGCAGGTGTGTCAGGCGGCTACCTGGTCGAGCCTGCACACTTTCACGAAGCACTATCAGGTGCATACCTATGCTTCGGCGGATGCCAGCCTAGGTAGACGAGTCCTTCAGGCGGCGGTTGCCCACCTGTAGGAAGAGGCCGTTTTACGGCTCTATTATGAGGTATTATTTTACCCACCCAGGGACTGCTTTTGGACGTCCCAATTGTCTGGGTCTCCCAATAGAGCGACAAAGATGAAGGGAATTTTGTTTACTTAACGTAAATTCCTTTTCTTCTAGCTCTAATTGGGAGACCCAGCGCCCGCCCTTGTTTTTTTGTGTACACATGTTGTTCATGTTGAATGGTTTCAGTTCTCCGATATTCCTTCGGATTGAAGTTACTTTAAACCAGTTTATAATTTTTTTTCCTCCTTCTTGCTTTTGCACCAAAACTGAGGAGCCCGTGGGAGCACGGGGGGTGTATAGGCAGAAGGGGAGGGGCTTAACACTTTTGAGTGTAATACTTTGTGCGGCCTCCGGAGGCATAGCCTATACACCCAATTGTCTGGGTCTCCCAATTAGAGCTAGAAGAAAAGGAATTTACGGTAAGTAAACAAAATTCCCTTCTTTATAAGACGCACCGGATTTTAAGACCCACCCCAAATTTAGAGATTAAAAAAAGGTAAAAAAGTAAAAATGGGGTCAGTCTTGTACTCCGGTGTTGTCTTACTGGAGGGGGGCGACAGCGCTGGTGGAGCGGGGTCACAGGAGGCAGAGGCTGTGCTAGCAGCGGCGGTTCCGTGGTGGGTCCGTGGTAGAGCAGGCCGATGCGGTGAGTGTCCCAGTCTGTCCGCGGTCCCGGTTCAAATGATGGCACCCGGAGCGGCGTGTGCGCAGGTTGAGCACTCATCCAAGAGTTCCATCTGCACACGCGCTGACTCCTGGCGCCATCCTTTGAAACCGGGACCGCGGACAGATTGAGACGCTCACCGCACAGCCACCACAGTCCACACAGCCACCCACCTGCCCGCAGAGAGTGGCAGCCAGAAGGCCGCCCACCCACATACAGGCAGCCGGCCGCCAGCACAGACGGGCACCTTGGCCACCCACCCGCAGCGAAATGCACCTGGCCGCCCGCACACAGAGCTGCACAGATAGTCCCCTCCCCAGTAAGCTATATTCGGATTTTAAGACGCACCCCTCATTTCTTTGTCGCTCCATTGGGAGACCCAGACAATTGGGTGTATAGCTTCTGCCTCCGGAGGCCACACAAAGTATTACACTTTAAAAAGTGTAACCCCTCCCCTCTGCCTATACACCCTCCCGTGCATCACGGGCTCCTCAGTTTTATGCTTTGTGTGGAAGGAGGCACACATCCACTCACATTCTCATTTTAGTTATACCGGTTGGAAGAAAAGTGGGCCCCCACGGGGCCCCCGGCATGTTCCCTTCTCACCCCACTACGTCGGCGGTGCTGTTAAGGTTGAGGTACCCATTGTGGGTACAAAGGCCGGAGCCTCATGCCATCTCCTTCACCATCCCTTAGCGGCTCTGGGAGAAGTGGGATCCTGAGCGGTCATCCAGTCACTGGGACCGTGCTCCCTCCGCAGCCCCTGTGGGAATCTGTCGGACAGGAGTGTATTTATCCTCAGGGACCGGGCCCTGCATCACTAAGGTACTCTGTATCCCCATGGGGGATGTGCATGGAGCGCCTTCATCCCGGATGCTGCAGCAGCTGCTTATTTGTGACGGCCGGCGGACTTCCGCGCCGACCGCGCCTGTTTGTCGGCCGCGGTCTTAAATTTAGTCCCCGGCTTCAATTGCGGCCTAGTAGCAAAACTCCCGCCCCTGGGCCTGTCTATCAGGGGTAAGGGCGGGACTGCCGACCTGACGTTGGATGTGAGGGCCGGAGCATCCTGTATGTTTCCTCCCCCCTCACTGATCACTGTGGGGACTCCAGATTCCCGCACTTTTCTAACGCCGCCCACGGCTCCACTCCTCCCCAGAGAGCTCCGGCAGCCATTTCTTTGGCATTCTGCCTGTGGAGGATTTCCTGGAAGAGCTCTGCAACGCTGGGAGACCTAAGGCAGGGAATCTGGAGGACACACACTCCGCTTTTTAGCGGTCGGTAAGCCACACCGGTCACCCGGTGCTGGTCCCCCCCAGGGTGCCGGAATAGATACTATATATATATATATGTATGTATGTATGTATGTATGTATGTATGTATGTATGTATGTATGTATATGTATTTCTGTTCGGTTGGGCTGTATACACTCCCCATATACCCTCAGTGATCACTCTCCTAGGAGACAACAGCATGTACCTCTTGTGGGGCTATGTTACCTGCGGGTTCCACCTACCCTCACTGTGAGCAATGCTCAACCCCTGTTTTGCTTGCTCATCCGGAGCCTCGGTCACTAGTGGGCCCCTCGGCTCATGTAGACCCCCCTTCTCCCCCTGTCCAGGCGGCAGGGACAGAGTTTGCAGTTTTTGCTGAAAAACTCTCCGAGTCACTCTCACAATCCATGGCTCAGTCTATGGACAAATGGTCTGCCAAGCTGCTTGAAGCTTTGCAGTCCAGACCGGTCCTTACACAGGCCCCGGGCCCTGTTGGATCTTCGCCTCCAGGCCACTCTCTGGCCGCGCCGCAGCACGCTCCCAGGTTGGGCCCTAGGTCCCACGCGGAGGACTCCGGCCCGGACCACAGTCCCAGACCAGATAAGCGGGCCCGCTGGGAATCTTCCCCGACTTCTTCACGCTGCTCGGGTTCCCAGATTGAGGACTCTCTGGAGGACGAGGCGGACGTCGCAGCTCAGGGCTCTGACACTGACGTTGCTCTCAATCTTGATACACCTGAAGGGGACGCCATAGTAAATGATCTTATCTCGTCCATCAACCAGGTGTTGGATCTCTCTCCCCCGCCTCCTCCTATAGAGGAGTCGGCGTCTCAGCAGGAGAAACACCAGTTTCGGTTCCCTAAACGTACACGGAGTGCGTTTTTCGATCACTCTAACTTCAGAGATGCTGTCCAGAAGCCCAGAGCGGTTCCGGACAAGCGCTTTACTAAGCGCCTTACTGACACACGTTACCCCTTCCCCTCTGACGTTGTTAAGGGTTGGGCTCAATGTCCCAAGGTGGATCCCCCAGTCTCTAGATTGGCGGCTAGATCTGTGGTATCGGTTGCAGATGGCTCATCGCTAAAGGATGCCACTGACAGGCAGATAGAGCTCCTGGTGAAATCCATCTATGAAGCCACGGGCGCGTCTTTTGCCCCGGCTTTTGCAGCCGTGTGGGCACTCCAAGCTATTTCAGCTTGTCTGGCTGAGATTAATGCGGTCACACGTAATTCTGCTCCGCAGGTTGCGTCTTTGACTTCTCAGGCGTCAGCTTTTTCTTCCTACGCCATGAACGCAGTTCTAGACTCTGCTAGCCGTACAGCGGTGGCATCCGCTAACTCTGTGGCAGTCCGCAGGGCCATGTGGCTGCGCGAATGGAAGGCAGACTCTGCTTCCAAGAGGTTCTTAACCGGTTTGCCGTTTGCTGGCGACCGCTTGTTTGGTGAACGATTGGATGAGATTATTAAGGAATCCAAGGGAAAGGACTCCTCCTTACCCCAGTCCAAACCAAAGAAACCTCAGCAACGGAAAATACAATCGAGGTTTCGGTCCTTTCGTCCCTCCGCCAAGCCCCAATCCTCTTCGTCCAGCAGGCCGGAGAAAGGCCAGAGGAACTCCTATGCGTGGCGGTCCAAGTCACGCCCCCAAAAGGCCGCAGGAGGCACTGCTTCCAAGGCGGCCTCCTCATGACTCTCGGCATCCCCGAACCGCATCCTTGGTCGGTGGCAGGCTCTCCCGCTTTTGCGACGCCTGGTGGCCACATGTTCAAGACCGATGGGTGAGAGACATTCTGTCTCACGGTTACAGGATAGAGTTCAGCTCTCGTCCCCCGACTCGTTTCTTCAGAACATCTCCGCCCCCCCGAGCGAGCCGATGCACTTTTTCAGGCGCTGAACGCTCTGAAGACAGAAGGAGTTGTGATCCCTGTTCCCCTCCAGGAACATGGTCGCGGCTTTTACTCCAACTTGTTTGTGGTGCCAAAGAAGGATGGCTCGTTCCGTCCCGTTCTGGACCTCAAACTGCTCAACAGACATGTGAGCACCAGACTTTTTCGGATGGAATCTCTCCGCTCGGTCATCGCTTCGATGTCACAAGGAGACTTCCTAGCATCGATCGACATCAAGGATGCTTATCTCCCATGTGCCGATCGCACCCGAACATCAACGCTTTTTGCGTTTCGCCATCGGGGACGAACACCTCCAGTTCGTGGCTTTGCCCTTCGGCCTGGCGACAGCCCCACGGGTGTTCACCAAGGTCATGGCATCTGTTGTGGCGGTCCTACACTCACAGGGCCACTCGGTGATTCCCTACTTAGACGATCTTCTGGTCAGGGCACCCTCTCAGATGGCGTGTCAAAACAGCCTTTCCGTCGCTCTGGCGACTCTCCAGCAGTTCGGGTGGATCATCAACTTCCCAAAATCCAAGTTGACACCGACCCAATCACTGACGTACCTTGGGATGGAGTTTCATACTCAGTCAGCAGTAGTCATGCTACCGCTGGACAAGCAGCTTTCGCTGCAGGCAGGGGTGCAATCTCTTCTTCGGGGTCAGTCACACCCCTTGAGGCGCCTAATGCACTTCCTGGGGAAGATGGTGGCAGCGATGGAGGCAGTGCCCTTCGCGCAATTCCGTCTGCGGCCACTCCCGTGGGACATTCTCCGCAAATGGGACAGGAGGTCGACTTCACTCGACTGGAACGTCTCTCTTTCCCTTGCAACCAAGACGTCACTCCAGTTCAGGATTGGTCGCAGTTTCGACTGCCTTATGTGTTTCCCCCTCTGGCACTGCTGCCCAGAGTGCTGCGCAAAATCAGGTCCGACTGTCGTCGCGCCATTCTCGTCGCCCCAGATTGGCCGAGGCGGTCGTGGTACCCGGATCTGTGGCATCTCACGGTGGGTCAACCGTGGGCGCTCCCAGACTTGCTGTCTCAAGGGCCGTTTTTCCATCTGAATTCTGCGGCCCTCAACCTGACTGTGTGGCCATTGAGTCCTGGCTCCTAGCGTCCTCAGGGTTATCTCAAGATGTCATTGCCACTATGAGACAGGCCAGGAAACCAACGTCCGCCAAGATCTATCACAGGTCTTGGAGGATCTTCTTATCCTGGTGCTCTGATAAGGGTTTTACTCCCTGGCCCTTTGCCTTACCCACTTTTCTTTCATTCCTTCAATCCGGAATGGACAAGGGTTTGTCTCTCGGCTCTCTCAAGGGACAAGTATCGGCGCTATCCGTATTTTTTCAAAAGCGCCTAGCCAGGCTTCCGCAGGTCCGCACGTTCCTGCAGGGAGTTTGCCACATAGTCCCACCTTACAAGCGTCCGCTGGAACCCTGGGATCTTAACAGGGTGCTATTGGCTCTTCAGAAACCACCTTTCGAGCCGCTGCGGGATGTCTCTTTATCACGTCTTTCGCAGAAGGTGGCATTTCTAGTGGCAGTTACATCGCTCCGTAGAGTATCGGAGCTGGCAGCGCGGTCATGCAAAGCCCCCTTCCTGGTTTTTCACCAGGATAAGGTGGTTCTGCGTCCGGTCCCGGAATTTCTCCCTAAGGTGGTATCTCCTTTTCATCTCAATCAGGATATCTCCTTACCTTCATTTTGCCCTCATCCAGTTCACCAATGTGAAAAGGATTTGCACTCGTTAGATCTGGTGAGAGCACTCCGGCTCTACGTGTCTCGCACGGCGCCCCTGCGCCGTTCAGATGCGCTCTTTGTTCTTGTCGCTGGCCAGCGTAAGGGTTCGCAGGCTTCCAAGTCAACCTTGGCTCGGTGGATCAAGGAACAGATTCTTGAAGTCTACCGTTCTTCTGGGCTTCCGCTTCCTTTGGGGCTGAAAGCCCATTCTACCAGAGCCGTGGGTGCGTCTTGGGCATTGCGGCACCGGGCTACGGCTCAGCAGGTGTGTCAGGCAGCTACCTGGTCTAGTCTGCACACTTTCACGAAACGCTATCAGGTGCATACCTATGCTTCGGCAGACGCCAGTCTAGGTAGGCGAGTCCTTCAGGCGGCGGTTGCCCACCTGTAAGAGGGGGTCGTTTTCGGCTCTTTTTTATCGAGGTATTCTTTTACCCACCCAGGGACTGCTTTTGGACGTCCCAATTGTCTGGGTCTCCCAATGGAGCGACAAAGAAGGGAATTTTGTTTACTTACCGTAAATTCCTTTTCTTCTAGCTCCTATTGGGAGACCCAGCACCCGCCCCTGTTCCCTTCGGGCTGGTTGTTCTTTTGTGTACACATGTTGTTCATGTTGAATTGTTCCTTTGGTTCATGGTTTCAGTTCTCCGAACATCCTTCGGATTGAATTTACCTTAGACCAATTTATAAGTTTCCTCCTTCCTGCTTTTGCACCAAAACTGAGGAGCCCGTGGTCCACGGGAGGGTGTATAGGCAGAGGGGAGGGGTTACACTTTTTAAAATGTAATACTTTGTGTGGCCTCCGGAGGCAGAAGCTATACACCCAATTGTCTGGGTCTCCCAATAGGAGCTAGAAGAAAAGAAATTTACGGTAAGTAAACAAAATTCCCTTCTTTCCTCCCAAATGTTTGGGAGGAAAAGTACGTCTTCTAATCCAAAAAAATACGGTAATTAATCGGCAAGGCTGCTGGACGTCAGTGAAGTCATTCCGAGTTTATCCCAGGCTTCTCGGTATGAATTAAACTTGCCACATTCAGATATTAAACCTTTGGAGACCTGTCTGGATTGGTTTGTAGTTGAAGAACTCCACTACCCACATGGGTTTTCTCTTGACATAGGTGTGTAGGTTAAAAAAAAAAAAAAAAAAAATCAACAGTGCCCCCATTGTTTCCTTCCCTCGCACACCGTTATTATAAGACATTCCAAGGCCGGAGTTTCACAACTTCCACGTCTCCCGGCTTGTCATGGTGGCGGCAGTGAATGGAGGCTTTCATTTCACTTGACACGTGGAGAGCAGCGGGGGGGGCGTAGGTGTGAGTGCAGCCTCCACAGAAGACCCAAATCCTGCTCTTGGCGTTTCTAATTATACCTTTATTCATCTTTTTTGTCTCTTTTAGTGAACTCGATTACTACGACTCCCCCACGGTAAACGCCCGATGCCAAAAGATCTGTGATCAGTGGGACTTGTTGGGTTCTCTGACGCACAGCAGACGGGAGGCCTTAGAGGTGAGGACAGCGGGGGACGCCCTGCCAGCTTGTCACACTTACTTGATCAAATCAAATCAAATCAAATCAAATCAAATAAGCTTTATTGGCAGGACCAAATACAAATTAGTTTTGCCAAAGCAAGTGTACATTAGGGCCTGGGGCTGTGGGGATGGTGGGTGGGGATTGTAGGAAGGATGGATGGGGCACATCCAGGGTGGGGACTGTGGTCATCAATTTTTAATTTTTTTTACCTTGTGCCCGCAGCAAACAGAGAAGCATTTGGAGGCCATAGACCAGTTGTATCTTGAATATGCAAAAAGAGCAGCACCTTTCAACAACTGGATGGAAGGGGCAATGGAGGACTTGCAGGACATGTTTATTGTGCACACCACCGAAGAGATCGAGGTAAGGGATCTATTTCATGTCTTAGCGGCGCAGACATATTAGGATCTTGATGTCCGGAGAAAACAAGGCTGTTTTTGTCTGATTTCAGGGCCTTATGGCAGCCCACGAGCAGTTTAAGTCTACGCTGCCAGACGCTGACCGTGAGAGAGAAGCCATTCTTGATATCCAAAGCCAAGCTCAGAAGATTGCCGATTACAACCACATTAAGTTGGCGTCCGGGAACCCCTACACCTCCGTCACACCACAGACCATCAATTCTAAGTGGGACAAGGTGGGTGTCCCCGCAGGACCCCCCGTTTGGACAATCCCACACCTGAGCAGAGTGGCAATTTCTAATACACTCCATACTTCTCCATGACAGGTCCAGCAGTTGGTTCCTAAGAGAGACAATGCCCTGAAAGGAGAGCAAGACAAGCAGCAGAACAACGAGCACTTGCGTCTGCAGTTTGCTAAGCAAGCAAACGTGGTGGCACCTTGGATTCAGGCAAAGATGGAAGTACGTAATGTTTGTTTAAAGTCGCTTATGGCCTTTGTTTGCCGTCCATGCCGCGGGTGGTGCCGACGCAGAGAATTGTTGGGAACAAAGTGCCATCTAGTGTGTGAGAGCAGTAATGCATGTGAAGGGATTGTGGAACAGATGCATTAAAGGGAACCTGTCATCAGATTTTGTCCTTCTAAACTAAAGCCAGCACTTTAAGCAGCCTGTTATGATTCAGGGACTGAAGAGGATCAAAAAAATGCGGAAACCCAAAAAGTAACAGAGAGGCTGGAACCTTAACGGATTGCAGACCTAATCCTGACACAACTAGAAGTAGCCGTGGGACGGGCCTACGATGGCCTAGTCGTCTCGACACAGCCGGAGAACTAAATATCCTTACAGATAGAAATATAAGAAAAGCTAATCTGCCTTGGAGCAAGCCCCAAAGATATAGATAGCCCCCCCCCCCCCACATGTAAAGGTTTCGGTGATATAAGAAAACACAATACAAAGCTTGAAAACAGATTAGCAAAGATGAGCCCCAAACTATCTTTATAGGAAAGGATAGGAAGGAGTACTGTCTGTAGCCGTAAAAACCCTAAAAAATGCCAGGACATCTGATATAAAAAAAGAAAAAAAAACCCTAAGACCAAACCGCCTCTCCCCCACTATATCAGCACTCTGATGTTACTGGGAACCAAAACACTAATATATATGAGGGACTGAATTAATACCAGGCATGACAAAACACAATACCTTGCAGATTCATGGCGCTAAGTATACAGACACTCCCAGCAGGGAATGATCCAATTCCACCAGGAACTCCACACAGGCAAAATAGGAATCAAGCATTAGTATCAAAGCAGAAAAAACAACAAGAAAGTGGAAAACAAACAGCAGAGGTACAAGACCAACTTATCTGAGAGGAGTTCTGGTAGAGAGCAGGGCTGGTTACAGACTGTCCTTAACACACAGGAGACCATTGAGCACCGGCAAGTAACAAGCGAAAACTACTCTGCTAAATACCCAAATCTGACAGACCTGATTGCCACTCATTGACAGGTGTGTGGCTTGCATTCCACAAATCAACAGCACCGCCAGCACTGACCACAAGAGGGAGCCCCAAACTGGAAAATTTTTCACAACAGCAGCCCCTGTGCTGCATTCTATAAAGGTGCACGTTACCCCCTGTAGACCCCACAAATACCTCTATAAGATCTCCCACCTTGTTTGGTCCAGTCTGATGGGCATTCTAGTCTGCACCTCCTGTCCCTCCTTTCCTCGTCGTCCTGTGCTGATTGATGTGGATCCACATAGGCGGGCAAAATCTTGTCATATTCTCGGCTCGCACAGGCGCACTGTGCTCTGCCCTATTGCAGGCAGAGCCGAAAACATAGGTGCGTCTGCGTGAAACAGCGAGTTCTGTGCACAGGTACGCGATTTTTCCCAGCGACGCTGATGACATTATCCACATCTCTGGGCAAAATCTCGAGCCTGCATAGAGAACTCGCCGGTTCACGCAGGCACACCTGTGTTTTCGGCTCTGCCCGCAACAGGGCAGAGCGAAGTGCGCCTGCGCAAGCTGGGAATATTTCTGCGCAAGATTTTGCCCGCCTACGTGGATGGCGACTGAGGCGTCATCCACCTCAATCAGCACAGGAGGACAGCGAAAGGAGGCACAGAATTGGATACCCTTCGGACCAGACAATTTACACGCAGGGTGGGAGAGTTTATAAAGGTATTTCTGGGGTCTTCAGGGAAACGCGCACCTTTTATAGAATGCAGCACAGGTGCTGATTAAGGTACTAGTTTTAGTTTGGAAGACCAAAATGTGGCGACAGGTTCCAGTTAAATATATATCTATATCTTTACTGGATCTTATATACTTATGTTATGTTGCAAAGTCTCCAATAATGCTAGAGAAGCGAGTGCATTTGTCTAAAACACCTCCCTTTTTTATCTGCATGTGAGCAATGTATGTTTATTTATTGTTTGGGTATTAAAATGAAGCATTCACATATTTTCTTTCCAGGAGATTGGAAAAATCGCCATCGAAATGCACGGCACCCTGGAGGATCAGATGAGTCACCTGAAGCAGTACGAGCAAAGCGTGATAAACTACAAGCCCAACATCGACAAGCTGGAACAGCAGCACCAGCTCATCCAGGAGGCCCTGATCTTCGATAACAAGCACACAAACTACACCATGGAGGTGCGACCCCTGGTGCCGTCCAACCATTTAATGTGGGCTTTGTGTCCCGAGCGGTCGGTAATGGATTTTTTTTTTTATTTTTTGTCCTTTTGCAGCATATCCGGGTTGCTTCGGAACATCTGCTCACCACCACCGCCAGGACCTTAAACGAGGTGGAGAACCAGATCTTAACACGTGACGCCAAGGGAATCAGCCAGGAACAGATGCACGAGTTCAGAGCGTCATTCAATCACTTTGACAAGGTGAGAGGGAAATCTTGAGTGGTTGTGTAGTGAGACATACAGGTAGGTTGGGAAGCCCAATTTATAACCAGATCCATCTCCCTCCTCAGAATTATTATTTATTATTATAGCGCCATTTATTCCATGGCACTTTACATGTGAAAGGCGGTATGCAAAATAGGGACAAGTACAATAGTCATAAACAATACAAGGCACAGACAGGTACAGGAGGACGGAGGTCCCTGCCCGAGAGGGCTCATAGTCCACAGGAGGAGATAGGACCCTGCCATTGAGGGCTCAGTCTACAGGAAGAGAGGACCCTGCCCGAGGGCTCACAGTCTACAAGGGATGGGTGAGGATACAGTAGGTGAGGGTAGAGCTGAGTGTGCGGCGTTATATCAGACTGAGGGTTACGGCAGGTTGTAGGCTTGTCGGAAGAGGTGGGTCTTCAGGTTCCTTTTGAAGCTTGTCAAGGTAGGCGAGAGTCTGATATGTTGTGGCAGAGTGTTCCAGAGTATGGGGGAGGCACGGGAGAAGTCTTGGATGCGATGGTGGGAAGAGGAGAGTAGAGAATGAGATCTTGTGAGGATCTGAGGTTACGTGCAGGTAGGTACCGGGAGACTAGGTCACAGAAGTATGGAGGAGACAGGTTGTGGATGGCTTTGTAGGTCATGGTTAGGGTTTTGAACTGGAGTCGTTGGGCAATGGGAAGCCTGTGAAGGGATTGGCAGTGAGGAGAGCTCGGGGAGTAGTGGGGGGACAGGTGGATCAGTCGGGCAGCAGAGTTTAGAATAGATTGTAGGGGTGCGAGACTGTTAGAAGGGAGGCCGCAGAGCAGGAGGTTGCAATAATCCAGGCGGGAGATAAGGGGATACACTAGGGTTTTTGCAGCTTCTTGGGAAAGGAATGTACAGATCTGGGAAATGTTTTTGAGTTGGAGGTGGAGAGGGCTTTGATGTGGAGCTGGAAAGAGAGATCAGAGTCTAGAGTAGCAGCGAGCACGTGGGACTGGGGAAAGCGAGCATAAGACGAGCCACTTCCCCCAGGTCAATGTCTGTGTTTTGTAACGTAATGTTGTGTTTCTCTTCCATTCTCCACCCATTGCCTTCCTCTCCATCTCATCGCCTGTGTCTCCTGCCCACCGCTTGCTCTTCTGGACCCATCATGTCCTTCCCCCACCATATTCTACTCATGACAGGATCATACGGGTGCCCTGGGACCTGAGGAATTCAAAGCTTGTCTCATCAGTCTGGGTTATGATGTGGAAAATGACAGACAGGTACCAAAACGATCGTGCTCGGCCAAACTAATTCTCTGCCGCTTTCTCTCTCCTCTCTCCGTTTGTGTGGCCACTTTCCTTTCCTTGATCTGTCCTCTCACATCCAATGCTCCTCCTTTAACGTGTCTCGCACCTTTTTCCTCTGCTTCGTCTGTCCCTTTTTTTTTTTCCTTCTCTTTCCTCTGTTCAATGTTTATTACTATTTCTTGGAAAAGAAGAGAATTTCCGCTCTGGATGCCGATGACTTTCGAGCTCTCCTTATCTCTACTGGATACAGCTTGGTATGCTTCTCCCGCTTCTGTTTTCTGTGGTGCCACTGGTGTTTCTTAATATCCTAATTTTTATCTTTGCTTACTCCATTTGATCATCGTCTTGTTATCCACCCTCAGGGCGATGTCGAATTTAACCGTATCATGGCCAGCGTCGACCCCAACAATTCGGGCATGGTAACGTTCCAAGCGTTCATTGACTTCATGTCTAAAGAGACCACAGACACCGACACTGCGGACCAAGTTATCGCATCCTTCAAGGTCCTCGCTGGAGATAAGGTAAGCGGTTGCTGTTATTAGTCTGGTGCCTAGAGGATAATGATCAAAAATTCCATGTAAAATCACCATTAAATGTCAATAAATATCAAAAAACCTTTAGATAAGAATCCCCAGGTATACAATAAATAAAGGAAATGATTCAATTGATATTAAAAATTAATATTTTTTTATTCCATCATTAAAATAAATAATTATTACAATTTCATAGAAATACTAAGCAGGAGAAAGTCCCATAAATTATAGCAGTGATTTGTCAGAAAATAAAGTGCTTAATGCAATGACCACTAATTATTTATTTATATAATATATATACATACACACATTATATATATATATATATATATATATATATATATATATATATATATATATATATATATATATATAATATCTCTGTATGTGTATATATGTATAAATGTATATATAATTTGTCATATATAACAAAGTGTGCAGTGCAGAATTAGATATCAAAGTCATATGGTATAAATGCCTTTAATATCAAAGAATATAAAGTGCTAATTTTATAGAGGGAATTATACCTTCTGTGTGGTCAAAAATAATCCAGGCGTGCCGCTATTCCCCGACGCGTGTTTCAGCGATCCTTTCCTCAGGGGGTGCGGTCTGGTAAACTGCTGCTATAATTTGAGACTTTCTCTTGCTTAGTATTTCTATGAATTTTTAATAATTATTTATTTCTTTGTCGCTCTATTGGGAGACCCAGACAATTGGGTTGTATAGGCTATGCCTCCGGAGGCCGCACAAAGTACTACACTTAAAAGTGTTAAGCCCCTCCCCTTCTGCCTATACACCCCCCGTGCTCCCACGGGCTCCTCAGTTTTTTGCTTTGTGCGAAGGAGGTCAGACACGCACAGCACAGCTCCACAGATTGGTCAGCAGCAGCTGCTGACCATGTCGGATGGAAGAAAAGTGGGCCCATATAGGGCCCCCAGCATGCTCCCTTCTCACCCCACTCTTGTCGGCGGTGTTGTTAAGGTTGAGGTATCCATTGCGGGTACGGAGGCTGGAGCCCACATGCTGCTTTCCTTCCCCATCCCCCTCAGGGCTCTGGGCGAAGTGGGATCCTATCGGTCTCCAGGCACTGAGACCGTGCTTCATCCACAACTCCTGTGGAGACTGCTGGATAGGAGCCGGGTACCGTTCAGGGACATGGCCCTGCTACGTGAAGGTACTCTGTATCCCTGTGGGGACCGCGCACGGCAACACCTCAGCTTTGCTGGGTGTGCTAGTGCACCGGGCCGCGGCGCTGACCGGGTTAAATGTGCCATTACACACTCAGCGTCGCTGAGTGTGTTTATATGTAGGGGCTACCGCGCTAACCGCCGCTGCCATGGGAAACTGCGGCGCGGCTGGGACTTGTAGTTCGCCGGGGACTTCGGCGTGTGCCGCGCTTTTACGGCGGCCACGCTTATACTCGAGTCCCCGGCTTGCTTGCGGCCTAGTTTTCCCTTTCTCCCGCCCTCAGCCCTGACAGGCAGGGGGAAGGGCGGGACGCTGCACGGAACGAGCAGCACTGAGGGCTGGAGTATGATTTACATACTCCACCCCCCCTCACTGTGCACAGTGCAGGCACCAGCTCCCGCACTTTCTCGGCCACGCCCACGGCTCCCTCCTCTCGTCAGGACGCCGCAGCCATTCCTGTCAGCTCCTCGGACGCTGCAGAGAGGGACAAACCCTGGGAGACCCAGACACGGTCTCTGGTGGCCTCACAACCGTTTTAAAGCGGGTGGTAAGCAGCACCTGTTGGTGCTAGCCCCATGGTGCTGTAGTGTATTGATACATTATTTGTTTATAGTATATACTCTACACTGTATGACCACAGTTCATTCTGGCTATATACCCTATTGTGTTACACAGGGAAAACAATAGCATGGCGCCCACAAAAGGCAGGGGTGCCAAAACACAGGCTTATTATGCTGCCTGCGCCGCATGTATGACCCCACTACCGGCAGGTTCCACTGACCCTCATTGTGTGCACTGTTCGGCCCCTGTGGCACTTATTCAGCCAGAGCCTCTGCTAAGAGGGGCCCAGGGGGAGCCACCTGTTGACACTGTCCAGGTGACGGGGACTGAGTTTGCAAAACTCTGAGACTATGGCTAAGATACTAGAAGCCTTGCCGTCCAGGCCGGTATCTCAGCAAAGGGACTCTGTTGAATCATTGTCCCCTGACCCCCCTCAGTTGGTCCAACAATGTCCTCCCGGGGTATCTCATACATCCCAGGCTGAGGGTTATGACTTAGACCCCAGCCCCAGACCGAATAAGCGGGCTTGCTTAGAATTTCCCTCGACATCATATTGTTCAGGGTCTCAGCGAGGGGAATCTCTGGTTGATGATGCGGAGACAGTTGATCAGGATTCTGATCCTGAGGGCGCTCTCAATCTTAATACTCCAGACGGGGACGCCATAGTGAACGATCTTATTGCGTCCATCAATCAAATGCTGGATATTTCTCCCTCAGTTCCTCCAGCAGAGGAGTCAGATTATCAGCAGGAGTAATTCCGCTTCAGGTTCCCCAAGCGTACACCGAGTATGTTTCTAGACCACTCTGATTTCAGAGAGGCAGTCCAGAATCACCATGCTTGTCCAGATAAGCGTTTTTCTAAGCGCCTTAAGGATACACGTTATCCTTTTCCCCCTGACGTGGTTAAAGGTTGGACTCAGTGTCCCAAAGTGGATCCTCCAATCTCCAGACTGGCGGCTAGATCCATACTTGCAGTGGAAGATGGGGCTTCACTCAAAGATGCCACTGACAGGCAGATGGAGCTCTGGTTGAAATCCATCTATGAAGCTATCGGAGCTTCTTTTGCCCCAGCATTCGCAGCCGTATGGGCGCTACAAGCTATCTCAGCAGGTCAAGCGCAAATTGAAGCGGCCGCGCCACAAGTGGCATCCATTACCACCCAGACCTCGGCAATTGCGTCTTACGCTATTAATGCTGTCCTGGACTCTGCGAGCCGTACGGCGGTTGCGGCCGCCAATTCGGTGGTACTCCGCAGGGCCTTGTGGCTACGGGAATGGAAGGCAGATTCTGCTTCCAAAAAGCGCTTAACCAGTTTGCCAATTTCTGGCGACAGGCTGTTTGGCGAGCGTCTGGATGAAATCATCAAACAATCCAAGGGAAAGGATACATCCTTACCCCAGCCCAAACAGAACATACCCCAACAGAGGAGAGGGCAGTCGAGGTTTCGGTCCTTTCGGGGCGCGGGCAGGTCCCAATTCTCCTCGTCCAAAGGGTCTCAGAAGGAACAAAGGAACTCTGATGCATGGCGGTCTAAGTCACGTCCTAAAAAGACCACCGGAGGCGCCGCTAACAAAGCGGCTTCCTCATGACTTTCGACCTCCTCTAGTAGCATCCTCGGTCGGTGGCAGGCTCTCCCGCTTTTGCGACACCTGGCTGCCACAAATAAAAGACCGCTGGGTGAGAGACATTCTGTCTCACGGTTACAAGATAGAGTTCACCTCTCGTCCCCCGACTCGATTCTTCAGGTCATCCCCGCCTCCCGAGCGAGCCGAGGCTCTTCTGCAGGCGCTGGGCACTCTGAAGGCGGAAGGAGTGGTGGTCCCTGTTCCTCTTCAGCAACAGAGCCACGGTTTTTACTCCAACTTGTTTGTGGTCCCAAAGAAGGACGGGTCTTTCCGCCCGGTCCTGGACCTGAAACTGCTCAACAAACACGTAAAAACCCGACGGTTCAGGATGGAATCCCTCCGCTCCGTCATCGCCTCAATGTCCCAAGGAGATTTCCTTGCATCGATCGATATCAAAGATGCTTATCTCCACGTACCGATTGCTCCAGAGCACCAGCGCTTCTTGCGCTTCGCCATAGGAAACGAACACCTGCAATTTGTGGCACTGCCGTTCGGCCTGTCAACAGCCCCACGGGTTTTTACCAAGGTGATGGCTACTGTAGTAGCGCTCCTACACTCGCAGGGTCACTCGGTGATTCCGTATTTGGACGATCTGCTGATCAAGGCACCCTCTCAAGAGGCATGCCAACGCAGCCTCGACGCTACCCTGGAGACTCTCCAGGGTTTCGGGCGGATCATCAATTTTCCAAAGTCAAATCTGACACCGGCCCAATCGCTGACATATCTTGGCATGGAGTTTCATACCCTCTCAGCGATAGTGAAGCTTCCGCTGATCAAGCAGCAGTCACTACAGAAAGGGGTACAATCTCTCCTTCAAGGCCAGTCACACCCCTTGAGGCGCCTCATGCACTTCCTGGGGAAGATGGTGGCAGCAATGGAGGCAGTCCCTTTCGCGCAGTTTCACCTGCGTCCCCTTCAATGGGACATCTTACGCAAATGGGACAGGAAGCCGACGTCCCTCGACAGGACCGTCTCCCTCTCTCAGGCGACCAAAGCTTCCCTTCGGTGGTGGCTCCTTCCCACTTCATTATCGAAGGGGAAATCCTTCCTACCCCCATCCTGGGAAGTAGTCACGACGGACGCGAGTCTGTCAGGGTGGGGAGCGGTTTTTCTCCACCACAGGGCTCAGGGTACGTGGACCCAGCAAGAGTCCTCGCTTCAGATCAATGTTCTGGAAATACGGGCAGTGTATCTTGCCCTGAAAGCGTTCCAGCAGTGGTTGAAGGGCAAGCAGATCCGAATTCAGTCGGACAACTCCACAGCGGTGGCATACATCAACCACCAAGGCGGCACACGCAGCCGGCAAGCCTTCCAGGAAGTCCGGCGGATTTTGATGTGGGTGGAAGCCACGGCCTCCACCATATCCGCAGTTCACATCCCAGGCGTGGAAAACTGGGAAGCAGATTATCTCAGTTGCCAGGGCATGGACGCAGGGGAATGGTCCCTTCACCCGGACGTGTTTCAGGAGATCTGTTGCCGCTGGGGGGTGCCGGACGTCGACCTCATGGCGTCCCGGCACAACAACAAGGTACCAATGTTCATGGCACGGTCTCAAGATCCCAGAGCTCTGGCGGCAGACGCCTTAGTTCAGGATTGGTCGCAGTTTCAGCTCCCTTATGCGTTTCCTCCGCTGGCACTGTTGCCCAGAGTGTTACGCAAGATCAGGGCCGAATGCCGCCGCGTCATCCTCGTCGCTCCAGACTGGCCGAGGCGGTCGTGGTACCCGGATCTGTGGCATCTCACGGTCGGCCAACCGTGGGCACTACCAGACCGACCAGACTTGCTATCTCAAGGGCCGTTTTTCCATCTGAATTCTGCGGCCCTCAACCTGACTGTGTGGCCATTGAGTCCTGGATCCTAGCGTCTTCAGGGTTATCTCAAGACGTCATTACCACTATGAGACAAGCTAGGAAACCAACGTCCGCTAAAATCTACCACAGGACGTTGAAAATTTTCCTGTCGTGGTGTTCTGCTCAGGGTATTTCTCCCTGGCCTTTTGCCTTGCCCGCTTTTCTGTCCTTCCTTCAATCTGGACTGGAAAAGGGTTTGTCGCTCGGCTCTCTTAAGGGACAAGTCTCAGCGCTCTCTGTGTTTTTCCAGAAGCGCCTAGCCAGACTTCCACAGGTACGCACGTTCCTGCAGGGGGTTTGTCACATCGTCCCTCCTTACAAGCGGCCGTTAGAACCCTGGGATCTGAACAGGGTGCTGATGGTTCTTCAGAAACCACCATTCGAGCCAATGAGGGATATTCCTCTCTCACGCCTTTCGCAGAAAGTGGTTTTTCTAGTAGCAGTCACTTCACTTCGGAGAGTGTCTGAGCTAGCAGCGCTTTCATGCAAAACCCCTTTCCTGGTGTTTCACCAGGACAAGGTGGTTCTACGTCCGGTTCCGGAATTTCTCCCTAAGGTGGTATCCCCCTTTCATCTCAATCAGGATATCTCCTTACCTTCTTTTTGTCCTCATCCAGTTCACCAATGTGAAAAGGATTTGCACTTGTTAGATCTGGTGAGAGCACTCAGAATCTACATTTCTCGTACGGCGCCCCTGCGCCGCTCGGATGCACTCTTTGTCCTTGTCGCTGGCCAGCGTAAAGGGTCACAGGCTTCCAAATCAACCCTGGCTCGGTGGATCAAGGAGCCAATTATCGAAGCTTACCGTTCGGCTGGGCTTCCGGTTCCCTCAGGGCTGAAGGCCCATTCTACCAGAGCCGTGGGCGCGTCCTGGGCTTTGAGGCACCAGGCTACGGCTCAGCAGGTGTGTCAGGCGGCTACCTGGTCGAGTCTGCACACTTTCACGAAGCACTATCAAGTGCATACCTATGCTTCGGCGGATGCCAGCCTAGGTAGACGAGTCCTTCAGGCGGCGGTTGCCCACCTGTAGGAAGAGGCCGTTTTACGGCTCTTACGAGGTATTATTTTACCCACCCAGGGACTGCTTTTGGACGTCCCAATTGTCTGGGTCTCCCAATAGAGCGACAAAGAAGAAGGGAATTTTGTTTACTTACCGTAAATTCCTTTTCTTCTAGCTCTAATTGGGAGACCCAGCACCCGCCCCTGTTTTTTCTTCAGCGCTCTATTGGGAGACCCAGACGATTGGGGTATAGCTACTGCCTCCGGAGGCCACACAAAGCACTACACCAAAAAGTGCAAGGCCCCTCCCCTTCTGGCTATACCCCCCCGTGGTATCACGGGTTCTCCAGTTTTCAAGCTTTGTGCGAAGGAGGTCAGACATCCATACATAGCTCCACAGATTTTAGTCAGCAGTAGCTGCTGACTATTTCGGATGGAAGAAAAGAGGGCCCATATAGGGCCCCCAGCATGCTCCCGTCTCACCCGTGGATGGTGTTGTACGGTTGAGGTACCTATTGCTGGTACAGAGGCTGGAGCCCCACATGCTGCTTTCCTTCCACATCCCCTTGTAGGGCTCTGTGGAAGTGGGATCCTGCCGGCTTCTAAGCTCTGACGCCGGGCTCCATCCACAGACCCAGTTGAACCTGATGGATATGGAGCAGGAGTACAATCAGGGACAAGGCCCTGCATCATACAGGTACTCTGTGTCCCCGGCAGGCACAGACACACTCCGGGCTGGCTGGGTGTTGTAGTGCGCCGGGGACCGTAACGTTGGAGTTAGTGTTCCTACAGTTTACTGGGGGACTTTGTGTTGTGGGAACGCAGCGCCGACCCCCACTGGATCGGGCGGCGCTGCTGTGACTTGTGGTGCGCCGGGGACACGCCGACCGCGCTTTTACGGCGGCGGCGTTTATAACTTTAGTCCCCGGCTTTTTGCGGCCTAGCTCCGCTTCGTTCCCGCCCCCACCCTGTCAATCAGGGTAGGGGAGAGACGCTGTTTCGCAGCAGCGACGAGGGCTGGAGCCTGATTTACATGCTCCAGCCCTCTCACTAGGCACAGAGGGAAGCAGGCTTCCCGCTCTTAGCCAGGAACGCCCAGGGCCCGCCCCCCCTCCTCTCCCAGGACGCCGGCAGCCATTACATGCAGTCTGGCTGGAGGAAGGACGCAAGGCTCTGGGAGACCTGGACTAGGGGGCTTTTGGCGACCACACACCCGCTCTTAAGCGGGCGGTAAGCGGCATTTCAGCTGGCCCCTCTAGTGCCTCAGTGTGTATTGGTGTACTGTGTCACCAGATATATATATTTATTTATTTCTTGCACTGTGAGGTCGCTTCCTGGCTGGATACCCAGATCGCTCTGAGGAAGCAGCAACATGTCATCCACAAAACGCAAGGCTGCCAAGGCTAGGGCTGTGTACACTGCGTGTGCTGCATGTGGGGCTGCTCTACCAGCAGGCTCCGATGACCCCCATTGTGTGCAATGCTCCGATCCGGTGCTGCTTCGCCAGCCGGAGTCCGGAGAGGTAGTGACCCAGGCTGAGACGCTTGTAAGTTCTGCCCCGGCGCCAGGGACAGACTTTGCAGTTTTTGCTGATAGATTGTCTGTGACTATGACAAAAATCCTTGAAACTTTGCAATCCATGTCTGGGGCTCAGTCTTTGGACTCGGCGAGGTCTCTGTCCTCTGGCCCCCCTCAGCTGGATCCAATCCAGACTACAAGGGGGTCCCCGGCTTCACAAGCTGAGGATTATGACTCAGATGATAGCCCCAGCCACCCTAAGCGAGCTCGCTGGGAAAGACCCTCAACGTCATCACACTGCTCAGGGTCTCAGCGCAATCAGTCTCCCTGTGAGGTGTCTGAAGAGAGTGATCAGGAATCCACTCCTGGAACCCCTCTCAACCTGGATACCCCTGATGGGGACGCCATGGTAAACGACCTCATCTCAGCCATCAATAGGCTGTTAGATATTTCTCCCCCAGCCCCTTCAGCAGAAGAGGCAGCTGCAGAGCAGGAGAAGTTTCGTTTCCTCTATCCCAAGCGTAAATTGAGTGCTTTGTTGGATCACTCTGACTTCAGAGAATCAATCCAGAAACACGACGCTCACCCAGAAAGACGTTTCTCTAAACGTTCTAGGGATACACGTTATCCTTTCCCCCCTGATGTGGTCAAGCGCTGGACCCAGTGTCCAAAGGTAGACCCCCCGATTTCCAAACTTGCAGCTAGATCCATAGTTGCAGTGGAGGATGGCGCTTCACTTAAAGATGCCAATGACAGACAGATGGACCTTTGGTTAAAATCTGTCTATGAAGCTATCGGCGCGTCGTTTGCTCCGGCATTCGCAGCCGTATGGGCTCTCCAGGCTATTTCAGCTGGTTTAGCAAAAGTGGATGCTATCATACATCCAGCAGTGCCACAAGTGGCGTCCCTTACCTCGCAGATGTCTGCGTTTGCGTCTTACGCTATCAATGCGGTCCTAGAATCTACCAGCCGCACCTCAATGGCGTCCGCCAATTCGGTAGTTTTGCGCAGAGCCTTGTGGTTAAGGGACTGGAAGGCAGATGCTGGTTCCAAAAAATGTTTAACCAGCTTGCCTTTATCTAGAGATAGACTGTTTGGCGAGCCATTGGCTGACATCATTAAGCAGTCCAAGGGTAAAGACTCTTCTTTACCCCAGCCCAGAACAAGCAAACCTCAGCAGAAAAAGTGGCAGCAGAGGTTTCAGTCCTTTCGAGGTTCGGGCAAGACACCATTTACCTCGTCCAAAGGGTCTCAGAGGACGCAAAGAAACTCAGATTCCTGGCGGGCTCACGCACGCCCCAAGAAAGCAAATGGAGGAACCGCTTCCAAAGCGGCTACCTCATGACTTCCAGCCCCCTCCCGCCGAATCTCCGGTCGGGGGCAGGCTCTCCCGCTTTTGCGACATTTGGCTGTCACAGGTCAAGGACCGGTGGGTGACAGACATTTTGTCTCGCGGGTACAGAATCGAGTTCAGTTCTCGTCCTCCAGCCCGATTCTTCAGAACCTCCCCACATCCAGACCGATCAGATGCTCTGCGGCAGGCGGTGGACTCCCTAAGAGCGGAAGGAGTAGTGATCCCTGTCCCTCCTCAGGAACAGGGTCGAGGGTTTTACTCCAATCTCTTTGTGGTTCCAAAAAAGGACGGCTCATTCCGTCCTGTTCTGGACCTAAAACTGCTCAACAAACATGTGCACGCCAGGCGGTTCCGGATGGAAACCCTACGATCTGTCATTGCCTCAATGTCTCGAGGAGACTTCCTTGCCTCAATAGACATCAAAGATGCTTATCTCCACGTGCCAATTGCTACAGAACATCAACGTTTTCTACGTTTTGTGATAGGAGACGACCATCTTCAGTTCGTAGCTCTGCTATTCGGTCTGGCGACAGCCCCACGGGTCTTCACCAAGGTCATGGCGGCAGTGGTAGCAGTCTTGCACTCTCAGGGACACTCGGTGATCCCTTACCTAGACGATCTACTGGTCAAGGCACCCTCTCAAGAGACATGCCAACTCAGCCTGAATGCTACGCTGGAGACTCTACAGTCTTTCGGATGGATCATCAACTTTCCAAAGTCGATCCTGTCACCGACCCAATCACTCACGTATCTTGGCATGGAGTTCCATACTCTAGCAGCGATAGTGAAGCTTCCGCTGAACAAACAGCGATCACTACAAACAGGGGTGCAATCTCTCCTTCAGGGTCAGTCGCACCCCTTGTGGCGCCTCATGCACTTCCTAGGGAAGATGGTGGCAGCCATGGAAGCAGTTCCATTTGCGCAGTTTCATCTGCGCCCACTTCAATGGGACATTCTCCGCCAATGGGACGGAAAGTCAACGTCACTAGACAGGAAAGTCTCCCTTTCCCAGACGGCCAAGGACTCTCTACAATGGTGGCTCCTTCCCACCTCATTGTCTCAGGGAAGATCCTTCCTGCCCCCATCCTGGGCAGTGGTCACGACAGATGCGAGTCTGTCAGGGTGGGGAGCAGTTTTTCTCCACCACAGGACTCAGGGAACGTGGACTCCGCAGGAGTCCACCCTTCAGATCAATGTTCTGGAAATCAGGGCAGTGTATCTTGCCCTACTAGCCTTCCAACAGTGGCTGGAAGGAAAGCAGATCCGAATCCAGTCGGACAACTCCACAGCGGTGGCATACATCAACCACCAAGGAGGGACGCGCAGTCGGCAAGCCTTCCAAGAAGTCCGGCGCATTCTAATGTGGGTGGAAGACACAGCATCCACCATATCCGCGGTTCACATCCCAGGCGTCGAAAACTGGGAAGCAGACTTCCTCAGTCGCCAGGGCATGGACGCAGGGGAATGGTCCCTTCACCCGGACGCGTTTCAGGAAATCTGTCGCCGCTGGGGAGTGCCGGACGTCGACCTAATGGCGTCCCGGCACAACAACAAGGTCCCGGCATATATGGCGAGGTCGCGCGATCAAAGAGCTCTGGCGGCAGACGCCTTAGTACAAGATTGGTCGCAGTTCCGGCTCCCATACGTATTCCCGCCTCTGGCACTCTTGCCCAGAGTCTTACGCAAGATCAGATCCGATTGCAGCCGCGTCATACTCGTCGCCCCAGACTGGCCGAGGAGATCGTGGTATCCGGATCTGTGGCATCTCACGGTCGGCCGACCGTGGTCACTTCCAGACAGACCAGACTTACTGTCCCAAGGGCCGTTTTTCCATCAGAATTCTGCGGCCCTGAACCTGACTGTGTGGCCATTGAGTCCTGGATCCTAGCGTCTGCAGGATTATCCCAAGGAGTTGTAGCCACAATGAGACAGGCTAGAAAGTCGACTTCTGCTAAGATCTACCACAGAACGTGGAAGATTTTCTTATCCTGGTGTTCCGCTCAGGGAGTGTCTCCCTGGCCATTTGCATTGCCCACTTTTCTTTCTTTCCTGCAATCGGGGTTAGAAAAGGGCTTGTCGCTCAGCTCCCTTAAAGGGCAAGTATCGGCAATATCCGTGTTTTTTCAGAAGCGTCTAGCACGTCTTCCTAAGGTGCGCACGTTCCTGCAGGGGGTCTGTCATATTGTGCCCCCGTACAGGCGGCCGTTAGATCCATGGGATCTGAACAGGGTACTAGTTGCTCTCCAGAAGCCGCCTTTCGAGCCTCTGAAGGAAGTTTCCTTTTCTCGCCTGTCACAGAAAGTGGCGTTTCTTGTTGCGATCACATCGCTTCGGCGAGTGTCGGAGCTGGCAGCTCTGTCATCCAAGGCTCCCTTCCTGGTGTTCCACCAGGACAAGGTAGTGCTGCGCCCCATTCCGGAGTTTCTCCCTAAGGTCGTCTCCTCGTTTCATCTTAATCAGGATATATCCTTGCCTTCCTTTTGTCCTCATCCGGTTCACCGGTATGAAAAGGACTTACGTTTGCTGGATCTGGTGAGAGCACTCAGAATCTACATTTCCCGCACGGCGCCCATGCGCCGTTCCGATGCACTTTTTGTCCTTGTCGCTGGTCCGCGCAAGGGGTTGCAGGCTTCTAAAGCCACCCTGGCTCGATGGATCAAAGAACCAATTCTAGAGGCCTACCGTTCTGCGGGGCTTCCGGTTCCTTCAGGGCTAAAAGCCCACTCAACCAGGGCCGTGGGTGCGTCCTGGGCATTACGACACCAGGCTTCGGCTCAACAAGTGTGCCAGGCAGCTACCTGGTCGAGTCTGCACACTTTCACCAAGCATTATCAGGTGCATACCTATGCTTCGGCGGATGCCAGCTTAGGTAGAAGAGTCCTGCAGGCGGCAGTGACACCCCCGTAGGGGAGGGCTGTTTTGCAGCTCTAACATGAGGTATTTCTTTACCCACCCAGGGACAGCTTTTGGACGTCCCAATCGTCTGGGTCTCCCAATAGAGCGCTGAAGAAGAAGGGAATTTTGTTACTTACCGTAAATTCCTTTTCTTCTAGCTCTTATTGGGAGACCCAGCACCCGCCCTGTTGTCCTTCGGGATTTTTTGTGGTTTGCGGGTACACATGTTGTTCATGTTGAACGGTTTTTCAGTTCTCCGATGTTACTCGGAGTTAATTTGTTTAAACCAGTTATTGGCTTTCCTCCTTCTTGCTTTGGCACTAAAACTGGAGAACCCGTGATACCACGGGGGGGTATAGCCAGAAGGGGAGGGGCCTTGCACTTTTTGGTGTAGTGCTTTGTGTGGCCTCCGGAGGCAGTAGCTATACCCCAATCGTCTGGGTCTCCCAATAAGAGCTAGAAGAAAAGGAATTTACGTTAAGTAACAAAATTCCCTTCTTTGTGTACACATGTTGTTCATGTTGAATGGTTTCAGTTCTCCGATATTCCTTCGGATTGAAGTTACTTTAAACCAGTTTATAATTCTTTTTCCTCCTTCTTGCTTTTGCACCAAAACTGAGGAGCCCGTGGGAGCACGGGGGGTGTATAGGCAGAAGGGGAGGGGCTTAACACTTTTAAGTGTAGTACTTTGTGCGGCCTCCGGAGGCATAGCCTATACAACCCAATTGTCTGGGTCTCCCAATTAGAGCTAGAAGAAAAGGAATTTACGGTAAGTAAACAAAATTCCCTTCTTTAATGATTAAAAAATATTATATTTTAATATTAATTGCATCATCATTTCCTTTATTGTATCCCTGGGGATTCTTATCTAAAGGTTTTTTGATATTTGGTGCCTAGAGGAGTCTGATTTTTGTCTTGTATGACATTTGTAAAACTTTTTGCTTTTTTTTTCTTTCTTTTCCAGAATTACATCACCGCAGCTGAGCTGCGCCGAGAGCTGCCACCAGATCAAGCTGAATATTGCATCTCCCGTATGGCTCCCTATCACGGTCCCGATGGAGTGCCTGGAGCACTGGATTACATGTCCTTTTCTACTGCGTTGTACGGCGAGAGCGACCTGTGAGAGCAGGATGGGGACGAGATCAACACTGCCCGACCACCCTCCATCAGCTACAGAAGGGGAGAAGCGCCAGATGGTCAGGGAAGATGGGGGGTCACTAGCATCCCCCCGGTCAAGGGGGAAGAGGGAGGGGGATCACATTAGCTTTCGTTCCCTTTGCAAGGAGGGAGGAGAAGGCATAGCAGAAGCTGCAGGACCGCTCCTCCCCCCCCCCCTTTTTGCAAAGCTATCTATGCAATGGCTAAGGGGCTGGGGTGCTTCCACACACAGCTGGCACGTAGACTGCGCTTCTGGGTATCTTTTATTTCATATTTCGCACCTTGTACAGTTCTCACAGACCCCCCTCCCTCTCCCTTTCTTGATTTATTTATTCCTGGTCCTGAAAATCCCTGCGAGAGGCATGCGGTCCGTGCCCACGCAGTAGAGTACTAACGTCTTTGTGGGGTTTTTTTTGTTTTGTTTTTTTCTCCTTATATCCTAGTTTCATAATTCAATGACCTCATGGTGAGGTCCTAAGCATAGAGGGCTCCGCACTGCAGGCAGAGGAGAGGTCCATAATAAAGGGGGTGGGTGGGGGGGCTTTACATCCTCCAGCTGTTTTACAATATAATATTTTAAGAAAGGGGCACAGAGGCAGCTGTTATAAAATTCTCTGATCTGTTACAATACCCGAAACAGGCCAGAAAATAAAAATTATTGTCATTCCACGTAAGTCTGGATCAAACAGAAAAAAAAACCCATATCATTCCATATCGCGGTTTGCATGACCTTTTTGGTGATGGTCACCCATTCCTGGGATGCGCACCCCCTTTTTTTTTGTATTCTGTATATTCTCATGGCATCATGAACGTGCTCTGTTCTTTGGATACTTTCTAAGCCCTATAATGGTTTTTATTTTATATTTTTTTTTCCCCTAAGGACCAAAAAAAAAACAAACAAAAAAACAAATTATAATAAATATAAAACTTTAAGAGGGTTACTATTTACTTAATTTAGGGGGATTTATGATATAAATATATATTCACCTTAGCAAAACCTATATTTGCAGTTTTTTTTTTTTCCTTGTCTTCTAAATAATAATAATAATAATAAAATTAAAAAAAAAAGAAAAGGTTGCTGATTGTTTATCACGAGGTCTGTAACATTCCTTATCTCATCTTTTTATACCAGCGGCCCACCAGGAGAAATGTCAGGGGGCAGCGTCTCTTTCTATCATTCCTGCACCTCCTACAACTCCGTACAGAACAATAAAAGTAATATTTTTAAGATACATCTGGTCAGCGTGTTTTTCTTGATTCTCTGGTTTGATCGGCTTATTCATATTTGCTCTGGATAAGTTGAATTTTTAGGCTACGTTTACAAAGAGTGTATTTAACCACTCCTGGCTTTACTCCATGCCGGTGATGGCTCTTTTATACTGACCACTTTGAAGGAGCCGGTCTCTGGAGAAGCTGAGGTGTCTTTTAAGTTGCAGCTATGAAGTTCCTGCTGAAGAACCCGGTGATAGACTGTCAGTATAGAAGATCTATCACTGGATTCTTCAGCAGGAACTTCATAGCTGCAACTGAAACACCTCAGCTTCTCCAGAGACAGGCTCCTTCAAAGTGGTCAGTATAGGAGATCTGTCTCTGGAGAAGCTGAGGTGTTTCAGTTGAAGCTATGAAGTTCCTGCTGAAGAACACCGTGATAGTAAAGCGTCATGGAATTGATGGCGCTATAATAATAAATAAATAATAATAGATCTTCTATACTGACCACTTTGAAGGAGCCTGCCTCTGAAGGAACTGAGGTGGTGTTTCAGTTGCAGCTATGAAGTTCCTGCTGAAGAAACCAAGGAGTACTATATGTTGTGTATTTTCCCACCCGTTTGTCTTTCCTTCCTTGTGTTGCACTACTGTTATTGTGGGACTAGTGTCTCGCTAGCCTACTCACTAGTCAGGGTAAGTTCAGGATCAGTGAGGGCCTAGGTAGGCATGTGACGGCGCATGGGGGAAGGACCCATCTAGGAACGCTAGGTAGTGCAGGGATCTGCCACAGGTGAGTGTGAGGTGGTGACTCCATCCCCTCTTCCGATCTCCAGAGGCTTCCCTGGTTTTCCCTCTGTGTTGCGCTGCACTCTGGGCATTCCCTCACACCAGCATAACAGCTGTCTAATGTGTATGGCCATCTTTAGTGTTAATAATAAGGAAAAGAGGTTGTTAGCAGGGAGGATAGTCGTGGGACAGCTTTCATGTTATTTAGGAAGACTGCTCACTCAGGATGTAGATAGGGAGGACGGTACTTGACCCTTCACGAGCTGTGGATGAGCAGTCACTTCAGAAAGGAAGCTGTGCTGATACATGAGCGGTATAGAAGAGTCCCTGACCTCAGCATCCTGCATGTAGTAGGCAATGTTCCCACGTGCACAAACTTTTATTCTCTGCAAGCATTCCCACTACAATTCTGCAGTAGTAACCAGGTAGGATCAGTTTTCTTTATCGTTCCTATGGGAGACCCAGACATTGGGTGTATAGCTTCTGCCTCCGGAGGACACACAAAGTACTACACTAAAAAGTGTAGCTCCTCCCTCTGAGCATATACACCCCCTGGATAACCAGATCTAGCCAGTTCATTGCTTTGTGTTCAGGAGGCATACATCCACACATGCATTCTCATCTGATTTTTGATTTTTGGAAAGAGTTTGAAGAAAAGCGGGTCCAAGCCTGGACCCCCGGCATGTCCCTTCTCACCCCACTGTGTCGGCGGTGTTGTTAAGGTTGATTTCAGGGCTGGAGCCTTACATGCCGCGCTCCTTCACCATCCCTCGGGCTCTGGCTTGAAGTGGGAGCCAGCACGGTTCTCCCTGCCTTGCAGGAGACCAGTCTCCATCCGCAGCCCTTCAGGATCCTGCCGGACGGAGCACTCATCCCCAGGGACTTGAAACCCTGCGTCTCACAAGCTAAGTATCTGAGACGTTATTTTCGGGGGGTCCCTTGTACTTTATTGTTGGGGAGAGTGGGCTGTGTATCTGTTCTGACATTTCCGGCCGGTTCTCTGGTTTTCACCTGAGAACCGCGCCGATGGTGCCTGCGCGCCGGCCGCATCGCTTAAATTTAGGCCCCGGCTTCGCCTGAGGCCTAGTTTCGATTTCACTGCCCCTGCATGTCAATCATGCAGAGGGACAGTGCGGCTCCGCCCAGCGGCCGTTCGGCACAGGGGAGGGACACTCCTCTCTGAGTAAATGTCCCCTCCCCTGTAAATCTCCTTGGCCCTCCAGATCCCGCTCTCAGAGTAGGCCCCGCCCCCTCTCCTCGCTCCGGCACCATTTTATCAGCGTTCTCACAGCGATCGGCGCTGGCTGCAGCATCTCTGCTAATCTGTCTGGGGGTCCGGGCTGTGGGATCTGGAGGGCACACAAACGGTCTGGTAAGCCACAACCTCCGGTTGTGGACCTGCTTATATACTCTCTGGGGGTCATTCTGGCTCAGAGCCCCCACTTCAGCAGCATGTCTCACACGAGGAGCAAGGCTGTACGCAATATGCACTGCATGTAAGCTCGTGCTGCCTGAACCGAGCACATATCCACATTGTGATGCCTGCTCTAACCTGGCAATGCCTCAGCCTGGTATCGCACCCACAGTGGTCCCTCCGGCTGCTCCGGCTCCGGTGGCTGAACCCCCGGCTTGGGTAGAATCCTTCTCTAGGTCAATCTCCCAGTCTTTTGCCGACTCCATGGGACAGCTGTCCCGGACTTTGCTGACCATGCATCAGCCCCCTTCTCAGGGCGCCTCTGCTGCTAGGGCTCTCTCAGCGGAGCTCACAGAGGATTCTTCATCTGGTCCCAGACCCCGTCCTCCTAAAAGGAGACGCAGGGCTCCCTCTCCTTCCTCGTCCCGTGGCTCTGATTCACAAGCTGACTCGCAGGACGAGGAGGATGCCTTTACTGGGGGCTCGGACGCTACCTCCATGTGCCCCATTTATCTGTCCGAAAGTGACGCAGATGTTAGTGATTTGATTGCGTCCATTAATTCTGTACTGGACCTCAATCCGCCAGTATCAGAGGAGCAACCCTCTCTGGCAGAAAAGAACCAGTTTACCTTGCCTAAGAGGACAAGGAGTGTGTTCTTTAACCACTCCAGTTTTCAGGCCACTGTGACCAAGCCTAGGGCCTGTCCTGACAAACGCTTCCCAAAGCGCGGTTCTGATGACCGTTTTCCCTTTCCACCTGAGGTGGTCAAGGAGTGGGCTCATTCACCAAAGGTAGACCCTCCGGTGTCTAGACTCTCAGCCCGGACCGTTGTATCAGTGGCTGATGGCACCTCTTTTAAGGATGCCACTGACCGCCAGGTTGACCTTATGGCCAAATCTGTATATGAGGCGGCTGGGGCCTCGTTCTCCCCATCTTTTGCAGCAGTGTGGGCTCTCAAGGCCATCTCTGCTTCTCTTTAGGAGATGCATTCCCTCTCCAGGGAATCTATGCCCGAAATGGTTGCCTTAACTTCCCAAGCTTCAGCTTTTTCATCCTATGCCATGTCTGCCATGCTGGAGGCTTCTCACCGCACTGCGGTGGCTTCGGCTAATTCCCTCGCTATCCGCAGGATCTTGTGGCTTCGAGAGTGGAAGGCAGATGCTTCTTCAAAGAAGTACCTTGCTGGGCTCCCTTTTGGTGGATCCAGGCTATTCGGCGAACAACTGGATGAAATTATTAAGGAAGCTACTGGCGGGAAGAGTACTTCCATGCCACAAACTAAAACCAGGAAACCTGCCCAGGGTAGGAACCAGTCGAGGTTTCGTTCCTTTCGTTCCTCCAACTGGTCATCCTCTAAGCCCTCGGCCTCGTCCACTAGCTCAGCCAAGGACCAAAAGCCCAACTGGCGCACGAAGCCGCGTCCTCAGAAGACCGCAGGAGCTGCTGCCACTAAGGCAGCCTCCTCTTGACTATCTGGCTGCGCCAGCAACGTCCTTGGTCGGTGGCAGGCTCTCCCACTTTGGCGACGTGTGGTTTCAACACGTCTCCGATCAGTGGGTGCGGGATATCATCTCCAACGGCTACAGGATCGAATTCTCTTCCAGCCCGCCAAACAGATTTTTTCTGTCAACTCCCCCCTGCTCCAAGGCCGCCGCCTTCTCACAGACCGTGGCATCCTTGCAGGCCAACGGAGTAATTGTACCGGTTCCCGCTCGGGAACGGTTCAGAGGTTTCTACTCAAATCTCTTCCTAGTCCCCAAAAAGGACGGTTCCTTCCGGCCCATCCTGGATCTCAAGCTTCTCAACAAGCATGTTCAGGTGCGGCATTTTCGCATGGAGTCGCTGCGATCAGTCATTGCCTCAATGACCCAAGGAGATTTCCTGGCATCCATCGACATCAGAGATGCCTATCTGCATGTGCCAATTGCAGTTTCACACCAGCGTTGGCTACGTTTTGCAATCGGAGAGGAACATTTCCAATTCATGGCTCTCCCCTTCGGGTTAGCCACGGCCCCTCGAGTATGCACCAAGGTCATGGCAGCAGTGGTTGCGGTTCTGCACCTCCAGGGGTTGGCAGTGATTCCTTACCTGGACGACCTTCTAGTCAAGGCTTCATCCAGCGCAGACTGTCAGCGGAGTGTCTCGCTCACTCTCGCCACTCTAGTCCAATTCGGGTGGCTTGTCAATCTGCCCAAATCCACTCTGACTCCGACCCAGAAGCTCACGTACCTAGGGATGCAATTCGAGACTCTGCCGGCACTTGTGAAGCTGCCCTTAGTCAAACAGCAGTCCCTCCATCTGGCGGTGCGCTCTTTGCTGAGGCCCCGCCGTCATTCCATCAGACACCTAATGCAGGTGCTGGGTCAGATGGTGGCGTCAATGGAGGCGGTTCCCTTTGCCCAGTTCCATCTGCGTCCCCTGCAGCTGGACATTCTCCGCTGTTGGGACAAGCGGACTTCCTCCTTGCACAGGCTAGTGGCTCTGTCGCCACAGACCAGGAGCTCTCTTCAGTGGTGGCTTCGGCCCCTCTCTCTGTCTCAGGGGCGCTCCTTCCTGGCCCCGTCCTGGGTGATCCTCACCACGGATGCCAGTCTAATCGGCTGGGGAGCGGTATATATCCACCACAGAGCGCAGGGCACTTGGACTCTGTCCGAATCAGCCCTCTCGATCAATGTGCTGGAAACCAGAGCTGTGCTTCTAGCTCTTAGCCTTTCACCACCTGTTGGCGGGCAAGCACATTCGAGTCCAGTCAGACAACGCGACAGCGGTTGCCTACATCAACCACCAGGGCGGGACACTCAGCCTCCTGGCAATGTTGGAGGCTCAACGCATCCTTCAGTGGACGGAGAACTCCAAGTCCACCATATCCGCAGTCCACATCCCAGGCGTGGAAAACTGGGAAGCAGATTATCTCAGCCGTCAAACCGTGGACAACGGCGAGTGGTCCCTGCATCCGGCAGTGTTTCGGTCAATCTGCCGCAAGTGGGGCACTCCGGAAGTGGATCTAATGGCATCCCGGCACAACAACAAGGTTCTGGTTTACGTGGCTCGCTCCCACGATCCTCAGGCTTTGGCAGCAGACGCTCTGGTTCAAGATTGGTCCCAGTTTCGTCTGTCCTACGTGTTTCCCCCTCTAGCTCTCTTGCCCAGAGTCCTGCGCAAGATCAGAATGGAGGGCCGTCGGTTCATCCTCATTGCTCCGGACTGGCCCAGGCGAGCTTGGTACCCAGACCTGCTCCATCTGTCCGTAGAGGTGCCGTGGCATCTCCCGGACCGTCCAGACCTTCTCTCACAAGGTCTGTTTTTCCGCCAGAATTCTGCGGCTCTCAGATTGACGGCGTGGCTCTTGAGTCCTGGATCTTGACGACTTCTGGTATTCCTCCTGAAGTCATCTCCACTATGACTCGGGCTCGGAAGTCTTCCTCGGCCAAAATCTATCACAGCACCTGGAGAATTTTCCTGTCCTGGTGTCGCTCTTCCGGCCATGCTCCTTGGCCTTTTTCCTTGCCGACCCTTCTGTCCTTTCTACAGTCCGGTCTGCAGCTAGGACTATCCCTCAATTCACTCAAGGGACAAGTCTCGGCTCTGTCAGTGTTGTTCCAGCGGTGTATCGCCCGGCTGGCTCAGGTGCGCACCTTCATGCAGGGCGCATCTCACATCATTCCGCCTTACCGGCGGCCTTTGGATCCCTGGGACCTCAATCTGGTCCTCACGGCTTTGCAGAAAAACCCCCCTTTGAGCCTCTTAGGGAGGTTTCTTTGTCTCGTCTTTCACAGAAAGTGGTCTTTCTAGTGGCCATAACTTCCCTCAGGAGAGTCTCTGATTTGGCTGCGCTCTCTTCGGAGTCACCTTTTTTGGTTTTTCATCAAGACAAGGTGGTTCTCCGTCCGACTCCGGACTTTCTCCCTAAGGTGGTTTCTCCTTTCCACCTTAACCAGGACATTTCCCTGCCTTCCTTTTGTCCGGCTCCTGTTCATCGCTTTGAAAAAGCGTTGCATACTCTGGATCTGGTGCGGGCGCTCAGGATCTATGTGTCTCGCACCGCTGCTCTTAGGCGGTGCACCTCTCTTTTTGTGCTGACCACAGGTCGGCGTAAGGGCCTCTCTGCTTCTAAGCCGACCTTAGCTCGTTGGATTAGGTCGGCCATTTCCGATGCCTACCAGTGTACTCAAGTGCCTCCCTTGCCGGGGATCAAGGCACACTCGTCCAGAGCTGTCGGTGCCTCTTGGGCTTTTAGGCAGCAGGCTACGGCTCAGCAGGTCTGTCAGGCTGCCACTTGGACTAGTCTGCATACCTTTTCGAAGCACTACCAAGTGCATGCTCATGCTTCGGCAGATGCGAGCTTGGGCAGACGCATCCTTCAGGCGGCTGTAGCCAATTTGTGAAGTTAGGTTTCGCCTACTTCTCAGTTTTCTGTTTATTCCCACCCATGGACTGCTTTGAGACGTCCCAATGTCTGGGTCTCCCATAGGAACGATAAAGAAAAAGAGAATTTTGTTTACTTACCGTAAATTCTTTTTCTTATAGTTCCGTATTGGGAGACCCAGCACCCTCCCTGTTGCCTGTTGGCAGTTTCTTGTTCCGCGTGTTATCACCGGCTGTTGTTGTAGACAGAGGTTCCGGTTATTCCGGTTCTTGCTCTATCTCTACTTGTGGGTGGCTATTCTCCTTCAGCTTTTGCACTAAACTGGCTAGATTTGGTTATCCAGGGGGTGTATATGCTCAGAGGGAGGAGCTACACTTTTTTAGTGTAGTACTTTGTGTGTCCTCCGGAGGCAGTAGCTATACACCCAATGTCTGGGTCTCCCATTACGGAACTATAAGAAAAAGAATTTACGGTAAGTAATCAAAATTCTCTCTCTTGCTGTTTTTTTTTTTAATTTTATTTTTAGATATATGCTCTGATTCTCCACTTTAAAAAAAAACCACAGGTGTGAAGTCATTAAACGCACAGCAGGCATGAAGTTTTAATGAAGCAAAATATGTGATTTCAACTGTTAATCACAACGTAGAAAAAAAGTATATATTCACATTAGGTGGGAGCATGAGCTTAGGGCTACAAGAAAAAAGTCACATTGTCTCTCCAGGAAAGGAGACAAACTCTAGCGCAGCGCCACCTATTGGAAGTAGCGATCCTAAAAGTCAAATGTGGATTTTTAACAATCCTTTGCATATGACTTGGGATTCTGATCTGGAATATATCCTAATTTGCAGACACGGTGTTTCGGGGCGTTTGCCCCTCGTCAGTGCAAAGTATGGGGTGTCTGATCTGGCTCATGAGAAGCTTTGTGGGGACCACGGGGGAACACTATTCTCCTTAAGGAGACTTTGCAAGCCAGTCTGGCTGCCAGTAAGGCAGTAAGAAAGAAAAAAAAGTCTGACTCTAGGAGCAGGTCCCTAACTGCAGGTGAGAGGGCTGGGATCTGAAAAAAAAAGGGATAAACTTTATGGACTAAAACTTTGACGTTTCTTGACTTTAAAATGTGGCGCTAGTGTATGTGTATTCAGTGGGTGAAACAAGTCACCAGTTTTCTAAGTAAATATGTTTAGAAAGGTACTATTGACATAAATTTTTCGGAAGATGTTGGTAACAATTTATTCAATCCACACAGGCAAAAAAAATCACACCATAAATGATCATAAATTAAAGAACCACTTCATTGGTTTTTGGGATTTTTTTTTTTTTATTACCACAGGAGTGGTTCTCTAAAGCTACATTCCCTACCCTCCTGCATCTTCATCCTTTTTTTTTTTCTTTTTCTTTTTCAGAAAGCCATGAAAGATTTCAGCTGGTGTGATGATTTATCAGTAACTAGAAAGCAATCCTACCCTCTTAGTGAAAAATAGCTGGTTCAACTGATGGCCTATAAAAAGGAGTCTCATTACCAATGTGCCACACAATGAACATCTCATGATGAGTAAAACCAGTGAGTTGTTTCAAGACCTTTGCAGCCTTAGGCCAGAGTCATACTTCCGAGGGACTCGTTGCATCACACAGCACGGCTGGCCACTCTCCGGATAAGAGTGTGTTGTTACATGTTTTTCTATGCAGCTCCACGCTCCTGTTCGGAGCGTGGCAAGCTGTGACTCGATCCTTACGTGAGTCATGTGCAAGTGTGACTCTGGCCTTATAGTTGCAAAATATACTAATGGCATTGGTTACAGAAGAATTTCTAAACTACTGCAGATTACAGTTAGCTCTGTGGGGCCATAATCCAGAAGTGGAAAGAACATCACTTCCTCATAAACTGGCCAAGATCTGGTGCTCCCCGCAAGATTATAGAGGAGTGAAAATAATTATCAGAAGAGTTGTCCAAGAGCCAAGGACCAACTGTGGAGATCTACAGAAAGGTCTGGAATCAGCAGGTGCGAGTGTTTAAAAGAAAACCAATAAGTAATGAACCCACCTTCCATGGCCTGTATGCACGCTCCTGTACGCACGCTCACCACGCAGGACTCCACTGCTGAACAAAATGTATGTTCAAGAGGGTTTATCGTTTACGCAACAATATTTAGACAATCCTGTGACATACTGGGAGAATATAATCTGGTCAGACCAAAATTGAACTCTTTGAAGGCCAAAAGTCAAATCAACATCAACCATGAAGTGTGGAGGTGGGAACATCATGGTGTGGGGCTGGTTTCAGCATACGGCACTGCCAAACTTTATATAACTAAAGGAAGGATGACTGGACAAATCTACTGAGACATTCTTGATAAAAATCTGCTGCCATCTATCAGGATGGAGAAGATGAACGAGGGTGGACATTTCAGCAACACAATGATCCCAAACACACGGCCAAGGAAACTAAACTGGTGTCAGAGAAAGAAAATAAACATGTTAGAATGGCCGAGCCGATCACCGGAGCCGAATCCAACAGAAAATGTATGGAAGAAACTAAAGCTCAGAGTTCATAGAAGCTGAGACCTGCAGGATGTGAGGAGTGTGTGTGTGGAAGAATGGTCCAAAATCCCACCTGAGCAATGCAGGCAACTACTGTCTCCATACAGGAGGCGTCTGGAAGCTTCAGCACCAACAAAGGCTTTTGTACGAAGTATTGAATTTCAGTTGAGTGTTCAAAACTTTTTTCCTGTGTCGTTTCTCATTATTATACATAATTTTTGGACATCAATGATATGATTTATTTGCCTGTGTGGATTGGATGGGTTGTTACTGACATCTGGTGAGAAATTCATGTCAATACAAGCTTTAGAAATATATTTACTTAGAAAATTGGTGACTTGTTCAATACTTATTTCACCTGTTGTATATTATAATAATCTTCTTGGTACATGTCAAAGTTGTTAGCAGATTTATGCTGTAAACAGAAACCCAGGACAAACGCAGTGGAAGGAGACTTGTGGGTGTATTGCAGCCAGTCTGTGCGTGTTCCAGCTTGGATCTGCAACATCTGAACTGGTGCAGCACATATAGGATGTGTAGGTGACGCACAGGACATGTGGTTTTCTATGCACTTGGCTGTAGTATTCTAGTCTATATTCTCTTGACATCCATTAACGAAGGTCTACTGAGCTTTGTTCCAACATTAGTCAACCCTTCACTGTTCAATAACCAGAGTTTATTTTTTATTTTATTTATTTTTATTTATTTTTTTTAAACTGGTGATTGAAAAAAAATGTCCTTTTAAGTATGTTTAAAAGATGTATTTGCTGTAAAATGAAGGACCGGGCTACACAGTGACTTTGGATGCCATAGTCATCATGATTCCTGAAATTTTGCTTGGTGTGGAGACACGGGGCTCAGTGAGTGCTCTCATCCACTAAAACCCGCCGCCTTTAGAAAGACAGCGTGGCTCAGGGCTCATCCCAACTGAACGCCGGCCTCCTTAACCGTGGGCGTAACACTACTCAGACAACACAGGGTGAGGGAACCACAATAATTAGACTTTATTGGATCCCCAAACAATTAACGGCACATAACACATAACCAGCAAAACACACAAATGTAACAGGCAACAGAGTCTCACCCTTCCGCTGGCTCACCAGGGATTTAGAATGTCCATGCCTCACAGGTTCCAGGGCTACTCACTCCAGTCCAGCAGCACCCCGCTTTTGGTGAGCACCCACCGAGAAAGGAATAATGCCAGATTCAGGAAGCTGTGTGAGGTCTGCAAAGTCTGTAACAGGTGACTGAACTGTCCCAACCTGAGTGTCCTCCTTAGGTAGTCCTGGTATGACGTTACAATCCTGGCAGCCGGAGTCGAAATCCCTAGGCTGTGGATATGGTCTCCAACCGGAACCGGAGTCCCTAGATTGAAGCCATAAGATATCCTGATCCTCTAGTCAGCTCCAAAGAGCTTAGACTGGATCCATCAGCATCCATCAACCTTCATCAACCCTGGTGGCTTAAAGAAGTCCCTTTTATAGCCATAACTTTCCCTTAGGGTACACTGCGTCCTCATCGATTGGTTAGACAAGATTGCTTCTCCCATTGGATGAATTTCAAGCTGCATGGATAATGTTCATTTAAGTGATGTGCATAGAAAGACTCAGTATATCTACATGGAGTCGGCAAGTCACCGACTAGACAATGGCTACTAAGGTAATTACATTTTCAATACACAACTACAATACAATGATTACTGGAAAAGTCTGGAGAGCAATAGCTAAGCAAACATGACTTAGCACACATAAGAACAATAGTCTGGCTGAATGTTAAGAAACTTTAACCCATGAGAGTCCATGTCGTCACACTTGGTACCAGCGCTTTAGAAGTGAATGGCTACATGGTGGCTCAGTGGTTAGCACTGTACGGTGGCTCAGTGGTTAGCACTGCAGTCTTGTGGTGGCTCAGTGGTTAGCACTGCAGTCTTGTGGTGGCTCAGTGGTTAGCACTGCAGTCTTGCAGCGCTGGGGTCCTGGGTTCAAATGCCACCAAGGACAACATCTGCAAGGAGTTTGTATGTTCTCCCCGTGTTTGCGTGTGTTTCCTCCGGGTTCTCAGGTTTCCTCCCACACTCCAACAACATACTGATAAGAATTTAGATTGTGAGCCCCAATGGGGACAGTTGCTGATGTATGGGAAGTGCTGCAGAATATGTTCAAAGACCATACTGATAGGGATCTTAGATACTGAGTCCCAATGGGGACAGTGTTGCTGATGTATGTAAAGTGCTGAAGAATACGTTGGCACTATATAAAAATTAAGATTATTATTATGAGGGACGTATTGCGACCCCCCCACACACACACAAACACACAGCAACGTCAAGTCACAAAAAAAAAAAGACTTGGATGTTTGTTGTGAGTCGCTTGTCGCAGTGGTGTATGTGCTCCCATTCACTCACATAGCGCGACACTGAGCATTGGCCGCATAACAGCTGTCGCTGCCAATGTTGTAGTGTAGCCCTAGCTTAAATTGGGAAGTGCTGCGGATATGCAACAATATTGGCAGCTTAGATTGACAAATTTGCTCCAGGTTTTGTTTGCAGCTTGTGAATGCACATGAAATATTGCGCTTGTTTAATTCTTAATTTTAGCAACCGCTTCTCTCAGATTACATAGCAAAAACCTGGTGACAGAATTCCTTTAGTCCTGAAGAGATTCCACTAGAGTCATCCATGTAATACAGAAAATATCCACTAGATGGCGTCAGGAGCTGCTGAAGGCCGTCATGCACACTGCTGTCCCGGGTGCGATTTTTGCTCATCATTAGGGTGAGACACCTATGAATTGTGAAATAGAAAATGCGTATAGTAATTTCATGCAATTGATCTTTATACACATATTATAATTCACAGATTGTTCCTTTTTTATGCACAATTAAACCCTTCAGCCGTTTGGGAATAGCAAAGAGCAATAGCAAACATCCTGCATAAAGCGGATATAAAGTCGGGATATCAGTATGCAGCATGGATCCCAGCACGTGACTTATTGAGATCATTGCTGGATGTCTCCTGAAATTTCCCATTGAAATGATGCAATAAAGGGTTCTTTGTAATAATCCAAGAAGGCACGCTGCAAAAAAAAAAAAAAAAAATCAGGTTCCAGCCTAAAAACACGGTGACCCCTTTTTATTTTTATATATCCTTTATGAGCATTTTGAGATAAAACAGCCCCCCCCCCCTCCGAGTTGATTGTGGCTTCTAATTTGGTAGAATAAAGATGTGAAATGCTTAATATCCCCAGAAGAAGCCTTTTGTTGGTGAAACATAGTAATGGGATGACAGGTAAGATGGTAAAACAAATTCCTAATTTTTACCATGATCCAGTCCTCAAGGTGATGTGCCGCAGCCAGTGATATTGCCTGAGCGAACCAGAACCTCAACCCCGCACCTGCACTGGAGATCAAAATTAGAGCACACTGTATGATCACTTGCTTTTTCAGAAATAATGTAATCTCCATCGATGAACATTTGCAGGTTTTGTGTAAGGGGTGCACCATGCCACTAGAAGAGGGTTTTACAAAACATCCAAAGTCTATCAACATAAAACCTTTATTTTGCACAAAACGTGATGATGATAATTAGAGAACAGCAATGACTGTAGCACAGAGAAAGTTTATCAGTAAATTTTCTGCAGGTAACAACAATCACCAATCAGTAGGACGTGCACCGGTCGTCGCTGTGAATGACGTCAGCACATCTAGGCCACAGGACATCACTAGTCTCTCGCACTGCTCTGGTGGGATTTTGGTCCACTCTTCTTTCAGTATCTTCCACAGTTCTTTGACTGTTGTGGGTTTCTTGGCCATACCTTTGTCGCAAAGGATTTTCCAGAGGTTTTCTATTGGGTTTAGAGCAGGACTCTAAGCGGCCATTTCATTGTTTCAATGTTTTCTGTTTCTAGGATCAGCTTTCCCCATTTTGCTGTGTGACAGGGGACATTGTCCTGCATGTACATTGCTGGCTGATTGAGTGATGAACCCAAGTAAGGAACCACGTGTTGTTGAAGAAGGTTCTGATCCACACTTGCTTTCACGCTGCCATGTAGCTGTATAAGAGGTCCAACTCCTGCTGCAGAAAACATTCCCCAAACCATGACACTTCCTTCATCACCTGTCACTGACTTCTTAACATAGTTTGGGTTCAGTCTTTACCCAGTTTGCCAACCAACATAATGTTTCCCATCAGACCCAAATAAATGTAACTTGCTTTCATCATTAAAATGAACTGTGGACACGTCTCCTCTGTCCACACAACATGCTCCTCACCAAAGGTGAGTCTATCCTTGTGATTCTTTCTGCTAAGGATAGGTTTGGTCACTGCAGAGTTGGCTTTCAGTCCAAATGCTCTTAAACGTCGTGACACTATGACGGGACAGATTCTTACCCTGTTCTGTGCTGAACTGAGCAATTCCAGCTGCAATGTGGAAACGATTACCCATGGAGATTCTCCGCATTATCCTGTCCTCTCTTGCATTTATCTTTCGAGGGTGATCAGCCTTCTTGGGGAACTTTAAAGAGTTTGTGATGTTGTAAAGGAGCAATATTCTCGAAATCACAGATTTGGAACAACCAACTTTTCTTGCTATGGCTGATAGGGTCACCCCTTTGGCCTTCATCTGGACAACCTGCTGCCGGAGGGTTTCAGTCACTTTGGAACGGCACATCATTATCCAAATCAGTGCAAACTGGAAAGTTAGGCTTGCAATTATATAGGGTTTGTCAAATAGGAAATTAGCACCAGATGCCAGATTAACACCAATAAATTGCAGGAATCCGAAAGTGTTCTCTAATTTTGATCAGTGTTCTTTTACATTTATCTAATTTACATTTTTATTATGTGCTTTGGAATAAATTCAATTTATGAAATAAGCTTAAAACACTGCGAGTTTCCTCATGTTAGGATATAATCACATAGGATGACACAATGACCGCAACGTTTAGGAAATTGTGTGTTCATTAATTTTGCTCCCCAGTGTATAAGTGATGTTGGGGACTGCAGGTCCTTGTAATATTATTTGTCCCGTTATATCATGGACTGACGACACCATAAAAATCCATCTGTGTCTTTTTTCTCTTTGCTCCTTTGTTCTATGCTGCCCACTCCCCTTTGGCTTCTTGCACACAGAGTTGTTCGTATATTTAGCCTCCAGCTGTGAAGGACGGATCCCGATGGCTCCAGCTGCATGGATGAAAACCTAAATTACATAGATACAGAACAAGCTGCTGTCAAAACCTGTCAGTGTACACTGCTAAATAATTTCTTAAGATATTAAGTAATGTAAATGCAAAAAGGTCTACACTGCTTCCATACAAATCTATACATTAAAAATATATTTAAAAAAAAAATGTGAAATACTTGTGATCGCTGATAGTGATGGAAGGTGTTGGTGCCAAAATGCACAATTTTTTGCATAGAGGCTGATAAGAGTGAGAGAGCCACATAGGTTCAGTCACTGCCCCATTCCTGGACACGGTCTTGAGATTGATGGAGGTCTCTGAGTTGGTGCCGTTGCCTCAAATCTATCAGACATCTCTGTCTTATTCTCATATGACCTAAATCTCTGAGATGAGAAAGCTCATTTAGTCCATGCACTTGATAAATAATATTCAGCCCCGTGTGGTTCGCTTGTGGCATCGGATGGTATGGTAATATCCTACTGAGGGATGGAAGAAAGACTGCAGGCGTACACGGGAGATAAATAATAGCATCACAATGAGGCAATAAGCTTGGTGGTTGCTGTCTTATAATAGGCTATGAGCGTGATTTGAGTTATGGTAGGAAATTTGGTGTGAACAATGGAGAGCTGACACTTATAATTGCCTGCTGGCAACTTTATCAGCAGCTCTTCCTGCTCTCTGAGTCTCTCATTCTATGCAGCTTAATGCACGCACACACAGTGCTGATCACAGCCCTTCTCCATCACCTCTTCCGG